>NC_084652.1:15866349-16186349 GCF_019802595.1 Syngnathoides biaculeatus
GTCACATTGGGAAAAGCAGCGGCGGGAGATTAATTAGCTCATTAGCCACAGCCGCTAGCGAAGCTTCACGCGCTACAGTAACAGTCAAGTCGGTCTCGTGTCGCCATGCTGATGCTTAACGGATAAAAAGCTAAACAGCAAAACTACGGTGCTGTCCAGGAGGGCTCTGTTTGTAGACTTTCAGAAATATTTGCATGCTGACAATGGGAGCAGTGAAAGGGCTAAAATGTCTTGAAATGTTTGTAAAAAAATATGACGCTGTATCTTAGTTGTAGATTCAGAATTCATGTTTAGGGGCATGGTATGTAAAGTCAAGTCTCAAAATTCAGTTAATTGTGTACTCGAACTTGCAATTGAAGTTTTATAAAACCACGTATGTTCAGTTAACACAAAATCGTCCTTGACCTTTACACATTCATATTCAGATTTTTCTTTCAGATTTACAAAGCGTGCACATTTGTTTCACATTCTTTGATATTCACAAACATTCTTTGGTGGGGTTCTCTAAAGACTTGCAATTGTCTTTGACATGGTGTGGAAGCATTTTTAGAAAGGTAGAAAAGATGGGGCGATGCCTCAACAGATGCAGTTACACTGCTAGAGGAAGAACTCCCACTCGTACAATTTGTTGTTAGTCCTCAAAATACAGTAAGTGAAAGGACCGAAATTATTTGTCCAAGAGGGCACTGTCACAAAAAACCCCAATGAAAAAGAAGTAATGCTTAAACACAAAGACTTAAAGCATCCACTTATTCATGAAGTGGTTATACAGTGAAGAAAGTAAGTATTTGAACACCCTGCGAGATTGCAAGTTCTCCCATTTAGAAATCATGGAGGGGTCTGAAACTTTCATCGTAGGTGCATGTCCACTGTGAGAGAGATAATCTAAAAAGAAAAATGTAGAAATCACAAAGTATGATTTTTTTTAAACGATTTATTTGGGTGATACAGCTGCAAATAAGTATTTGAACACCTGACAAATCCAATGTTAATATTTGGTACAGTCGCCCTTGGTTGGAATTTCAGAGGTCAAACGTTTCCTGTAATTGTTCATCAGTTTTGCACACACTGCACGAGGGACTTTGGCCCACTCCTCCACACAGATCTTCTCTAGATCAAACAGTTTTCTGGGCTGTCGCCTTGAAACATAGACAACAACAAACAAAGATTTTCTATTGGGCCAGAATCTTGATGTGCTTCTTACGGAGCCAATCCTTGGTATTCCTGGCTGCGTGCTTCGGGTCTTTGTCATGTTGAAAGACCCAGCCATGAACCATCTTCAATGCTCTGACTGAGGGAAAGAGGTTATTCCCCAAAATCTCACAATGCATGGTCGCGGTCATCCTCTCCTTAATACGGTGGAGTCGCCCTGTCCCATGTGCAGAACCCCCCCCCCCCACCCACCCCAAAAGCATGATCCTCTCACCCACATGCTTCACAGTAGGGATGGTGTTCTTGGGATGGAACTCATCATTTGTCTTCCTCCAAACACGGTTAGTGGAATTATGACCAAAAAGTTCAATTTTGATCTCATCTGACCACAAAACCTTCTCCCATGACTCTTCTGTATCATCCAAATGATCATTGGCAAACTTAAGATGGGCCTTGACATGTGCTGGTTAAAGAAGGGGAATCTTCCTTCCCATGCATGATTTTCATGATTTCTTAGTGTATTATAAACAGTCACCTTGAAAATGGTGATCCCAGGTCTTTTCAGGTAATTGACCAAGTCCTGTTGTGTAGTCCTGGGCTGATTCCTCACCTAAGGATCATTGAGACCCCACGAGGTGATATCTTCCACGGGGCTCCACTCTGATTGAGATTGACCGTCATGTTTAGTATCTTCTATTTTCTAATGATTGCTCCAACAGTGGACCTTTTTTCACCAAGATGCTTGGCAATTTCTCCATAGCCCTTTCCAGCCATGTGGAGTTGTACGATTTTGTCTCTTGTGTCATTGGACAGCTCTTTGGTCTTGGCCATGTTACAAGTTTGAGTCTTACTGATTGTATGGGGTGGACAGGTGACTTTATGCAGCTAATGACCTCACACAGGTGCATCTGATTCAGGATAATACATGGGGCGGAGGTGAACATTTAAAGACGGACTAACAGGTCTTTGAGGGTCAGAATTCTAGCTGATAGACAGGTGTTCAAATACTTATTTGCAGCTGTATCACACAAATAAATCGTTAAAAATTCATACATTGTGATTTTTGGTTCTTTGTTTTTTGATGATCTCTCTCACAGTGGACATGCACCTACAATGAAGATTTCAGACCCCTCCATGATTTCTAAGTGGGAGAAGTTCCAATTTAGCAGGGTGTTCAAATACTCATTTTCTTCACTGTAGATGAAAAAAGAGGTCTGTAGTGGACCTTCACCAGTTGATCACGGATGTTCCGATCTCAGCGTGCATGATCTCACCCCGATTCACCACACCCAAATTTCAAAACAAACAAGTGACTGTGGTGTCCATTTTCGAGTAACACGCATACAGAAAGAGCGTCTCCATTCTCCAGTCCCATCTAGCTAGCTCCGCATCGCTCCCCAACTCCTCCGGACCGATTTACCGACACTCCTCGCTCAGCTCATATCATCCGTCAATTTCTGTGGATGTTGCAAGAGTGCTGCCTATCAAGGCACGAAAGCAACAAGCGGCAGCAGTCGAACACCGCCAACATTCTCCTCTTTAGAAACGGTGCCGCTGCAAGCCTGCTGCCAAAAGGCCGCAAGCGGGCGCAAGCGCCAACATTCTCCTCCAATGAACGTCCCGCTGCTGCTGTAATAATGCGTCGCAGGTCCACACGGGGGACAACAAACACCAAATGACATAAAACGACAAAAATCAACAAAGAACGGAGCTCTTGAAGATGGTTGCCTATTTCATGGAGCCAAGTCGAAAATAAAAATATTATATTATGTAAATTGAAGCCCGTAAATCAGCTTTGATAATTAAAAAATGTGCATTGTTGAAGATCCAGAATCATCTTTGATGTTTAACACACGTTGCATTCACTAAGGATTCAAAATTTCGACATTTACAGGAATCATTGAAGCCTTGAATTGGACTTTATATGATGAATATGTGTACCTTGTTTTTTTTTTTTTTTTTTTGAAGTCTGTCTTTATTTATGCCTATTTCTTGTTGAACGAAAACTTGAAATTGATTTTTAATGTAGGATTAGTTTCATTAAGAAACTTGTCTTTGATGTTAGAAACAATTTGTGAACTCACAGTGGTCTTTGATATTTGCAAAAATGCATACATTAACTTTGATCAAGATTCTAAAAGTTCTTTAATGTTAATGGAAACACCAACGTTAGATCCATTGAATAGTCGTAATAGTCTGTTTAGGAAAACATTATTTGTTGACAAGCCCAGATTGTCTTTGTTCACAAATATGTTCACGGAAGATTCTAAATGGGCTTTGATGTTTGCAAAACAGTTTGTCCCATTCATTCTCAAACTAAATCTCATTCAACACTTGTAAATTCCATAGAATCTAAATTCTCTTTGATGTTGACACGTGACCTCAGTACACTGACTCATCAAAATTATCTTTGATGTCTCGAAATACTTAATACTTAATTTGATTGAAAACATGTCTGTGATGTTGATACATACTGAAGGTAGGTAAAACGTGCAGCAGCGTCATTGAAGAACTGAAATGATCTTGGAATTTTGCACAAACTTATCAGAAGCCTGAAAATTGTCTTTGATTTTGACACGTACGTGTGAGGTTCAATGACCACGAAGCAGTCCTGCACCAGCAGGAGATTAATTAGCTCATTAGCGACTGGCGCTTCACAGAAGTCACGTGATACGAAAAGCTTCAACGTCGTCATTTTGTGTCTTTGAGCTGAGCTGGCAGGCTGGCGCTCACCTTCTGCCTGCTTGGACACTTGTAGTGAGACCTTTTCCGTTTGAATCGGTTGTTTGCAAATCATTTTGGCTATTTCAAGAGCTCCTTTAGAGAATTATGTTTAGAGATTTGGTTGAATTGCTACCAAATTTTAATTATATGAACTAGACAGATGAGTGATGAAGAGTTTAGCATGGCAACAAAGTTTATAACACGCAAGTGATGTAATAACTCAGTTAATGATTTGTGGGAATTTTAGCCCCTGAATGCAGTTTCGCTCAACAGAAATCTGGCCGGCATTTCTAATATAGGTTGACCGATTTATTTAAAAAAAAAAAAAAAAAAGTCCCATGAAGCCATGCCTGAAAAGAAAAGACACAAGAAGTGTGGAGTTTGCATGTTCTCCCCGTGCCTGCGTGGGCTTTCTCCGGGGACTCCGGTTTCCATCCTTATTCCAAAAACGTGCAACATTAATTGGACACTCTAAATTGCCCATTGGTGTGATCGTGAGTGCGGCTGTTTGTCTCTATGTGCCCTGCGATTGGCTGGCAACCAGTTCAGGGTGTACCCCGCCTCCTGCCCCTTGTAGCTGGGATAGGGTCCAGCACTCCCCGCGACCCTTGTGAGGATAAGCGGTGAACAAAATGGATGGATGGACAAAACAACAAACAGCACTTTGATGACTTGCCATAAAAACAGAAATAACGGGATAATTGACAGCCCATGAATTACTATATTTAGTTTTATTATTATTAATATTAATTAAAATTCATCCCCTCAAGCCAGTTTCACTTAGCAATCTTAAAATTGGGAGGCATGAGATATTATTAGCATAGTCAGAGAAAAGTCTCATGAAGCCATGCCTGAAAAGGCACAGAAAGTCTGGTGTTTTTATAGGAAGCACCAAACCTTGATGACTTACCATAAAATAGAATAGTAGCAATAACTTCTACTTCAGAATTTTTTTTAAAACTCAGCCCCTCAACACATTTACGATTCGGACCATTAAATTTGGAAGACATGTCTACAATGAGTAGAGCCCCCCAAAAAGTTTCAAAAAGCCATGCTGGAAAAGGAACAGGAAGTCTGCCATTTTGGTATGAATCAGGGAAATATTATGACTCGTCATAAAACAGAACTCTAGTAATAATTTAGCTCGGGGATTATTTGAAAATTCAGTCCCTGAAGCTAGTTTCACATAGCAATGTGAAATCTGACCCACAAAAAAGTCTCAAGACGTCAAACCAAAAAAGACATGGGAAGTCTTCCAATTTTGTACGAATCGGCAAAGTGTTATGACATGATAAAGCCAAGCTAGTAAACTCGTTAATTCTGCCAAAATGAAGACGCCAAAGCCCTGAAGCCAATTTGACTGAGCAACATAACATTTGCATATCAAGAGTAGACCCAACAAAAGGTCACGTCAAAAAAGACATAAAACATTTGGTGTTCTGGTTTAATGATGCGCTGTAAAACAGAACCGCAGTAATAACTCCACTTATGAATTTTTCAAAATTCAGCCCCTGAAGTCAGATTCATTTGGCAACATGAGAATCGGAAGCCAAGTTTATCATGGGTAGAGCCACAAAAAAGCCTCAAAAAGTCACGCGTCGAAATTTGCCATTTGGTTTGAAGCGGCCTTATCGGCGGATATTTGAACCATTTTCAGATATCCTATTAAAATTATTTTCTGATTGCGACCAAACTGGAACCTCATACACTTGGTAGGTGGGCGACGCTTGATTCTGGAAAAGTTACATTTTCGTCACTGCTTGCGGGCATCGACGTAGAACCTGACGCTTGATAATAAGTCGCCTCCTTGATGCCCCATCCGCGACTCTGTTTATTCACACCCGTCTCATTTCCTCTATTTCTCTCTGATTCCAACTCATCTTCTCCCCTTGCCCACCTGGTGTTCCGATCCACTCCGTTCGTTTGTTCCAGTGTCTTTTATCCGCATCTTCCTCCTCCTCCTTCTCGGGCTGTTTTAGCATACACTCTGCAGGGAACGCTCCTGTGATGCCAATTATATTGACTGGAGGGAATAAAAAAAAAAAAAGGAATATGCGAGTGTGTGTGGGGTGGATTGATGGTTGGTATTGGAAAAGATGTGCGTGTGTACACGCACTATCAGAACGGCTGCTGACAGAGCGAACCAATAGAAGGCGACGGAGGCCGAGCGTGAGAGAAGGGAGGTGGCTGATGAAAGAGGGCGAGCCGGGACGGGAAGAGGATGGAGAGAAATTGGAGGCGAGCGAATCTGTCGGGGAGTTGTAATAGTCTCCCGATGGCCCACCCGAGGGAATTCAGACACTGCAGAGGAGGAGGACGAGGAAGAGGAAGAATAGTCGAGATGACGATAGCAGAGAGATAAAGATGGCCAAGCTCGTATCTATGGGGAGACAAGCTGGTGACCATCAGCTTTTACGGAGTTTAATATACATCTTTGTCATGTCCTGGGTCAAATTGAGGGTGTGATTTTTTTTTTAACATTTTTTATCTTGAGATAATAGAAATTGAAAATGTAATAAGAACATTCTTTTTAGTTATTTTCTCATCATTTATAATAATCATTAGTATTATCATGGTTGATTATTTTTGTTTCATTGTTTATTTAGATTATTTTGTTAATTTTATTATTTATTTATTATTTATTAGACAGATTGTTTATTTATAGTATTATTTTTACTGACTCATTGGGTAATTGTAGATAAAATAAAACATTTGCAGTATAATAGACAATTCTATATGTACATAAAATATTACATTTTTATAATTTAATAATGTACGGAATTAAATGATAATTTATCGTAAATAAGAAAAATTGTAAAATGCACAATTTTATAAATATACTTAGCTAAACTAAATTGTTCATGAATGTAATGCAAATTGTCAAATATAAAATATTAGTCAAATCAGTTTGGATGGCGACCAGTCAACTGTATACTTTGCCTCTTCCCCAAAGTCAACTGGCGTAACCACAACCTGAGTGAGAGTAAGCACTACAAAGTGCTGATGGAAGGATGGATCAGTAAAATGCACAATTTACAATTTTTCATTTATTTTATTGGATCTATACAAATTTTATTTTGCCACAAAGAACTCTACATAATAAATGCACTTATTATATTTTTATAGTTGCATTTTAAATAATTATTGACATGATTCATATTATAAATCGGATCGTCCTAGAATTTCAAATGTTTAAGGACATTTTTGTGGGAGGGGGAATTTACGCTGCATTTAGTCTGATGAAAAGCTCTGTTTTCTGAAGGCAACAGTAGACTTCACTTCCTCCATGGACATTCCTGGCCACATTTTCACTGCAAATGGTCTCTGTGATTCATTTAATCCCGATTCCCCCCCACTCTCTCTCTTTCCTAAGCGATTCCCCCTTGCTTAAAGCTAATGTGTCTCGGCCCTTTGACTGAATGCCAGTCATCGGCCAAAGCATCTGGGGGCGTTTTATTGGAGAAAAATGGCTTCTTTGCTTCTTTTATCACACTGTAAGTTACTTTTTTTCCAGTTCTTTTCTCCGCCTACAGACGAGAAGTACATTTACATCTAGGCGGCGAATACATTAGATAGCACGCAGCGGGATAAAACACCGCCATGATTGATGATTACCCGCCGTTTTTTTTTTTTTGTCTTTGATAATTAACTTAGATTCATAACATCATTTACATGTATTACAGCCCTGCTTACAAGTTGCGTGTGCGCTCGTCGATCTGGAGCAGCTATTTGTCTTCATTTCATTCAGTCGACTGGCTTTTTGTGAACAAAAAAAAAAGACTCCTCCTTTTGTGAACCTGTTTTTTTCTTTTTGCGACGTCTGCCAAATGAATCTGATGGACGCGTAACTTCACGTATCTTAGGTTACTAGCTAGCAGCTGCTATTAAAAAACATTTTGTGAACAAATAACTGATTTGCAACTGGTGAGGTGAGTTTGAGTCATAAATTAGTAACATTTGCTGTGAATTATGTGTAAATAGCTACGCCACCTTAGTTAACTAGCTAGCAGCTGGCATTGACCGTTTTGTGAACAAATGACTTCTGTAACTGTTTTGGTGCTTTTGAGTCCATTAGTTTGTGATGTTTGACAAGAGAACCAAATAGATGTTGAACGCCGTGTTAGCTAGCTAGCTAGCTTAGCTAGGTCACTAGCAGATGATATTGACCAACTTTTCTCAACAAATACCTTTGAATATCATAAACTGCAATGCTTTAGTGCATTTTAGTAAAATGGTCTGTGATCTCTGCAAATCAGGCAGCTTGTGTGACACGTTTGAGTCCACCTGTGTGTGATGTTTGCCTAGAAAGGATGTAGATGCACCTAAGTTAGCTATGCTAGTTAGCAGATGCTATCGACCAACATTTTGGAAACAAAGGATTCTGATGTGGATTGTATGAGACAGTGTAGTGTGTTAAAGATCAGGTTTTCTGTAGTTTGAAAAGACTAATTCCAGAACTTGGGACTCTTCGGTGTATGAGCAGCTTTATGTGGGCAAAAAGCCACCAAATTGGACTTTTTTCAAACACTGTGATCCATTTGAGATCTTTTTATAAAGACCCCATCTCATGAACGGAGATACCTTTGCAACCAGCGCAGAGTCAAATCACCATCAGGTCGCCAACTTGTCTCCAGACCAGTGAGATGGGATCATGATCTTTCTGAGAAGGATGTAGTTGTAGACCATTTAACCTAGCTGTGCGCGCTAACTAACACCTGGTCTTGACTTACTTTTTGGAAAAAAAAGATTTCTAATTTAGATCTTTTACAATCAGTGTGGTGCATCTAAGTTAATCTGTTCTTTGAAAGTCGAAGATATAGATGACTTAGTTTTCTTAGCCACCATCTAGTATTCTTATCACTTATGATCAAAGTACTGACATTTTGTGAGCAAAAAGTCAGATTTAGATGTTTTATGATCACTGTGCTATGAGGCCGATTGTTCTGTAATTTTTGCTCAGAAAGATGCGGATGTGAACCACTAAGTCACCTTGTCTACTATAGATAGCGAGTGAAATAGATAACATTTGGTACTTAACAGCTTTTGTGGATAAAACTGTAATGCGGATCATCTGCAACCGTTTGTATGCATTTGAGTTAGTCTGTTCTTGATGCGGCTCAACAGTGTCTTAGCCAGCTATCTAGCAGCTGGAATTCACCAACTTTTTGGAAACAAACAGTTCTGAATCACATCTCCTATGGCTACTGTGGTGGGATTTACTTCTTGTTATAAAACGTTTTCCCCAAAAGATCACTCAGTGTAGAAGGAGACTACTACGTTAGCTTACCCAAATAGCTACCAAACATTTGCCCTTTGTGGAGATAAGGCAGAGTATTCCATGTGAATGATGGAAATCTCATGTATGGTTCTCACTCGTATACAAAAGGTAGACGTAAAGGTTCATAGGTCTTATTTTACATTATTGGTTTATAGGTTCACTCCCGACTGTAATCGACTGACTTATTGTGAAGAAAGGACTTTAATTTAGATCTTTTATAATCAGCATGGCACATCCATCCATCCAGCCAGCCATCCATCCATTTTCTTAGCCTCTTATCCTCACAAGGGTCGCGGGAGTGCTGGAGCTTATGCCAGCTCTCATCAGGCAGGAAGCGGCGTCCACCCTGAACTGGTTGCCAGCCAATCGCAGGGCACATGGAGACAAACATCCCTACTCACAATCACACTTAGGGGCAATTTAGAGTGTCCAATTATTGTTGCATGTTTTTGGAATGTGGGAGGAAACCGGAGTGCCCGGATTAAACGCACAGAGGCATGGGGAGAACATGCAAACTCCATAGGGAGGGCTGGGATCGAACCCGGGTCCTCAGAACTGTGAGGCCTACACTTTCTAGCTGCTCCACTGTTCTGCCACTGTGGCACATTTGAGTAATTTTTCTCTCTCTGAGCACTAAGAGAAGTTGTAAACCGATATATCGTGATGTTACATTTAAAATCACATTACACTCGCTACACACACATGCACACGCACGCCCTTATGCACGTACACACGCACACACATTGGGAACTGTTCCCAAGACTGGACGTCCTTTATCTGAAGACAAACCTCCTCTCTGTCTTTTCGCCGTCATTGGCAAGGACATGCAGTGTTTTGGGAAGTGTTTGTGTGTTCCTGGAAGCCCCGCAGACACACCCAGCCGTGGGTGCACACACACGCACACTTACAGATGCAAAGCTTTGTGTGGAAAGTTTGATTGAGTCAAGTATATTGAATCTTCTCCCCCCCATCCTCTCAAACGGTTTCCCCCTCCCAGGACCACCAGTGTGTGTGTGTGTGTGTGTGTGTGTGTGTGTGTGTGTGTGTGTGTAGTCTCACCGCCTCCTCCCTCCTTGACAGCGTCTCTAGAGGAATTTGCGCGCCTCGTAACGACTAACGAAGGCAACCTTTCAGACGGGGCCCGTGGTTTGTCACTCCCAATCACGGCACTGGAGATCAATGTAGTGCTGGCGGGAGAAGATAAAGACGACAAGGAGAGGGTGACTCAGTGCGAGAGGGGTGGGTCACGATGGGGGTGCCTCCAACAATGGCTGCTCGAGACCGGTTGAACAATAGTGGTTGGCAGTTTGTCACCGTCTACACACGCCAGACAGGACAAACGTGGACTAATTGACCACTGAGGGTGTTTTTCTGTGCCATTTGTTCCATTGCGGACACCAACAGTGGGCGGATGGCTTGGCGCGGTCCCGTGACTCGCAGGCTCACTTGGTCACTAACCGTACACGAAAGAGGACAAGGAGCCTTGACAAAGCGTACAGGCAGGGTTTCAAGTGACATTTTAATTGTGAGTAGAGATAAAGCTTGAAAGCGGCTCAAATTCACTCTAACGTGAACATGAATGTCTTTTAAATTTGACACTCTGTAGACTGTTGTTACAAACCCTGCAAAATTTGAATAATCACAAAAAAAAAAATCATCAAGGACTATAAACTAGAGCTTCAAAAATCACTGCGGGCATATTCAACGCCACACCCTGCTGAAAAATAGATTCTACTTTGTCTTGCAACTTTACAATGCCAATACATTTGAGCTGTAAAAATATGTCCTCTTAAATCCTCAGGTAAAATATACAGAGCTCCCAAATGTCCCGGAACGTCTGTATTTTGTTGTAGAAATCACTGAACCTTGACTTCGAATGGCCGTAATAGATTTTTTTTCCGATATTGAAAAAAAACCAATCCATTTTCAAAAGCTTCTTAGTGCACGTTTTATTTAGTACATCCCCTGGTTGTCAAGCTGCCGAGCCAATAGTTCTCGTTGCGTTGATGTTATCGCATTGTAATTCACCGATCGGCGCCACCATAGTAGCGAAAACCCTCCACGCTTCTTACCATGCTTTTTACAAAAGTGTGACAAAAGGAGGATGCAGAGTGGATCGGTGACGACAATGTCAAAGCCATCACAAAACATTGAAAAAAGGGATTTGGTGATACACTACACACTTCAGTCTGGCTGCAACCGTTTGTTATATAGGCGGCACGTTGGTTCAGCTGGTATAGCGTTGACCTCACAGTTCTGAGGTCCCGGGTTCAATCCCGGACCCGCCTGTGTGGAGTTTGCTTGTTCTCCCCGTGCCTGCGTGGGTTTTCTCCGGGCACTCCAGTTTCCTCCCACATTCCAAAAACATGCAATATTAATTGGACACTCTAAATTGCCCCTAGGTGTGATTGTGAGGGCGGCTGTTTGTCTCCATCTGCCCTGCGATTGGCTGGCAACCAGTTCAGGGTGTACCCCGCCTCCTGCCCCCTGACACCTGGGATAGGCTCCTGCACGCCCAGCGACGCTTGTGAGGATAAGCGGCGAAGAAAATGGATGGATGGATGTTTATCATATAACCTGTGTTCATCCCACAGTGGGGAAATTTGCATCATCTAAATTTTATACAAATAGCATGCAAGAGAAACCATCCAGAAGAAGTACAATGCACAAATGGAAACCAAAGCACTTGTCCACATATAAAGTAATTCAATCTATCAGCAATGTTATTTGTTTGTATGCAGAATAGAGTGTTGAGTTTTAATTATGACGTTTTCGAAGTGACTAATCTGCTAATAGAGTTGCTTTTTGTTTTGTTGCCAGGGTTGAAAACAGATTTGCCAAAATGCGAATTAATCCTTTGACACATGTTTTTGATGATGGAATGTCGAAATCTCATATCCTAGTACTTGGATTCATGCTGCAACTGCGTCTGCCATAACAAGGTTGACGTTATAAAAGCGTGAAAATGGCAAATAGTGAAACCATAATTTATTAATGATTATGAAGGAAGTGAATTTTAATAGGTTGCCAGATCTGAATATCTCCCACCGGGTTGACACGTTGCTTTTCATGCCACGACGAGAGGCGCGAGCCAGCGCACAACTCTTGGCCGGAGGACGGGTGACGGGCTCGTCTGTGGTGTCACCTTCTCGCTTAGGAATTTACATAACAACACCAAGCTGTTGTGTAAAATGTAAATTTTCGGGGTGTATTCATACTTGGATCGCTAACTGTACAGTTGGGCCTGGTAATGATTAAATAACTTGCAATTGCAGCAGATTATCACTGATGTATGTGAATGAAGTTATTGAAACTGGCATATAGTTGGGGGTGGGGGGCAACCCAGGCCAGACAGACACGCATTTCAGCCACGCCTAGAAAAATGAGGATAACTTAAATGGTGAAAAACATCCGACTGCTCAATGCGCACTAAAAATATTAAAAGCGCTCCAGATTCAAGTGTGTCACTATGCATTTGCATACCAAGCATTTTGCATATTTTTTTTTTTTTGGAGCACAGTTGTCGACAGGGCTCGAGTAGTGTTGTTGTTGTTTGCCATCTTTTGAGTGAACAGACTGAATGGAATCACTTCAAGAAGTGATTTGTTCCTTTCTGACTAAAGTTGAGCACAGCTGCGAGCGTGTGCAGCACAAGAAACTTGAGGGGATGCAAACAGTGGCTGAGGCTGCAGGCTTCGTGGGCGTCTCAGGTCGCCAAAATGTCTTTTCGTGAAACCGGACCGCGGTGCAAATACGATTGAGAACTGTGCCAAACCATACAGTAAAAACTTAAATTCATCCAGCGAGGTTGGCGGGTCATGAAAAATGTGAGCACAATGCAACAATCTCTGATTATCCTTTGAGAACCAGACCTAAATTGTCCTGTGCACAGCCGGCTAGATCTCCACAGCAGCCGTTTTCATAAATAATCTTCAAACTGGTGTCATGCATTCAGAAACAAATACTGTTTGTATTATCCACTACTCTGGGGGCCATTGCAGTCAATGTCAACATCCAGGTGGGTGGTAGCTGGGGCCCAAACCCAGCATATTAAACATTGAGAGAATTTGAGGGTGGGGGGAGGTTTTCCCTTGTCAAATCAGAAAAGAATGCGATTTTTGACATTGGGAAAAAGTATATGTCTATGACATAACTGTACAAGAAACAGGTGTATTATTGATAATATGGACTTGGACAGTGGGGAGGTTCAAAATATTACGGTATATCAATGACTTTCTTAAAAAAGATATGAATTAATATATAAATGAAAGGATACATGATGGATAATTGAGTTTTTAATATTTCTTTACCAATAGATGAGTTTCAGGAAAGCCTGTCCACCCGTTAAATGTGAAATTCAACATTAATTCATTCATCTTCCGTTCCTCTCATCCTCATGAGGGTCATGGGCATGCCGGAGCCTATGCCAGCTGTCTTCAGGCGAGAGCTGAAATTACAAATACAAATTACAAATTCCAAAGTCACGAGCAATTTTCGCCTGCCAGAAATGTCCAGAAGTGCATTTTCAGTGTCGCTCTCGTTCTTTTATCACTGAAACATCCTGGCCTAGATAGGACGAATTAGACACTGCAACTGGCACCGCCTAACTGGATCAACAGGGAACTAATGTCTCGTATGTTCATCATTCATACAAGCAGCAATGGGACTAGGAAATGGCAGCGACAAATCGTGAAGCTTGATTGTAAGATTATTATTTTTAATACTGTGCAGAAAACAAATGTATGTTAACGAGGAGTTTATTCATCAAAAAGTAAGGCAATGCACACTGACCAACGCCACAACACTTTCCACCGCCTTAGGAACACTTGTCAGAGTTGTGGCACAAAACTGCACATGACTGCCGTGTGGCCTTTTTTGAATCACATCATAAAAGCACAGTTATTTATCTCTGGTGAAAATCACCAAAAATGTCTTCACATCAAAACAATCAAAGGTGGTAAAAAATTTCAGGAACGGTGCTTTTATAGTTAAAATATCTTTTATTGTGATTTATTCATTTAACGGGATTGAAATATGATGAATAGCATCATGTCTCCCATTAAAGAATGCAAAAGTCACCCTGATTTTATGCCAGGATGCTACTGAATGCTAACAGCGTAGCACCATCGTGTAAATTTGTCTTTTAGATGTGCACCTTTGGCAAATACATTACTCATAGGACACTTTACTAGCTAATCACTTAACAATCCCAGTCATGCACATACGTATTCACATTAATAATTTGGGAAAAATTAATAAATATGTACATGATGCAGTGAGAGACTCCTTGAGGAAGCTCTCATTGCCGCTCTGCTCACTGTCATTAAAAGAAGAAAAGGAAAAAAAATGACTCAAGCATAATTGACACCTCATTTCTTTAAGTGGCCTATTGGCAAGTCAGCCCCGTGCATTTGATCGGGCATTAAAAATTTCAATTGCTTTATCTTAAACTGTGTGTGTATATGCACATGGTTGTGCACGTGCATGTTATGGTGCGTGCTTGCACATGTGTTTATATGACTCGGTTGATCTATTGTTTTTCATCAAGCCATGTATTATACAAAAGTGCTAAAAGTGGTAGCTACAATTTGAAGTGCAAAAAATGTGTGAGATCATCACATCACTACACCTCATTTTAGCCGGCATCTCAGGAGTGCTATTTGAGTGGTTGATAAAGAAGGAGCATGGACTCAAGATGTAGACCAGTTACATTATCTTAGCACGCTGCCAAGCAAAATACAGCTGCGATTTGAATCAAGTGTGGTGTGTTTGTTCATTTATCTGTTCCGTGACCTTTGACGAAAAAAGAACACTAAGTAAATATGTAGTTTAGTTTATGTTAGTTTAGCGAGCTAGATGCAGCCTGGCATGCTGCTTCGACTCTTGTTCCTTGAGAACTAAAGAGTGGCCGAGGTAGTCATTTGTGGTTTGAAAGGAGTTAATACCAAGACTGCTAGTATGTTAGGTTGGCTAGCGAGCTCGCTATCGTCAAACTGACTCGCTAATTAATTAATTGATTTTGGGTTTGACCACCATTTGTGAGTAAAGGACTTTCAGTGGGACCGATTGTGTGATGTTTATCATGAGAAAAGCAATGAGTGAAAAGTTCGACTCCATTGTTAACTTAGCTACCTAGCAGTCAAATGGTTTGGTTCAAAGTTGTGTTTGCTCTCACTGGAGTTCTGGAGGGAATTTTTAGCAATGCTATCAATTAGTATGCTAACATCTAACGTGCTAGAGACCAGTTTGGATCCATTCATCCATTTTTTGAGCTGCTTATCCTCACAAGGGTCACCAAAGTGCTGGAACCCATCCCAGCTATTATTGGGCTGGAGGCAGGGTACACCCTAAACTGGTTGCCAACCAATCGCAGGGCACCTACAGACAAAGAATAGTTTTATTCACAATCACACCTAAGGGCGATTTAGAGTCTCCAATTAATGCATATTTTTGGGATGTGGGAGGAAACCGGATTGCCCAAAGGGGAGAACATGCAAACTCCACAAAGGGAGGACTGGAATTGGACCCAGGTCCTCAAAACTGTGAGGCCAACCCTCTAACCAGTTTCTCCAACGTGTTGCCCCAGTGTAGATCCATAATGTTAATTTGGGAATACATGCAAACAAATAGCAAATTAGTGTACAGATAGGCCGTAGGCGAAAGAAAAAAGATGTTTTTACCCTGACTTTTGGTGCTTTTGGTCTCTTGATAAGTTGCAGATTTTTTTTTTTTACTAATATTTGTCCTGAAGTTGGATAATAACATTGATGAGAATGGATCAGATGCTTACATAGTAGTACTATAGATAGTAATATTCCAACAAAATAGTAAGATATCAACCAATATCAATGAAAAGTGACACAAATGCTAACATACTTACTGTTGCCAACGTTCTGTAGCAACGTGAGTACAGAAAAGTTCTCAGGCAGATCAATAAGGACTTGAGACCCGCCCTGTCATCATCCACTATTTCTCACGGAAATAGATGAAATGGGAGCATTCTAACATTTTTTCCAATGTCCAGTGTAGTCGTTTTGCACAGAAGCCTAAAAGTTATTGAGACTGGGCTCTCTCTTGCAAATCCTGGGTGAGGTTGCCCTCCTACCAGCAGGGTGAATTTCGCACGGGCCACATTGTGCACTTGACATTTTATCATTGGAAGTCCGTCAGCGTGGTTAGCATTCCTGCCTTGTGTGGTGCGGCATTTGCCAATTCACAAACGCCGGATTTGGCGCCCTCAGGGATGGATTTAAGGGGGTTAGTGGGGGGCAGAGGGGTGGAGGGCTTACCACGGTGGTCTTGGAGCCCGAGTCTCTTGTTTGGCCGTGCTGATAATCCAGCTTTGTGCGGCATCAAGACGACACACATAAAGTGTCAGTGTTCAGCAAGAGATCGCGGGACAAACACTCACAGACATTCTGAGCACTGAGAAAAGGGCAAAATTAATTACAGGAAGCCAGAAGCCTGAGGAAACAGCTCGTGTTTTGATTGCTGTTTGTTAGTTGATTGGTTAATTAGTTAGTTTGTCCGTCTGACACAGCCAATTCTATAACCCGGGAAGAGCAAAATTGATTACAGGAAGCCAAAAGCCAGAGGAGGACACTTGTGTTTTGATCAGCATAGTTTGTTAGTTGTTTGGAATTTATTGGGTAACTACTTTGTTTTGTGATTGATTAGTTAGTTGGTTACTATTTATTGGCTTTCTTGTATTTTAGTTAATTAGATAGTTGGTTTTATTTTTATTTAGTTAGCAATCTGTTTTCAGTTCGTTACTTAGTCTGGCTGGTTAGTGCATGTTAGTTAAATATTTCATTGGATGATTGACTTGATTGGGTCAGTAGTTAGTTAGTTAGTTAGCAACTGGTTGGTTTAAGTTCCTTGGTTAGTTAATAGAAACCTTAATTCCCATGAAATTGGAATGTGAAAATTGCACAGATTGCCAAATCCTTTTTAACCTACCTATAGTCAATTAAATATACCACAAACACATAGTATTTAATGTTTGAACTGATGAACACTCTTGTTTATTTGCAAATATTTACTTCTTTTTTAATTTGATACTTGCAACACCTGAAAATTCTGGGACAGGGGGAACAAAAGATTCAGAGGGTTGAGGAATGCTAAAAAACCCACCTGTTTGGGACATTTCACAGGTGAACATGTTAACTGAAGACCTCATAACAAGGTACAAAATGAACAAGGGCGGTGTAAGGTTCACCACATTGTGAACAACTGCGTGGCCAAAATCTCCAACGGTTAAAGAAAAACTTTTCTCAACATACATTTATTCGCAAGGAATTCAAGGATTTCATCATCTATAGTCATGTACAGTAATATCATGAAAAGATTCTGATAATCTGGTGGAAAAAAATGTAATCGGCAAGGCTGTAATAAACATTGAATGTGCATGACCTTCGATCCCTCAGGCGGCACTGCATTTAAAACCAGCATTGTTGTGCAAAGGATCTTTCCGCGTAGGCTCAGAAATGCACAGAAAACCATTGTCAGGTAACACAGTTTGTTGCTACGTCATTATTCATGCTGAAAGGTGCATGCAGGTTTTGGAGCAACATACGGCATGGTGCCATCCAAGCATCATCTTTTCAGGGACGTCACTTTAGTTCAGCAAAACAGTCCCAAGCCACATTCTGCACTTTACTACACCTTGGCTCTGTAGTAAAAGTGTATTAGTTGTAGACTATTGTGCCAACATTCCAAACCTGTCTCCCATTGTAAATTGTAACAATATGAAGCGCAAAATGTGACAACAGATTCCCGGGACTGCTGCGCAAGAAGGGTAAAGAATTCCACCTACAACGCTTCAACAATTAGTGTTCCAAAACATATATATATATATATATATATATTATATATATATATATTATATATATATATATATATATATATATAAAATAGATGTAACAGAGTGGTATACATTTCCAGGTTTTAAAGATGTGTTGCAGGCACCACATTGCAATAGATAAATAAATAACCTTAATCAGTTTCCACATGAAAATATCTTAACATCCTCTGTAACACTCATCATCTATTTTGTAATGCACAAGTCTACTTTGAGATTCATTTGGCCTTGATAGAGGTCTTGGCTCGAATTTGTGACATTGTACTTGTTTTTGTTGTTTGCCTGATGGGCTAGTTCTTATGAGTCCGAAGTAAGTCGGTGTGGCTTCATTTTTATATATTTTTTGCCTTCTTTTTCCATCTCCTGTTTGACTTTGGGCATTTTTCAGTGTGCTTCTCTTTCCCCTGCGTGCCGTCACCCTGTCATCGCGCTTCATTGCTGCCATCCATCCTCACATGCTTCTGTCTCCCACGTCCTTCGTTTGCCATCTTCTCATTTTCGAACTCTTATTCTATGACTTTTTTCAGTGGCGGTGCACCCCCCAACACACTCCCGCCAGCCCCACCCACTAAACCACTTCCCCGCTCCCTCTCCTTCCTTCTCGCGTCATGCTCTCTTCTCGCTTGTTTTGATGATGGCGGGGGTCTGACTCTGGGGGTGGTTGTCTCAGCTAACTATGTTTGACAGGCAGCAGAGGGCGGGCTGGGTGTGAGCGGCTGGTGGTGCCCCATCAGGGGGTGGGAAAAGGTAGGGTATTTTGGTGGGTTGTTTTGGGCCCTCTTCATCTCTGTGAGGGGGGCTGGAGTTGAAAAAGGGGGGTAAGAGATTGTTTGTACAAAGACTGCAGGTGGGAGTGGGCTTTTTAAAACCACATCAGTGGTAAAACAGTTTTTTTTTTCCCCCATTTTATTATCCATCCATTTATTTTCAAAGTGACCTATCCTCACAAGGGTCGCGGGAGTGCTGGAGACCATCCCAGGTATCTTCAGGCAGGAGGCGGGCTACACCATGAACTGTTTGCCAGCTAATTGCAAGGCACATAGAAACAAACAAGCATTCACACTCAAAATCAGACTACAGTAGAGGCAATTTATTCTCCGATTAATGCATGATTTTGATATGTGGGAGGAAACAGGAGTGTCTGGAGAAAACCCACGCAGGCACGGCGAGATCATGCAAACTCCACACAGGCACTTATTCGTTCTTTTTTAAATGTATTTCTGTTATTATTTCTATTTAAACAAAGTAAATTCCATTGAAAAATACCAGCTATGATGTTGATATCACAGCATATCATGACTATCTCTGTCATATTGTAATTTTTCCCACCCCACTATCGTGGCGGAGAGGGTCATAAGGAATAATAAGAAGTTCTTTTGAAGGGTAGAGGTGGTCCGGAAGGCATGCACACACAAGCAGAGGCACACCCAGAGGCTTACATACTGTATGGGGTGGGTCTAGTTGGAGACAGATGGGCATAGTTTGATGCTTCTGAGGGGGAGGCAGCATTGTGTGTGTGTGTGTGTTACCGGTTTATGGGATATGTCAAAAGGAATCAAATCTATTCTCACTCACATCCCATGTGTTTTTCCTTTTTATTACTCCCTCTGCATGTGTGTGTATGTGTATATACACACACACTTACATATATATATAGTTCAGTGAAAAGGTATTCGACCCGTTCCTGATTTCCTTTTTTTTTTTTTTTTTTACTAATCTATCACACACAAAGGTTTCAAATCATCAAACCAATTTGAATATTACTCAGAGACAACCCAAGGAAATACAAAACGCAGTTTTCAAAAGACAAATCAATTCATCAAGGCACAAAATTTTTTCAAACCTTTCTGGCCCTTTGTGAGAAGGAAATTGCCCCCTGAACCCAATAACGGGTTGTGCCCCCCTTGGCAGCCATAACTGAAATCAAGCATTTGCGATAATTGGTGATGAGTCTTTTACATCACCCTGGAGGAATTTTGTCCCACTCCTCTTTGTAGAATTGTTTCAACTCTGCTATCTTGGAGGGTTTGCTTGCACTAACTGCCTGGTTAAGGTCACACCACAGTATCTCAATTAGATTTTAATCTGGATTTTGACTTGGCCACTCCACAACGTTTATTTTGAGCCATTCAGAGGTGGACTTGCTGGTGTATTTCGGCTCGTTGTCGTGCTGCATGATCCAAGAACGGTTAAGTGTGAGGGCACGAACTGATGGCCGGACGTTCTCCTTCAGTATTTTCTGGTACAAAGCTGAATTTACTGCGATTGGCTGGCAACCAGATCAGGGTGTACCTCGCCTCCTGCCCAATCATGACAGGGATTGGCTCCAGTACTCCCGTGACTTTTGTGAGGATAAGTGGCTCAGAAAATGGGTGGATGGACATCAGAATTCATTGTTCCATCAATCGCAGCAAGTTGTCCTGATCCTGAGGTAACATAGCAGCCCCAGACCACAACACTGCCACCACCATGCTTTATTGTTGACATAATGTTCTTTTTATCAAATGCTCTGCCATTTTTACACCAGATGTAACGCACCGCACACATTCCAAAAAGCTCAATTTTTGGCTCGTCAGTTCACAGAATGTCTCTCCAAACGTCTTAAGGATCATCAAGAGGTTTTTTTGGGCAAATGTGAGATGAGCCTTTGTATTCTTTGCTGACAGCAGGGGTTTCACCTGGGGAAATCTCCCATGGATGCCATTTTCGGCCAGTTTCTTTCTTATAATAGAGTCATGAAGACTGACCTTAACTGAGGCCGGCGAAGCTTGCAGGTCTTTAGATGTTGTCTGAGGATCTTTTGTGACCTCCTTGATGAGTTGTCAGCACGCTGTTGGAGTCATTTTAGTTGGTCGTGCACTCCTAGGATGGTTTGCCACTATTCCCATTTTTTTTTCTTCCATTTGTGGGTATTGACTGTGGCAGTGCTTTGCCGGAAGCCAAAAGCCTTGGAAATGACTGTGTTCAATCACTTTTTTTTCTCTCATTTCTTCTTGAATTTCTTTGGATTGTGGCTTGATACATTGGTTCTTGAGCTCTTGTAGCCTACCTCACGTTCTCTGACAAATTCTATTTAAGTGATTTCTTGATTTAACAAGTATGGTGGTAATCAAGTTTGGTTGTGGCTTGTGAAATTGAACTCACCTTTCTCAAATTTGTGGTTGGTCAGAGTGACTTTGTAATTTAACAACGTGGGCAGTTACTTTTTCACAGAAGGTTGAAAAGGTTTCAATTTTTTTGTGCCTTAATTAATCTAATTGTTATTTGACATTTTGTATTTCCTTGGGTTATCTCTGAGTGATATTAAAATCGGTTTGATGATTTGAAACCTTTGTTTGTGATATGCAAAAAAGAAAAAAATGAAAACCGGAGGGGTAAATACCTTTTAACGGCACTGTATAGCCAAAGGTTTTCACTCACTTGTTTGACTCATGAAAATAAATTATATCCCATTCTCAAGCCATAGGGTGTTTTAGACGTAATTCCAATTATAACATCTTGAACTCTCCTGCAACTGCTTTCCACAAGGTTTAGGAATGTGTGTACGGGAATTTTGGTTCATTTTTCCAGAAGCGTATTTGTGAGGTTAAACACTGATGTTTTACAAGGATGCCTGACTTTCAGTCTCCCCTCTATTTCAGGGATTGTGCAGGCCAGTCAGGTTCATCCACATTAAATTTTCTCTTCCTTGTCTTTATGAACCTTGATTTATGCACTGATGCACAGTCATGTTGAAATAGGAAGGGGCCATTTCCAAACTGTTCCAAAAAGTTGGAACTATCCGAAACATGAGCCCCTGAGCTCCAGTTAAAAACCAACACCAGTTGCCATTTACACAGGTAAATTTGTGACTAAATTGAGACAAGATCATCATTGAAATATTTAACCATACATTTTGTAATATTTTTGTTTGGTGGGTGCCTTGGCATAATAGTGGTTGGAAAACACATGTCTAATCATTACTCTCATGAATAGAACCTTGTTTCTAATCACGATATATGACGCAAATAAACTGACATGTTTGTATGGACATTGGGATTTCCACTGCGTTGCAATCTTTCTAACTCTGGAGGACAAAGCAAATGACTTAGAAGTCCATTTTATGGACCAGAGATATTATTTTTGGGGAATACAGATGTAGTAAACTGGGCTTGCATGTTTCTGGAATCTGATGTGATTAATGAAAGGCAGTCAAAAAAGGTATATGGAGATTGTCGCCAAAGTCTTTCAGGACCTAGCTGGCATTCTGAATGTTCGCAGAACCAATATTGCATAAACAAGCAATGCAATAATAGAAAAGTGCACAGAGGACTCTCAAGTGCAGTTTTTATAGTATTTTATTGCTCCTCTTCAGTGGAGAGGAGGGCTGTATGCCAACGGAGCGTGATTATGACTCCCTCTGAAGTATAAGGCAGGACGTGCCCCACTGCAAGATGTTTGGCCGCTGCAACGCCGGAAGAGCATGACCCACTTGGTGTGTTCTGCCGAGGTTGTGTTTAGAAATTCAGTCTGATGCTCCAACTCTACTCCGAGAGTGCATGTTCTGCACATTCCATCGTTTTGAGCTTTCAAGCAGTCTGAGCGTGGTAGAGCGGCGCCGAAGAACATTTCCAAACACACTCCTAGTTGACAACTTTGTCGCAACCATTTGCGACGCTATCATGGCTAGGGTTAGCCAACTGCACAATTCGTCTCGATAGTAGATGTGGTGGAGGGGAGGTTTCGCATGTGCCGAACCAAATGAAATACATCGGGACCAATTGATTTGAATCATTTGGGGGGGCTTTCATAAAGTGTTCCAACCCTACTATATTCATCCATCCTTTTTCCAATCCGCTTATCCACACAAGGGTCACAGGAGTGCCAGAGCCTATCCTAGTCTATGTCTATACATATACAATAGGTATAGTGCTGACTGTAGTATTTGCAAATGTATGCTGGTGAGGTTGTGTGTATGTGTTTGTGACTGCCCTGTATTTTTCCAAGTCTATGGTTCAAAATGTGTGTGTTTTCGTGTGTGTGTGTGTGTGTGTGTGCAAGCATTCATTTATGATTCATAATTTTTCTGTATGTGAAAATGGTTGTCTGTGTGTACATGAGCCTTATTTTCTCTACTCTGCATACAATTTTTTTTTCCAACCTTTGTATGGACATATGTGCACTGCCATTTACACATGTGAATATATGGCCGCACACACCCGTGTGTGTAATGTCCTATATCATGCACACTGGCGCGTGTGCCATTTCAGACATATAAAACTGGACCCGCCGGCTGTCGTCTTCGTCTCGTACCTCCACCATCATCATCAGCAGGAGCAGTGTCACATGCATGTGTACACACACACACACACTCGCACCACAATGCAGATAAGAAAGAGGCTCATAAATCAGCCAGATGCGGCTCTATACACTGGCTGATAAATTCTTGGTGTAAAACAAACAGCCTGCATGCAAACTCAGACACATAATAAGATGAAAGGGGGGGTGGGTGGTGGTGAGACCCCTTCTCACATACGCACACACACACATACACACACGCCATCCCCCCGCTATCGTCCAATCAGATGACTCGCTTGTACCCCGGCGTTATCGCAGAAGATGAGGAGTCTCAACAGGAGGTGAAGAGCGAGCGAGGGAGCGGGTGAGGACAAGGTGGGCAGATGGAGAGGGGGAGGACCGGGGGTGAGGAAGGAGTGGGAAGAGGGAGGGGGGGAGTTAAAGGAATGGAGAGGAAAAAGTGACGGAAAACCGGTCGGGGCTTTTTGGATTTTCCCTTCTCTCCAGTTATGGCTGGAAGAGATGCAGGTGTACCAAATGAAGTGGCCGTGTTTAAGGGTTCTGTTCACGGGTTCAGGTTAGAGTTTCAAATTAGGGTTTGGAGCCTAGATTAGGAATCATTTATAGTGAGGTTTGTAGAGACGGGGCTCGGGTTTCCAACAAGGTAAGGGTTTGAAGTTAGGGGTTTCAAGCCAGGGTTTGGTTTTCAACTTAGGGTTATGGTTCCAAGTTCAGGTTTGAAAGTAGGATTTTAAATTCTATGATGTCACTGATGGTGTAGTGGTACACACGCCTCCCTTTGGTGCAGGCAGCGTGAGATTGATTCCTGCTCAGTGATGGTGTCGATATCTGCCCTGTGACTGACTGGCGCCCAGTTCAGAGTGTAGGCTGCCTTTCGCCCGAAGCTAGCTGGGATAGGCTCCAGTTTTCCTGTAACCCTTGTGAGGATAAGCAACTTGGATAATGACGTGAAAAATTCTAAAATTAAATTCTAACTATTTCAAACTATCATCTCAAATTTAGGTTCAGTTTTAGATTATTGGTTCAAGCCTAAATTCTGGTTTCGAAGTCTTGTTTAAGCCTGGGTTAGGGTTTCAAATGAGGGTTCCAAACCTGGGATAGAGCTTTAATTTAGGGTTCCAAATCAAACTACATCTTCAGATCTTGATGGGTCTTCAAACAAGTCAGGGTTTTCAAATTAGGGTTTCAAGCCTGCATTAGGATTTTTATGATCTCAAGGCTGCGTTAAGTTTCAAATTAGGGTTTCCTCCAAAGGCAAGCCTTGAAATTAGGGTTTCAAATCATTCCATCAATTTAGAGTTTAAAGCTAGGATTTTGAATCGGAGTTTTGAGCCTTCCGTATGGTTTCAAACAATTGTCAGTTTTTCAAATTAGGGTTTTGAAGCCAAAAGTAAGAAAGACTGAAAACCTGAGTTAAGCTTTCAAATTGGAGTTTTGAAGCTTCAATTATTCCTCAGATTACTAATTGATGTAGTATTTCACTGCTCTCTTTTTCTCTCTCTCGTAAATGGATGACGGGGTAATCAAGGGAGTCTGGTGTTCAGATGTTCGATCTGACAAGGTACAGCGTTCAGGGCTTGTGGAGGTCTTCCGGGTGCCTCCAGAATGGGTGTGATTATGTGCCCTCATTGACATTCTCCCCTGCAGTGAGGCACTCGCTTCTTTCTCGGCCTGCTCATTTGATTACACGACAGCCTTTATGGACGCACTCACTTTAACATTCACACATGTAGGGCAGCCCACAGGGGGGCGATATAATCCAAACTATCGCACTAACTAGAAGCAAACAGCGCGAAGACCTCCGCCAAGCAAAATTAATCATATGGCTGGTAAATCATTTCCTTTGCAGAAACTATTAGAATGCTGTTGCATTACTACTACTACTTTCAAGATTCGGGTTTATTGATATGGGTTTAAGATTAGGGTGTCAAGCCTTTGGTTGGGTTTGAAGCTGCAATTCAGGTGAGAGTTTCAAGACAAGGTTAGGATTTCCAATTATGCTGTTAAGACAGGGTTAAGGTCTCCAATCAGGATTTCGGTTGAAGATAGTGATAGTTTCTAAATAAGGTTTCAAGCATGTGTTTGGTTCTGAAGCCAATTTTAAGTTTCGAAATTAGGGTTTCATTCCAGGCTTCAGGTTTGAAAATAGGGTTTCATGCCAACGTGTGAGTTTAAAATTTCAGTCTATTGGTTTCAAGATAGGTTTTGTCTTTTAAGATTTAAATTATGGCTTCAAGACTGTATTGTAGTTTCAAATTGGGGTTACAGTTTGAATAAAACTAGGGCTTTAAATTTGGGTTTGAAGCCACGGTTAGTTTGTTTTAAATAAGGGTTAAGTTTCAAAATTAGGGTTTTAATCCCATGTTTAGGATTCAAGATCTGGTATCAAGTCGAGTTTAGAGTTTCAAACAACATTTGAGATTCATAGCCAAGGTTAAGGTTCCAAATGAGGGTTATAAGTCTGGGTTAGGTTTTCAAATTACGGGTGGAACTCTTTTTCTGGTGGTGGTGGTGGTGTGAGTGTGTGTGTGTGTGTGTGTGGGGGGGGATGTTTGTTTGTTTGCTGTTGTCAATGTAGTGATTCACACACCCTGATTAATTTTTTTGTCCCATCCAGACGATGACCCGCTGCAGCCAGTCACCTCGGACGAGACAGTTTCTGTAGGTGGAGCCGTCACGCTGACCTGCCGGGTTGCCGAGAGCGACAATTCGTCACTGCAGTGGTCCAACACGGCACAGCAGACGCTGTACTTTGGCGAGAAGAGAGGTAGGTAACACTTTAGACAGCTCGTGTATGTGACCATCTACATTACGAGTTATGCGTTTTGGAAAATACTCACCCTTGTCGGAATTTTCAAAATGTTTTTAGTGACCTTATTCCTTATCATATTTGCAAATTGGCCATAAAGGTATTGAATACTAGCTACCCGATGTGAACAGCTACGTGTATTACTACACTACCAGTGATGCACTTTTAGAAATGCTCTCCCTGGTTAGAACTTCCAAAATGTGTCTAAACGGCAGATTTCTCATGGTATTGTGAGTTACCCTGAAATTAGTTCCATGCTAGCTACGTAAACTACAAAACATTCTGGATAATATTCACCATCGTTGTTATTTCCAAATGTTTTTATTGGCCTAAAATGCAGATTTCTCAACACATTACTCACCCTGAGTGGAAATTGATGCCAACTATGTGAACCACTTACCGAGGGTGATTTTACCAATGGTGAATTCATGCTGGTTATGTTTTTAGTGACCTTAAACACAATTTTTATTGCAAGTACAATTGATCTCATGCGCCCTGTATGTGAGCTAAGTGAACCACTACACTGCTAAATATTCACCATGATTGGAGTTTCCACTAAGTTATTCAATGCCCTAAAATGTACATTTCTTAACATTAGTGACCCTGAGAGGAAATGGATTCTACATTATCCATGATCCCTTGAGAAAGTATGACCACTTAAAATTCCAATTTCTCATCATATTGTGAGTGAAGTTTATCCCACACCACCAACAGTAAAATGAACTAAGCAGACAATTACATTGCTAAATATTGAGTATGTCTGGGGATTCCAAAAAGTTTTTAATGCTGTAAATTTTAGATTCTTTTTAAACATCCAGTGAAAAACCCACATTGAGAAAAAATTGATACCTTGATGCCAGCTCTGTGAACTACTGAAGGTTTACTGACTTTGGAAAACAATTCCCACCGTTTTAGTGACATAAACTCTTGGTTTATTATTGTATTGTAAGTGTGTTTGAGCTTACACTATCCGCAATTAAATCAGTCACTTACTACAGTTTTTGGAATTTTCAAGAAGCTTGAACTGAAGTAAAGTCTGCTTGCAGGGATAACAAATAAATCCTCCAGAAAAAAAGTTGTTTTCTGGCAAAGTGGCTTGGGGAAAGTGACGGAAAGTTTTCAGAGACGAGCAAACTTTTTCAGTGAGGCGAGAGAGAAAAGTCCAGATGGAGCTTTTTGAAGGCCGCTGGAGAGGAGACAGAAATGAGAAAATGAGCCTCCTCTCCAGCGCGATAGCAGCAAAAGCCTCTCGAGGTTGCTCTCCACTTTGGAGAAAGCTGACGAGCCAAGATGGACACAACTGGAAATGAAGACCGGCAAGAAAGTCCGGTTATAGAAAATAAGCCGTGATACGAAGCGGTTGTGCGAAAATGGGAGGGAAAATGACAGGCGCAGCAGGTGGAGACTGCGAACAGGTGTGGACAAAAAGATGACGCTGTCGTAATTCATCCACACATCTTTTCATTCCATTTGCACGTCACAGTGGAGTGAGATGTTGTAATTTGCTCTCATTACCAATCCCCCCATCCACTCTTTATAATAACTTTTAATATCGCAAACCTTTTCACGCACCGTCTGTCGCTCCTAAATGGGCGCAACAAGTCTGCTTCCTGTCAACTACCTTCACATGCTTAAATAGCCCCAGAGTGCAAGGTGCCAAAGACCTGTTTATTTCTATTTCTAAAGACGGTGTCACTTTGGCAATATGAAATTTTCACGAATTCACGACCATGGATGCACATATTTGTTGAAAACTCTTTTTTTTTTAATGAGAATGTGTGGAATTAGGTCCTGCCCAGCTTGTCTGTGAAATTCAAGCTGCTTAAAACTCTAATTACAAACAAACGCCAGTAGATTGAACTAAATGAAGTAAATGAAGATTGCTACAAAATCGGATCCAAGCATATGAGAAATATGGGTGATGGGTGTTTTTTTTTCAGGAAGTTGAGCTTTCATTATGAAATGTGAGCAAGGGATGGCAGCAAAGTTTTAAAGCTTGAGAAACTTGGTAAAAAAAACACTTGAAATGTGAATACTACTAATAATAAGAATGAATATTTTGAGACCCCAGTAGTGGAAGCGTGAATTGTTGCCAATCAGTGTTCACACCAAACCTCCTCCAACACGGTGCTTTGGCGTCACAGCAAAGTGACGAGAGGGAGGCACAAAAGGACAGGCGCGAGAGGCGAAAACGACGAGTCGCGGCAGACGGGCGAAGCGTGGACGGAGATAAATAACCCGTGACAGGATGATAGATGTTATTTTTTTGGTTGTGTTTTTTTTTTGCCTTTTTAAAGACGTGATTGTGCTGCTTTGATGCTATGAGAGCAAGCATGTCAGGCCGAGCGTAGTTGACTGATGGCGTGGAGTAAAAAAAAAAAAAGAAGTAAAACACGAAAGGTGTCGGCTTTGATTGATCAAAATTGTGATAAGCAAACGAGGTCATAAATCAATCGTTTTAGATGATTGCGGGTTTGACTCATTTCATGGAAGTGAATTGATGGCTGCTTAATGGGCACCACATTTGGATGCAGTTCAAACCAGAAAGAGTTTCAGACACGAGTACCTTTGAGATTAATTTAATTTAGGAGCATGAAATATTAAAGCAATGTTTATCATGAGTAGACCCACAAAAAGTCTCAAGAAACCACTCAAAAAAGAATGCAGTAAGTCAGCCATTTTGACTTTTGTACTGTTTCTTCTTCTTTCTTCTTTTGGCTTGTCCCGTTAGGGGTCGCCAGAGCGTACCATCTTTTCCCATCTTACCCTATCTCGCGCATCTTCTTCTCTAACACCCACTGTCCTCATGTCTTCCCTCACAACATCCATCAACCTTTTCTTTGGTCTTCCTCTCATTCTTTTGCCTGGCAGCTCCATCCTCAGCACCCTACCACCAATATACTCACTCTCTCGCCTCTGGACATGTCCAAACCATCGAAGTCTGCTCTCTCTAACTTTGTCCCCAAAACATCCAACTTTGGCTGTCCCTCTAATGAGCTCATTTCTAATCCAATCCAACCTGCTCACACCGAGCGAGAACCTCAACATTTCTGCTACTTCCAGTTGTGCTTCCTGTTTTCTCTTCAGTGCCGCCGTCTCTAATCCATACATCATGGCCGGCCTCACCACTGTTTTGTAAACTTTGCCCTTTATCCTAGCGGAGACTCTTCTGTCACATAGAACACCAGACACCTTCCGCCAACTGTTCCACCCCCCTTGGAACCGTTTCTTCACTTCTTTACCACACTCTCCATTGCTCTGTATTGTTGACTCCAAATATTTGAAGTCATTCACCCTCACTATCTTTTCTCCCTGAAGCTTCACTCTTCCCCCTTCGCCCATCTCATTCACGCACATATATTCGGTTTTACTTCAGCTAATCTTCAATCCTCTTGTTTACAGTACATGCCTCCATCTTTCTAATTGTTCCTCCGCCTGCTCCCTGCTTTCACTGCATATCACAATATCATGTGTGAACATCATGCTCCAGGGCGATTCCAGTCTCACCTCATCTGTCAGCCTATCCTATCCTAACTTTTGTACTGCTATAAGGAAAAAAGAAAAGAAAAAAATGGAGCCCCTACAGCCAGTTTGACTAAGCAGCATGAAATTTGGTCAGCAGGTCTTTCATGGGTAAGCCCACAAAAAAGTCTGAAAAGAGTGCTCATAATTTTGCTTTTGAAGCTAGCATTTCAAGTAATTTTAGCTTTTTCCAGAGGTTCTCCACTCATTAACTCCAACAGAATTTGTTAAATTATAAATTTAGAACCGCATATACTAGACAGCTTTCTGAAAGTGACATCAGTTCATGGAAGTGAAATGATATCATCTTAATTAGTACCTTTTATCACATTCACTTCAGAGACGTACATATATAAGAGAAAGCGCAGTTCTGCAGCAGCGGCTGCCTCATCATTAATAAATCAAATCGGGATATTAATTGTTGCGGGACAGCCCGGCCCGTCGTTTTTATTATTAAATCTGATGCGGGGATGACGAATAATCGCTGTTTTTCCTCCCACAAAACGCCAAACGCAAACGATCAGCTTGCCATAGCAAATGCTGATATATTTTAAGTCCTTAATTCTCCATCATTTATTTTAAGACCCTTTTAAGGACCTGCTGATAGCCTTGAGGGAATGCGTGGGTGTGGAGCGCCGCTAATAGAAGAGATTAAGAAGGCTCGGAAACAGATGTTATTTTTTTCTTTCTTTCTTTCGTTCTCCCGCCCAATGTTAATGCCAAATTACGAGGACACAACGAGAATTAACAACAAAAAAATGAACACAGAAAATCACAAACGAGACGAACACTTGGAAAAAAGTCCTCCTCTATTCTTTGTTTGTGGCATTGCCCTTTGAAGGAAGATACGAAAATGAAATTATGAAGTGAATTATCCGGAAATAACTTGACATTTTCCACCTTTTATTAAAGCACAGACATTTGTAATTAAAGTGCGATGAGCAGGTGATGTTTACCAAAATGTATAATAATTAAAAGAATTAAAAATAAATCAATCATAATACTACTAATAGTTGTTATTATTAGTAGTAGTTGTATTATTATTGCCGGCGCGGTGGCATGACTCGTTAGAGCGTGTGACTCACTGTTCTCAGGAGCAAAGTTCAAATCGTGACTCCACCTGTGTGGAGTTTGCATGTTCTCCCCATACCTGCATGGGTTTCCTCCGGCCACTCCGGCTTCCCCCCACACCCCAAAAACACGCGTTAATTGGTGAATCTAAATTGCCCTAACGTGTGATTGGGAGTGCGACTATTGTCTGTCTTTTTGTGCCCTGCCATTGGCTGGCAAGCAGTTCAGGGTGTACCCCGCCTCATGCCCATTGTCCACTGGGACAAGCTCCAACACTCCCACGAGCCTTGTGAGGATAAGCGGCTCAGAAAATGGATGTATATATATTATATATACAATAATAAACAATATTACAACATAATAATATATAGTACATATATTTACATATTATTTTCTAATTATAAAAAGTAATATACTTATACATATGATATTTATATAGATATATTTATATTTTATTATATATAATTATAAGTATTATGTAGAATTATTTATTAGCTTACGGCCATGCTACCCTGAGAATGCCTGATCTCGTCAGATCTCGGATGCTAAGTGGTTTTGCCCCTGGTTAGTACTTGGGTGGGAGACAACGCCTGGTAATACCGGGTGCTGTAGGCGTCTCTCCCCAGCTAAATGCACAGGGATTGCGTCAGGAAGGGCATCTGACGTAAAACTGTGGCAAACAAATATGCGTTCATCTGAGATGACACGCTGTGGTGACCCCTAACGGGACAGGCAGAAAGGAAAAGAAGATGTATAATTATTTATTATATAGATTTTTAAAATTTTATTATGCTTTGAGATTTTAATCATGCTAGCTGTGGAGCAAAAAACACAACCTAGCATTATATTACTAGGAAAAAAATCCAACTAAATTGTCACCTGTTGGGTTGCGTTACTAATTCTCAAAGTAGAACTCCTATGCAAAACGCTGTTACATTGCAGAAAAAAAATATTTTGCTAAAAGTGCGTTGCAATGTTATTTACATGATAGCAAAAATTGAGAGTCGAATAGAAAATCTCAATGCTTTTTTGTATTCATGACTTATACTAATTATTGTGGCCATGTAATTAGCTCTAACTCTAGTTAGCATTATGCTGTAATTAACTAGTGCAATTTATATTTTACTGACTTTTTACATAAATCAGCAAGTAACATGCTTATGAATATAATGTGAGTCAAATATTACAAAAAGTAACTTCATTACACAAGTACGCAATATTTATTTGATATTAGCACTTAAACAAACAGTTGACATGAAATTTGTCCAGAATTTGAAAACTGTTAAGAGCATCTTCAAGTTTTTGTGTGTAACTCAGTAAATTAAATGAATTTCATAGGAAGTCCTACAAAATTAAAACCTCCTACTTTGCTCAATTTGATTCACTTGTTTTCGGACTTGCACTTCGATCCATAAAAAACCCCCAAAAACAATCAGACAGGTGAAACTTTGGTCGACAAGTAAAATAGAATTGTTCTTAGTTTGTAAGATCACATGTGCTCTGGAGTTGTTTGGAAATATTTGTTTAAATACCCTTTCTCCATTTCCATATATGTTTTTGTGATTTATAGACCATAGCATTATTACCAGAATTTACTAAAGAAATTCAAAAACAAAAAGTGACATTTTATACTACCTTGAAAAAAAACCTCTCAGTACCACTGTAAGTCAACAAGACAACACAAGCTGTTTTCCAGTCCGATATCACCGCTAAGCTGTTCCGACAAACGGGATACACAATTGGAAATGCAGATCAGTTGTTTTGAATGCAAAAGTACAGCATAAAGGTCACAAGCCTCCCTCATGTTTTGCTAACAAACACCTTTGCGGCGTGAGAAGTTAGGGACATATTGTTTTGCTTGTTTAAAAAGGAACGTAAAGAGAAAAAAAAATCTAAGCAAAATGTACACTACCAAGATCAAAGGTACAAAACAAATTGTCCTTCAGGCTGTTTTGTGGACTTTTACATGATGAAAATTCGCAAAATGTGTTCCCCCTCAAACACAAAATTTGGTGATTAGGGTAGCAAAATCTCCTCTTTAGGGCCCCCTGGAATTCTTTGAAAATGCAGCTCCTGAAGCCAGATATTCTTATAAACATAAAATCTGTTGGGCATGTCTATCATGAGTAGACTCTCCAAAAAGTCTCAAGAACCCATGCTCAAAAAGACTCAGGAAGTCTGCCATTTTGATTTGAAGTGATTATGACAGCAGAATGGGAGGATTCTTAGAAGCACCTCCTGCATTTTTCGGGGAAAAAGTCAGTCCTCCCTCCAAGCAGTCGCATCACTGGGCTTATTTTTAGGAATGCCGAATGTTGTACGGGATTAGCGTAGGCATCATTTATGGGAGGGACAGAGGGGATGTGTGTCCCCCATATCTTCAGAAGATTGTTTTTGTCCCCTGCCGTTTTACCATCTAGCAACTACTGTTTTTATTCCCTTGAAACATTTACTGAAATGATTGTAAGAGATTATACAGTCACTTTAATTGTGAATCCAGCTAGATCTAAGCCATTTTTCCATTGATGCTATTTACCTGCTGTTTTCTTTCTGGAGAAACTCTCGAGTTTGATTTTCACATGACGGTTTAGAGAAGGCATTGTTCTACCACCCACATGATTTCTATCACATTAGCTGACTTGTCACTCTTGGGCAAAATGGCAATGAAGTCATCTGGTGAGATACGCCTCTGACTCATGATGTAAGATTAAAAAAAAAGTTCAGACAATAAACGCAGAAACAGAAACTCTATTAATGTTCGTATTATTAAAACTATTTACGGAATTTGTTGTTTGACTTTACGGCAGCATCGGCTTCGAGGACTGACCCTCGGATGGCCCAATCACGCCGCTTAAATGTTTTAACCACAAATTAAGATGATTTTAAATGCAGTGTGCACTGACAATTTTCTGTGAAATAACTGACTATGACCTCTTGGTATTTAAAAACTTCTAGGCCAGTGCTTTTGGAACATTTTACCCCAATAGCATTTCAAAAACACCACCATAATGGCCACCATTAAAATTGTCTATGTGACCCTCACAGTACAGTACTTATTCCATTTAAGATTGTGAAATTTTGGTTAGAAGTGCACATTTTTTTTTTTTTGTCATTTTGGAATCATTCAAAGACAAACTTGTCTTCGAGAATCTGCCCGCTTGCTGACAAATTGTAAAAACGTATACTAGACCAGTGGTTTTCAAACATTTTTGGCCACGCCCTCCCAACCCCCGCCACTTGAAATTGTCTGGGTGATAGTGTTGAAAATTGGAAATGGAGTGGGAGAGGGGATATTGAAAAAATGTCAGGTGTCGAGCAGCAGGGGGCCTGAAACAATCCGCGCCATCCCTGTCCCTGCATGCCCCCCAGTTTGAAAACCACTGTACTAGACAGACAACCGATAATAAATTGCCAAGAATGATAATTTTCACATTTATGTTCTGGCCGCCCATAGCTATACATTTTGATGCCGCTTGGTAGAATTTGTTGGGTATTTTTGGAAAATTAAGCCCCCAAAGCCAGTTTACCCTGGCAACATGAATTTTCATTTTTGAGTATACATACCAGTCTCAAGAATTTATGTCCAAAGAGGATTTCCAATTTTGGCTTGAAGCAGTCATTTTCAGGTCATTTTATTCCCCAAGATTCCTTCTTGTGCTAAAATTGTGTCTGACACAAAGTTTATGACGCTTGTTAGAACCTTCTGGATTTTTCTTCCTTTCTGCCATTTCGATTTAAAGCGTGTCCTGAACTTAGTGTCATTAAAGGCCATTTCCAGAGGGTCTTCAATGACTAACATCTCCTTGAGATTTTATCTAATCGCTACCAAATGGAAATCTTGTCTACGAGACGGAGAACCAACAACATATTTCTGAGAATTCGAGTTTTCAGCATTGCACGTGGGCGGTGAAATTTAACTCCTCGCGACAGTCGCTGAACTCCAGAAAAATCCAGGTTACATAAAGTGACATGCCACTATCTTTGGCGTCATCGGGGCCACCTCTCGCCACTTCTATGTATAGCACTGTTTATATTTTCATGTTCAGCTCACCGGGCCTGTCAGCAGGCATCACAGGCGGCAACGCGCCTCCGCGCCGTTTAACCAGCTAATGGCTCCCTGACGCTTTACAAAGCGCCGCTGATGTGGACGCGCTCACCTAGTGGGAGGAGAGAGGCATTCAGCTAAAGCACTAAAGTATGCCGTGCTTGTAAATCACTCCATTAAATACACACCTCCTCCGGCCTGGAGAAGGTTCGGCCACTTACAGCGTGGAGCATCCTTAAGTGAAACGTGCTGAAATTGAAGGATTGAGACAAATGTGGAAAGGGGGAAGGGAAAAAAAAAACGTGTATTGATCGACATTGCATCAGTTCTTCTGGCTCTCTGGAGGGTATATTAGCGGAGGCCGACACCACTGGAAGAAGAACAGACAAAAACACTTTGAAAGTGGATACATGAAAGACTTTCTGTACAGTATTTCCACTTTTGGAGCGTAAGTGTGTTGTTTTTCAAGTGTCCTTAAAAATAGCCAAGTGTGTATTGCAAGACGCCAAGAGACTTCAAAGTTACAAAAGCCAATTTATTTTTATTTTTATTTTTTGCAGGTTAAGTGAGCCAACAAATGTGTCACTATGGGATTCACTAATTGGCATGTATTTTTTTTTTTTTTTCTTTTGCCAGCGGCCGCATACAATGTGAATCAATCAATACGGGTGCACTTGTTTTAGCATCCAAGAGTTTGATCGTTTTGGTTTCAGCTCATACGAGCGCATGCATGGTTAGACTGACAACATGAATATAATAACAAAATGCCAGTTATCTATTTGTCAACCTTTGCTTGAAAGGGACGAACTTTAATTGAATTTTGAAGTTTGTTTTTGGCGACCTTAAAGAGAAATTCTCCAAACATATATGCAAAAATACAAAACTGTCTTTGTACTTGTACTTATTTCATCAACATACTGATTTTTTTAAAGCCAACAAGAGGTGAAAGATAAACTGTACAAAATAATATTACAAATTGTCATATTTATGTAGACATAACAATGCTGATATGTGATTGTTTGTTGACTCCGACACTGACGTCAACAGATTCCAAATTATGCTAGAAAGATCAAAAAGCTATTAAACAAAAATATACAAATTAATTTTAAGAAATGACACATTTACAGTATGTAAACATGACACTAAATCAATTTACAGACAAAAAAATATTAATACAAATGTCAGAAGTGAGGCTCACCTCAGAACAATTGAAGGGGTAAAAAAACATCCAGAAAATGAACCGCTTTCATGTTATCTGGGTATACGTATGATTTGCAACTTTTCCCTCCCAAGCCTACGCACGCTTGTTGCTGGTTCGCAAGTCAGAGAGCAACGAATGGCATCGTGCGGCACCCTGGGCAAACGTTGCTTCATCTCACTGCCTTTCATCGATTATGCACACTTGCAAGGTGATGATCATTTTAATTCCGTCTGAAGGTGTGAAGGTGCTGGGGAAGAGAGCCAGACAAGGAGGATTAGGGTGGAAAGGCGGCAGGAGAGAAAAAGGGGACGGAGGTGTGCGTTTAACACGTGTTTGATGAGCCGCAATCAATCGGTGGCCTTTGATGGGACGAGTCGGTTTGATGGAGCAAAGCCTCCGGTCGCTGAACCGAGATCAGTTGGTGAGGATGGAAAGGAAGATGAGGAAGCGGTGAAAGCGGGATGTCCAAAAAGATATCAAGAAAGTGTTATCTGGACTTAAATCCTTCCTATGAACCACACTTTTCAAAATCAACAAGCCTCATTGAAATGAAGGGAAAAAACATTAAGCTGTTCAAGCCCCCCTCCTCCCCCCAAAAAAACGTGGAATATATGATTTGATCAATAAAATAGCACATGTAGTAAAGATGCGTAACGGTGGACGACTGGCTAGCACATGCGCCTCACATTTCTGAGGACCTGGGTTCAAATCTGGTCTCCCGTGTTGAGTTTGCACATTCTCCCTGTGGCTGCATGGATTTTCTCAAGGTACTCCGGTTTCTTCCCACGTTCCAAAAATATGTGTGGTAGGTTAATTGAAGACTCTGATTTGCCTAGAGGTGTACGTGGTTGTTTGTGTGTGCCCTGCAATTGGCCGGCGACCAGTTCCAAGTGTACCCTGCCTCTTGCCTGAAGATAGTTCTGATCAGCCCCAGTATGCCGGCGACCCTCGTGATGATAAGTTGTATGCAAAATAAATAAATGAATGAATATTATAATGACACAATTAAATAGAATGTAAGGATTAAACATTTTGTGCCCCATGATTAATTAAATGCTACTCCTTCTGGTGTGTATGACTTGGTCACTTGTGGGCATTATAATTCAGTAATACAGACATAAACGACAAAAAAGAGTGAGTGACTCAGTGAGCTGCACTAATATTACTGATTTTTTTCATAGAAGATAAATAATATATGACAATGATTAGTGTTATAATCTTTTTACATATGCTCCTGCACCATTTGTGTTCAAATCATTTGCTTGTTTTTGAACTTGCAATTTGTCTCACCTGTATCTCAAGGTACCACTGTATAAAAACTAGGAAGAATTTTATACATCGAATCAGTCAATTGTTATTTTGACCCTTCTTTGTTTCTACAAATGTCTAATCCATTCATTTTCTTTGCTGCTTATCCTCCCAAGGGTTGCGGGGAGGGCTAGACCCTATCCCAGCTGTCAACGGGAAGGAGGCAGAGTACAACCTGAACTGGTTGCTAGCCAATCGCAGGGCACATAGAGACAGACAACAGTCGCACTCAGAATTGTATTTACGGGCAACTTCTCCGATTAATGTTGCATTTTTTTGGGACGTGGAAGGAAACTGGAGTGCCGGGAGAAAACCCACACAGGCATGGGGAGAACATGCAAACTCCACACTGGCAGCGGTGGGATTGAACACTCAGAACTGTGAGGCCAACGCTTTACCAGTTGATTCACCGCGCCGCACGTCTAATATTTAATGATTTAGTTTTCTTAATGAATGTCCATTAAAGCACTTCTAAACACCAGATGGTCTCTTAAGACAAATAGGTGTGACAGGCTCTAATAAATAAATTAGCACTTAATACAAGCATCATTTTGAAACATATAGTACAAAAAGATTCGATTTCTTTATGTCTCATGCTCGATTTTTTTTCATGACCCCTTCCAAAGTGTCTCTCACTGTCTATTTGTCCAAATTTGAAGCATGACAATATTTGCCTTCCTCCTGTGCTTCCCCCTCAATCACAGCAAATAAGACTTTGTGGAGATATTGGGAGTAAAGGGAATATATGTGCTGAGCCTACTGTACTGTGTGTGTGTGTGTGTGTGCGTGTTTCCATAGATTCTTAATCTACAGAAACAACAAAAATGGATCTATCTGCTTTTGCGTCTGAACTCTGCATATATATCCATCCATCCATTTTCTGAGCCCATTATCCTCACAAGTGTTGTGGGAGTGCTGGAGTCTATCTCAGCTGTCATCAAGCAGGAGGCGGGGTACACCCTGAACTGGTTGGCAGCCAATTGCAGGACACACAGAAAGTAACCACTGTTCGCACTCACAATGACACTTCTGGGCAATTTAGAGGCTCTAATGAATGCATGTTTTGGGGATGGGGGAGGAAACCGCAGTGCTCAGAGAAACACCACACAGGCACGAGGAGAACATGCAAACTCCACACAGGCGGGGCCTGGATTTGAACCCCGGTCCTCAGAACTTTGAGGCCAGCGCTTTCCAGCTGCTCCACCGTGTCGCCTAGAACAAAGTATTTTTCTCAAAATTACATGACTTATACTTGGAAAATATATAACTTTTTTTTTCTCAAAAATCATACCATTTTGGGGGTGTCTACATTATAACTGAACAAACAATTGACCAAAATGATAAATGATTCCTTTACACATCATGATTGCGCCCTTATCTATTATAATGTCACTTATGAGAAGCTGTCATTCCACTTGAAGCTGCACGTGTGACAATTCGGCACAGTTTATTTTGAAAAATAGAAAGAAACTAAATAAAAGCCCTGAAATCACTGAAAATGACAAATGTGTGTGATGTCGGGCAACCAGAGCGGAATTAAAAAGAGTGCAAAGTCCAGGGGCACACAAATTGTGTTCGCGTGCGCGCGCGAGTGTGTGTACGTATGCGTCTGAGGCCTACTCATGAAGACAAATGTAGTGACCTTGCAGAGTGATAAGGCATGAAGATAGAGTAGTGTTGGATATAAAAACAGTGTGTGTCTGAGTGTGTGTATGTCAAGTACACATAGTGAAACAGACAAAAGTGCATCTTCATATGAACTGAATAAGTGAAGTGGATATAAATGGTGTAAATATTTTTAAAAAAGGTGAGAAAGAAATGATACTTTGGCTCTTTTTTTTTCTTGCATTTCTACGACTAAAAAAATATAACGTAAAAAAAACCCACACACAGACAGGCTGTGACATTTTTAAATGTCAGTGGTGCTGCAAAGAGTTTCCCCGAGTAAATCTCCATGCTCACTCTCCAAAGTGATGAAAACTTCTTTGGTAAAAATATTGTAGGTGACCTTTGATGACGTCATTCTCTGTCAACGAATCGCATTTTTGCTCAGAGAAACCAGGTTTGGAGATGAGTGGTTAAAAAGTGGTATCGGTTGATCTGGGTGAGGGTGTCAAATTTAAGTATCAAAGCTATACAAGGGGTTTTTGTGCCAAGATCAGGGTTTCAAATTAAGGTTTAAATCAGGAATATGGTTTCAAACCAGGGTTACGGTTTCAAGTAAAGGTTGGTGTTTTAAAAATTAGTTCCAAGACACGTTTTGGGTTTGAAGTTGCCGGTTCATGCCAGGATTAGCTTTTCAAATTAGAGTTAAGAGTTTTAAATAGGCGACATGGTGGATCAACTGGAAACCGCAGGCCTCACAGTTATGAGGTCGCAGGTTCAATCCCGGAACTCCCTGTGTGAAGTTTACATGTTCTACCCGTGCCAGCGTGGGTTTCCTCCGGGCATTCCGGTTTCCTCCCACATCCCAAAAACATGCAACATTAATTGCAGACTTTAAATTGCCCCTAGGTGTGATTGTGAGTGCGACTGTTTGTCTCCATGTGCCCTGTGATTGGCTGGCAACCAGTTCAGAGTGTACCCTGCCTCCTGCCCTTTGACAGCTGGGATAGGATCCAGCACTCCCTGCAACCCTTGTGAGGATAAGCGGCTAAGACAATGGATGGATGGATAAGAGTTTTAAATAGAGTTAGGGTTCCATGCAAATGGCAATGATTCAAGCAAGGTCTTTGGTTTCAAATTGGGATTACAGTTTTAAATTAGGGTTTCCAAGATATGATTTGAAGGTTAGGGTACCAAAGTATAGTCTCAAATCTGGTTTAGATTTCCACTTTGGGTTTTGACCATAGGTTGGAATTTCAGATTAGAGTTTCAAGACAGGGTTAGGGTTTCTAGTCAGATCTTCAGGCAGGTTTTTTGTTCCAAACGGGGGTTGGGTTTCAAAATTGGATTTCAAAACAGGGTTATGGTTCAATTATATTGTTTCATGGTAGGTTTACAGTTTTAAAAGATTCTTGTGGTTTCATGCAAGATTACGGTTTTAAAGATTAAGGTTTTGATTTAAAGCTTGAAGACACAGTTAGTGTTTCAAATGAATATTTCAAGCCATGGTTGGTTTTGTAAATAGGGTTTTAAGGCAGGGTGAAGGTTTCCAATTAGTAAAAGCACTTTTTGAGTTCCATAATGTTATGTGTTTCATTTAAGTAAGTACTAGCATGTTACCTGTACAATGTTATAGAGGAAAATGCTTGTATTGAACCTTATAAACATCAATTGATCAGATTTATATTTCATCTGGTACAGTTTGGGAACCACGTGGTCTTTTCTATTCCATTTTTTTTTCCCCCAAACGTCTTTGCGCTGCTACCAGGTGCCCAAACGTGACAGACAAGACCAGACGCAAACACGACAGTAAAATAGGACACACTAGCAGATTATTAGCATGTTAGCGGTGCCGGATTAATTCCCTTTGGCGACATTGCCTTGTGACAAGTGTGACGCTGCTTTGAAAACAACAACAACAAAATGACAAGTGAAAAAAAAAGCGGCGGAATAGTTAAGGCACTGATCCCGACTTCTTCTTCTTCTTCTTCATGTCATCTCGGCCTCTCTCAAGCGCTGCCGAGCTAATGCCCTGCCGCTGCCAAACGCTAGCTGCCTGTCACATCAGCCGCCGACTGCACGTCAACAAACACGTTGTCACGGCGACGTCAAAGGGAGCTTTCATGTGGAAACCCGACAACAACAACAACAACACTGTTACTGCGCACTGTTTTTTTTTTTTCTTCCTTTCTAACCAGGAGGCTTGTGTATCCGAGGCCTGCTGTTTATGGGAGACAGACGGACGGCGAGATGGGAAGCGAGGGAGACAGAGAGAGAGTATATACCGATAGAAACACAGGGAGGGAGACGGTTAAATGGGTTGAGAGACAGGCAAACAGACAGACGGATACAGTATATATAGAGTCAGACAGATAGACACAGACTAGGCAGAGAGACAGCTATTGCTAGGGACTGACTGACACAATGTCAACTTAAGTTGATTTTAATCACAAGTCTCAAAGGGCTTCACAGGCCTACAGCTGACAAAGATCGCCGACATTCCCTGATCTCACCCCCCAGCCGGTCAAAGAAAAACGTAAAAACTAATTTGGGGAGAAAATAAGAAACCTGGAGAAGGATGGACAGCTGCAATGGATGTCGAGTGGGCATAGACAGATCATAAGGGAGACAGGTAGAAATAAAGAAAGCCCAATACAATGATGGACACAAGGACAATCGACAGACAGACAGACAGACAGGGATAGATAGAGACTCACCGACAGAATGATGTACTTAAGGACAATAGAGAGACACATACAAAAGAAGATGGATTGACCTCAAGAGGCTGACAGACACGTTTGAGGACATTATGGACAGTAGAGACAAATGGAAAGCAAGGGAGACAGACAGACAGATGAGGAACAAAACAGAAAGTCAGGAAAACTGATTGAAGGGTATTCAAGACCAGGGAGGCACACCAAAAGACACATGGCGAGACAGACAGAGAAAGACGGCCTGACATGTAAAATGATGGAAGGAAGGACATGGAGAGAAAGACAGAGAGACAGTGAGACAGGAAAGAAGGCGAAGAGACGCGAAGACAGAAAGACAGGGGGGCGGTCAGAAGAAAGGAAAATTGACAGACTGATTGAGGGAAGAGAGACAGGTAGATAGATGGGCAGACACAGGCAAAGACAGCAAGACTGATAGGTAGACAGACAGGAAGGCAGAGGAACAGCTCACGAGACAGACAGACAGACAGACAGACAGCCCACTTACAAACGCAGCAGAGGTCATCGCAATCAAGGAATCGGGTTTCATACCATTTCATCATGATCTTCCTCGTCATCTTCATCATAATATGAGGATTTCTCCTCAGTGACACGCCCACTCAAGTCACTTCTCATCTTCATCCTCCTCTTCTTCGTCCACCCTTTCTTCCTGTCTTCCTCACTTCCTCTTACATCATTTTCACACACACGCACACACACGCACAATCATTAATTCCATATTCCTATTTCACCTCTGCTGTCCTCTTTCGTTCCCCCATCATTTTCTTTCCCTCCCCCCACCCCCTTTTGTTCCCCATCCCTCCCTTCTGTTTTCCGCGCTGTCTCCACAGGCCTTTTCATCTCCATTTTGTAAAGCTCCACTCTCTCCTTTATTGCGGCAAATAACCAACAGTAGTGCACATAAAAGTAGTACAATATTAATAACGCTACATACAGAGCGAAAGCCTTTACACAAACTTTGCACCCCCACAGAGTAGGCAAGGCACACCCTGCTGCAACACACCCGGAATAAAACGTCAAAATAGCTAATAAAGTCAACGTGTTTTGTCATACATATTATAATTATTGTGTATTCATTGTACCAGGTTATGCATCTTTAATCGGGCGGACCCCCAGGGGTGCGCACACTACAGTCTCGGATCCCTTAAATACAGGATACATTGTGAAAACAAATGAAAAAAAATAATTACTCATTTACAAACAGCCATTATGTTGCAAGACCCGAACGCACAAGAGCATAAGGATCACTGATATACACAATGTAGTGTGAAAATATCACAACTTGGCATAAATGTTTAAAAGGTTCATTAGACTGGATGACGCTCGTTCATCTCTGGGTATGCGCGCACAACAGTTTGATGATGTACAGCGCTCGTGTTAAACTGGTGGCTTGGGGGCCTGATCTGGCCCACCACGTTATTTTATGTGGCCAGCAAAAGCAAATCATGCTTTCTTTCTTGCAAAATCGTACAATTGCTAATTATTTCCTATTGGGGCAGCACAGTGAAGCAATTGGTTAGAGCGTGTGTCTCACATTTCAGAGGACCGGGGTTCGAATCCCGGCCCTCCCTGTGTAGAGTTTGCATTATCTCCCCGTGACTCTGTGGGTTTTCTCCGGGCACTTTGATTTCCTCCCACATCTCAAAAACATGTATTAATTGGAGACGCTCAATTGCCCTTAGTTGTGATTGTGATGGTGAACGTTGTCTGTCTCTATGTGCCCTGCGATAGGCTGGCACCCAGTTTAGTGTGTAGCCCGCCTCCTGCCCGATGATAGCTGGGATTGGCTCCAGCACTCCCACGACCCTTCTGAGGATAAAAGGTTCAGAGAATGGATGGATGAATTATCCATCCATCCATCCATTTTCTTAGCTGCTTATCCTCACAAGGGTTGCGGGGAGTGCTGGAGCCTATCCTAGCTGTCAAAGGGCAAGAGGCAGGGTACACCCTGAACTGGTTGCCAGCCAATCACAGGGCAGATGGAGACAAACAGCCGCCCTCACAATCACACCTAGGGGCAATTTAGAATGTCCGATTAATGTTGTATGTTTTTGGGATATGGAAGGAAACCAGAGTGCCTGGAGAAATACCACGCAGGAACAGGAGAACATGCCAACTCCACACAGGCGGGTCCGGGATTGAACCCTGGACCTCAGAACTGTGAGGCCAACGTTTTCCATCTGATCCACCGTTCCACCTGGATGAATTATTTTCCATCATAATAAGTTGAGCTATTGCAACCATTTTTTTTTTTTTTGCCAAACCCCTTTTGAAAAGAAATCCATCCATCCATGTTCTATACTATGATAGTTGACAACATGTTTTTATAGGCTTCTGATTTCAAAAGTACTTATCCATCAATTTGTTGCATATATGTAATTATAAAATGCGATAATTTATTTCCATGGGTTCCCAGTTATAATGGCCCTGCAAGGGAAGCCTTAACTATGATGTGGCCCCTGACAAAAATGAGTTTGACACCCCTGATATACAGGATTGTGTAAAAACTTCCTGACTCTGAATAAATGTTTAGAGTCTCCTCTTCAAACAACACCCCATTACCCTGGATGGCTATATCACATTCTTTAGCACACATCTGTGATATGCAAGATACATCAAAAAAAGATGATGACAGAATAAGTATGACAAATGCGCATATACAAAAAGCCATTAAATCTGAAGGTGCTCTCTCAACAGCTCTGCGTCCCCATATTTGGGCGGCAGTGGAAAAATGTCACAACTTTGCGTGAATGCCTACAACGCTCAAATACAGAGCACCATTAGACTGGATGTTGGTTACCCACTTCCAGGTGTATGCACTCCACATTTAGTGACTCCCTGTTGGACAAGATACAATTTGAAAACATCATGACTCGGCATAAATATTAGAAATACTCATATGGCGACTACCATTGGAAAGAATTCCACTCACAATCCATGATATACAGCAAACTGTAAAAACATCCCGACTCAGCAAAAGTCTGAAAACCACTCATTAGAAGGGATGCCGCTTATGCAACCCTGGGGGTGCACCAGAGTCGGGTGAGGTGCAGGATGCGGTGTCAAACTATGATGACTGTGCATAAATGTTCATATGTGCAAAAAACGGAGAAATGCGGCATCCAGCAATTAGAAAGAGCAAAACTGCAGCTAGCCAGCCAGCCAGTGTGAATGTAAAATATTAATGAGGTTGTCTGAATGAAATTTCACTGCAATCTGTGACCTGGTTGTCGCTGTTGTTGTAGCGCTGCGAGACAACCGCATCCAGCTGCACCGCTCCACGCCCACCGAGCTGTCCATCATCATCTCCGAGGTGCAGTTGTCCGACGAGGGCGAGTACACCTGCTCCATCTTCACCATGCCCGTGCGCACCGCCCACGCCACCGTCACCGTGCTTGGTAAGGCCTGGCTTCCACAAGTCCAAAATAGGGGGCGTCATTGGGAAAGATTTTTTTTCCCAAGTGGAAAAGTCTTTATTTTAATTATTTTAAGAGGTGGAAGAGATACAGTAATACAATTTTGACACAGTAGATACTACAATTTTGTATAATAGAATAATTTTTTTTCTTTTTAATAAATTTAGAAAACATTTTTAAATACTGTATTTTTTTAGATTAAAATTAATTTTATCTGTGAACAAGTTCTTGAATAAATACTATTTTAAATAACAGGCAATATTTGTGTTGAAAATGTAAATTTCTGGAAGGAAATGTATTTGTTATATGAAATGTATTAATTAATAGTATGATAAATGCTTTTTTTTATTTTCAAAAACAAAAGTTGTACTTTTTTTTATAGAAATAACTAGATTTCTAAGAAGAAATGTATTTTTTTTTAGGAAACTAAAGGATGTTTATAATTTTCTTTGTTTTGCAAACAAAATCCAAAGGATAACACATTTTTTTCTGATAAGATCTTTTGTTTTATTTAAATAATGACAATTTTGGACTTGCTTTTTTTCCCATTTTTTTAGAGAAAAGAAGTTGGGTTTTATTTTGGGTTCCAGTCTTTTTTTTGTAAAAAATAGGTTATATTTTTTAGAATATTATTGTTCATTTTCAGAAGGGGTAAAGTTATGGTTTTCCTTAAGAAAATAAGTGCTAGTTATTAAAAATTAAACATTGCCTTTTTGAGAAAAAAAGTTGGTTTCAGAAAATATCTAAATATTAAAAACAAGCTTTATACATTTTTGGAGAAAAATCCATCCATTATCTGAGTTGCTTATTCTCACAAGGGTTGTGGGAGTGCTGGCGCCTATTCCAGCTATCTTTGGGCAAGAGGCAGAGTACATTCTGAACTGGTTGCCAGCCAATCGCAGGGCACATGCAGACGTAAAACCAGTTGCACTCACACCTGAGGTCAATTTAGAGTCTCTGATTAATCTACCCTGCATGTTTTTGGAATGTGGGAGGAAATCGGAATGCCCAGAGAAAACCCATGCAGGCACGGGAAGAACATGCAAACTCCGCACAGGTGATGCTGGGATTTGAACCGTGGTTCTCAGAACTGTAGCCTGACCCTCTAACCGGTCTCCTCCAGTGTCATGATTTAGAAAAGAATTAAAAGGTTTTATTTTTAGGGAAAAGGAATTAAAAATGTCATCTGTTTTCTTTTTTGAGTTATTTTGTTTTAAATAAAGCTTTTGTTTTTGTTGTATTTTTCAATGATGCAGCAGGGTGATGTTAGCTTCTCTTCCTCATAGTTCTGAAGACTGGGGTTCAAATCCCAGCCCCGCTTGTATGGAGTTTGCATGTTCTCCTCGTGCCTGTGTGGGTTTTCTCCGGGCACTGCGATTTTCCTGCCACATCCCAAAAAATGCAACATTATTTGGAGACTCTAAATTGCCTGTAAGTGGACATCTAAGTGTGACTGTTGTCCGTCTCTATGTGCCCTGTGATTGGCCGGCAACCATTTCAGGGTGTATCCTACTGTATCTCCTGCCTGATGACAGCTGTGATTGGCTCTAGCACTCCCGTGACCCTTGTGAGGTTAAGTGGCTCCAGAAATGGATGGATGGAGGATTCAAATGATTGGTAAATCCTAGAAAAAAATGTTTATACAAAATAGTTTTGAGTTTGTAAATTCAATGGCAGATTGCAATATTTTAATACACACACCCTTTCACTAAATCACCCAATTGCACAGCCTTAAGAGTGCGTATATCATGACTGCCGGGTGTTGCCCATACTGGTAACTTGTTTGACATGTAGCAATAAAAAATAGACTGAAAACGTGGATTCATCTGCCTAATCACATTGGACTACTATTATTTTGAACACTACCACATATGCGGCCAACCCCGGAGTAGCAGAGATCCAACTGTACTAAAAATCCGGCATTCATGCAGTAGATTCAATGATTGTTTGTCAAACTTGTGAGAGTCACAAGGCGCCTGGCAAACGTGGCTATCAAGGAGACTCATGTATCAATCAGATTTTAAAAAACATCATGGTCAATATTTAATGTCGCAGCATTTGATGCTCTGCTTTTCGGTACATGTGTGCGTGCATGCGTGTGTGCTATGTAGCAGCATTGAATATGAATGAGGGAATACTAATAGTCCACATATGGACCGGGTTGTCCAAGCAAGCACAATAAAAGACTTATGAATTATTCCTCGATAAGCTAACGAGGAAGCGGAGGGGCAAACAGGCCAGTGGACGTTTAAAACGGACACACTCTCACACATGCGCAGTGTTTCCACACTGAATATCCCCCGTCGACATTCTCGTGTGGCTGGCTGAGTTTTTGACATTTGATACATTTTTGATGGTAGTCTAGGCTGATGAAAAATGCATGCAAGGCAAAATAGACACAGTGTCACTGTTGTCAATTGTACGCAATTCCAAAGAAGCACACGATTATTGCAAAAGCGATGGGGCACCCTTTATTTATTTATTTATTTTGTGGTTGGGAGCGGTGGTTAAAAAAGCACATCTTGGCTGACTTTATGGTCCAGAGCCACTACTTTGAATTACCTTCAATGCACTACTGATAAATACTAAATAGGAAGTATTTTTCCTGGGAAAAAATAAAATTTGCTTAAAATTCATTTTGTCCAGGACAAAATTCTTTCTTCTAATAATATTTTACATTTTTAAGTATTAAAGTACTTCTGCCCTCATTTTTTTCCTTAACTAAATCAAATAGATTTTCAAATGACATTATTTACATTTTACTTATTAGAAAAGCTATACATTACTTTTATTTTTTCATGACAAATATAACAAATAACTTTTAAAAAAATATTTTTTTTCCAAAATGTTGACCTCTTATAGTTATTTATTTATTGACAAAATAACTACACAACAATATTTGTTTTGTCTTGAAAGAAACGCTACTCGTATATTTAAAAATAAAATCTAGACAAAATTAGGTCTCATAAAATACTTTTCTGTTTCAAACAAATTCTACTTTTTTGTACAATAAAACATTTACATTGTTCTTGAAATATTGTGCTATTTTCTGTGAAAATATAAAGTTTTCTTACTTGAAGAAACATGATTTTTTTTCTCTCTTTGGATGGCATCCGAAATAATTCACAGCAAAAAAATTTTGAAACTTGAACTATCCTCGCACGATTCCAACTTTATTTTTTTTCTAAAAATATACACATTTGTTTTCTTTTAAAACATTTTACTTAGTCATCAGTGGAACGTTAAGAGGGCCAAAATAACTTTTCCAAGACAGCACTGGCTTAAAAATATATGACTGTTATTGTAAGCTTTATAGTTGTTTTCTTGAATATATATATACATAAGTTGCATAATTTAAAAAATTTATCAAAAAAATAAAATTAAAAAAGAAAAGGAAAGTGCCCTTGAAAATGACTTTCATTTTTTAAGACTTTCCTGTTAGTCTCAAATATCCCAAATAGATATTCAGGAAAATGCAGGATAAATACAGTTTTATAAATAGTTATTCAGGAAAATGCAACATAAATACAGTTTTATGATGATGATGATTATTATTATTATTCATGACCACTACTATTGTGGATTTTTCTTTCAAATATACATGTATCCAATTAGTATTTTTTGACTTTTGTTCTGCAGGCTAACGGGTAATTTGAAACATCCTAAAAAAAAAGATTGTAAATGACATTTTCCCCTAAAATGAGGAGTCGTTCTCATCTGAATAAAAGCCAAAAGGCAGAATTGTTGTCCTTTCTTGACCGCAATCCAGACCGACGTCGCCTCCCACCTCCGCTGACATTTCAAGGGGGTCCCGCGAGCTGCCATATTTAAATAACTTCAATAGAGCAATTGAATGAAATAAACATGAGACGAGAAAACAATCTTTTTTTCCCCTGAAAAGAACTTAACTTTCTTCTCTGAAAATTGACTTTTCACTCTCTGGAAAAATACAACTATTTAAAAACTGCTTTATTTACCATTGATTACTTTTTTCTGATAACATTATGACATTTTTTCTTGAAAAACAAATTAAAAAAGTACACATTTTCTGAAAAGAATATGACTTAATTGGTCTAAAATAAAGGTAAGTTTCTTGAACATAGGAAAGATTTGGGAGGAATAAATTTTTCTTCTCTGAAATAAGAAATGTTTCATGAATATTTATGTTTGTAAAATAAAACTAAAAAGTCTGACTTTAAAAAAACATATTTTGATTTCTTGTAAGAATTATGACAATGCTGTCACATAATACAGTATACAACTTATTTTCTTGATATGACATAATATTACTGTTTCTTGAAAATTTAACATTTGTCTTGAAAATAAAAAAAATACCACAGTTCTTCTGAGATTATTACTTTATTAATCAAAGAATATATGCACAGTAAATGCAAAATGAAAATGTTCTTTAAAATATGCACATTGTCTTTCTTGGAAATATACTTTAATGAAATTAGACTAATCTGTTTTCTTTTTCGACTTATTTTGTAATAAATAAAGTTTTTGTAATGTGTAATCTGATCAGAAAAAGAGACATTTTGTTATTAAGAAAGAATATAAAACAAAAAACAAATGGCTCCATTACAGTAAATACTTTGTAATTTACTCATTAAAAATATGCATTTTTTTCTCAACATTTTTGGAAATTTTTATTTTTCTTAAAGATACATAACCTTTGTCTTAAATTTGACTTTTAAAAAAGGGAAACTTCTTTCATTTAAAATATGTACAGTATTTCCTGAAATGAATAATTTGAATTCCAAAAGCAGAGAGGTGGATTTTTGGTCAGTTTTTCCCTGCATTTTACACAATCGCCTCCCACCTCATCTGACATTTCAGGAGGTCCCGCGAGCTGCCGCTTTTAATTAACTTCGGTGCAAGAACTGACAAAACATTCAACATTTGGACCAGGCATGGCACGCGTTTCTCACTTGATCGACAGTTCCCGGCCCCCACAAAATCACAATATCCCAAAAAAGATTTCCGCACAAAAGCCGCTATGCGAGTATTTAATTTCTTGTTTTGTGTGTCGTTAATTAGTCGTTTATTAGGGCGGCGCAGCCCTTTAAAGACAAACAGTCACTCACGCACGCACACACACACACTTTCAAGGAAAAAAAAAAGTGGAAATAAAAGCCTGAAGAATGGCCACAGTTAGCTGTTAGCCAAAAAGAGCACCAGACAAATCCATACTTGAAAGACGTGACAGCATGCGTACGTGTGTGTGTGTGTGTGTGTGTGTGTGTGCGTGTTCGTGTGCGTGCGTGCGTGTGTGTGTGTGTGTGTGTGTGTGTGTGTGTGTGTGTGTATGTGTATGTGCAGCGGCACAAAGATGATTAGCCCACAATCCAATCGATAAAGTGCCTGTGTACTTTATTGCTCGTGACGGAGAAATGTCAGGAGCACAAAAGCCCAACCATTAGTTACTGTTGCTTTTGGAACTCCATAACTCTGACACAGTGACGCATCAGTCACAGTCCTTAAAAAAAAATTCTGTTTTCCATTTGTGTAAGTTTTGATGTCAAACTTGAGCATCAATCTGCAACAACAACAAAAAAGTATTTTTGAAACTGTTTGCTTTATGTCAAAATTGTGATGCCGTTACGATAGTGGACAGCTATTAAAGAAAAAAAAATCTTCTTTTCATGCTATGTAACATTCTAAAATAATGTTAAACTGTGCATCAGCTACTACAGTGGCCAGCTATTTAAAAATGCATTTGTTTTTCCATCCGCGAGTGTCTTGATTTCAAAGTGCAATATCACTACAACGGTAAGCTAAAAATGCATTTTTTTTCTAGGTCTTGATTCCAAAGGTTAGCAACAGTCACTAAAGTGGAGAGATACTTTACTGTAAAAGGCTGTTTCATTTAAAATGCATGATGACAAAGTTATACATCAGTCACTACAGTGGACTGGTACTAATATAACAAGTGTTTCTTTCTATTCCTAAATCATGCTTGTAGAAGAAGAAAAAAAATCACTTTTCTTGAAATAGCTGTCAACTATAGTGAAAGATGTGTAACATAACATTTAATACGTCCACAGTAGTAACTTTACGATCAAGACTCACAGATCTGGAAGAATTCTTACTTTCCGATCCACAATTCTCACATCAAGATTCATGCAGATGGAAGAAAATGGTATTTATTATTATTGTTGTTGGTCCACTGTAGTTACTGACTAGACGGGACTAATGGATATAGAACCAGATTTTTCTGGACTAGCTATTCACTTGTAGTGACTGATGTTAAATTTGAACATCATGCACATACTGTAGAATGCAGCGGCTTTTGACAACTCTCACATGGCATCGTCGTCATTCCTTTTTTCTCAGGTGTTCCAGGTAAGCCTCACATCTCCGGCTTGGAGGAGCCCGTGCAGGAGGGCGGCACGGTCACCCTGACCTGCACCAGCTCGGGCAGCAAGCCCCCTGCAAGGCTACGATGGTTCCGTGGGGACCTGGAACTTGAAGGTGCGAACAAAGTGTTTTTTGTGTCGGTCTGGACACATTCTTGCCTGTGCGCATATGTCACAGTGTGAGCTTGTGCATTGTGCGCCTTCACTTTTTCAAAACGCACACAGTGCATCTGACACTTCTTCTTTTTTAATAACTTCACTTTAATGAGAAAGACGAAAAATAGCAAATGGGATTTTCCTGGACTCTCGCTACATTTTCTAGCATTTCTCATCTCATGCAAGAGTAGCTAGTTACCTGTAGTTAGCACGTTAGTTGCAGTTTCTTCGGCAGATTAGTTAGCTATTTTTGGGTTGATTAATAATTATTTTTTAGTTAGCAAGTTAGGTGTTAGTTTCTAGTGAGCTGGTGGACTAGTTAATTTATGTGGGTTGGTTGCTCTGTAGTTAGTTGTTTGCTAGTTAGTGTTTTTTAACTTGTTACCTAGATCATTTGTTCATTAGCTACTTTTCTGGCTTGTTTGTCTGTGATTTATTTAGTTGGTTGATAATTTTTCGCAGTTTAGTTAGCACATATCACATAAAATGTAAAGAAAACGAGTACTTGTCTTACCTGTACAATGGTTACATCACTACTTTGAACGTGATCTAACTTCCTGTGTGCTTTTCAAGTAAACAGCAAACACATACACAAACACACTCTTCTTTCCCTCTGAGCTCAAATTGTGTTGTATCTAGTCTGTGTGTGACAGCCAAGCTTGTGTGTTGTGTTATTGGTTTGAAATGCAAGCGCAGGAATAACAGTGGTGGTGGCGGCGATAGCGAATGCAAGGCTGAAGAGGATCTAGCCGGGGATAAGTGTCATGATCTGGCAATAAAAGACCACGCGGATGAAGGGATGAAGGGATGAAGGCACGAGGTCACGCACGGGCGGCAGCGGGGGGCCCTTGGGTTCGTGACTGATAAACGGCGGGAAATAGGCAGCCAGGAGACATCAGGAGAAGACAAATGAACTGACGTTTTTTTTTTACTCGTCCTTTGGATATTCCGACAAATTGCGGTCATGGGGCTTTTGACCCGGCTCGCTACCTGTCATTGTGAGGGCTCTCGACAATGTCCCCAGTCACTTACAGTCTGCACACAATTATTTGTTTATTGAAAAAATAAGGTTCCTTTTAATATGTAATAAAAGTGTTCATTTTGGACAAAGATTCAAGTAATATTTGGGGGAAAAAGTAAATCTTTCGAGATCAAATTTTCATCTGTTCACGAGAAAAGACTTTTTTTTTTTTCAAAATGAAGTCATTTTGGGGGGGTTTAGGGGTACAATTTGAGTTTTTTTTTTTTTTTTTACATAAATTGTGTAGGAAAATGTTTTTAATGTTGTTTTTGTTTGAAATGTCAGTCTAAATTACTTGGTTGATTAGGCAGTCCATCAGTCAGTCAATTACCATAATTCCAGGCCTCCAGAGCGCACCTGGTTATAAGCCTCACCCGGTACATTTGTTAAGGAAATACCATTTGGTACATACATACGCCGCAGATGTGTAAAAGCCACAAGTGCTCACATTGAAACCCACATTGAAACACGAGATATTTTCAAAGAAAGACGGTACACATAGGGTTTAACGCTAACGCTAGCACCGCGCTAACGCTAGCACCACGCTAACAGGGCCAGTTAAAAAAAATATACTGGTAAAAATCACCGAGACATGGCAGTAACATGCTAGCGCAGTGCTAACAGGGCCGGACCGGTAAAAGTCACTTCCTTGGCACATATATTCCACCTTTCTCACTCTTACCTTTTCCACTTGCGGCCGTTAGAAAAAATGCACAAATTAGCTGCATCACTGCATAAACCGCAGGGGTGAAAGAGTGTGAAAAAAGGTTTTAACAAAAAGCTTATAGGCTGGAAATGATGGTAGTCTGTTTAGTTGATTGGTTAAGTAATCAGTCAGTCAGTTTAGTTAGTTTGTTCGTCAATTAGTCAGTCAGCCAGTTGGTGAGTCTGTCAATTAGTACGAAACCAATCTCTGCCGAAATTGGTGTCAGATGGCGAGGATTATTTATGTGTCTTTTGATGCCACACGTGTGCAAAGTGGCATTTGAACGTGTGAGGCAATGGCAGGTACGCGCTGTCTCCTGATGATTTGACAATGTTTGCCATAATTATGGATCGCAATGAATCAAAAGAGAATGGAGTGACAAAGCAAAGGAGGAGGAGGAGCAGCCTGCCCGAGGACAGATTATCTATTCTTTCTCTTAGCGCTGAAGCAAAGTCGATATGGCGAGCGAAAGAGAGATGGAACCTGCGCAAATGCCTCTTCTTCGGCAAATTGGATTTTGTGATTTTTTTTTTTTTTTTCATCCTGAAAATTTGTGAAAGTTTTCTACAGTCAAAGATAGTCTCGTCTGCTTGGCATATTATAGGATGGGGAAGAGGGACATTTGGAAACACTGGCCCTTAAAGAGTGAGAGCGAGGGAGAGAGAGAGGGAACAAACTGTAAAGTCGGTAGATCGTGATAGTTAGTTCAGTCTTTTTCGTTTGGAAAGTTATATGATTAATAGATTACATAGTTGTAAGATAATTAGTTAGTCATTCATCAATTTTTTCGTCAGCTGGTCATTTAGCTTTTTTGTTGTTCAGTTAGCTGTTACGTTATCTTAGTAAATAGCATGCTCATATTGCAGCGAATTAGGTTATAAGTTAGTTAGTGGGTTGGTTGGCTAGTTAGTTGTTTGATCACAAAGTTAGTCTCTCACAACCGAATTAAGTTACTGGGGCAATATTACCCTATCGTTTCGAGCCATATTCAGATGATATGCGGATCACGGCCAAACGGTGGCCTGACGCGGAAGCCGTCCGATGTGCACATCGACACATTTAGCACCCCTATTCTACGTATGCAGATCTTTTGTTACGTTATGAGAGATGGATTATGTGGTTTCCGCCCAAACTATCATTTTTTTTTTAGTAGCTGCAGACACACCTACCAGTCATTTGGAACCCACGAAGCTCTCGTCCTTTTCACCCGTGCAATTCATTTTTCACAACAAACTTGGTCTCTTGGAAACTTATGAAGGGTAAATCCATCGTCCCGAGTGTTCGAGCAATATCCAGCAATGCAACAAGCCGGCATTTTAGCTTAACATGAAGGAACAATGCGGTACCTTCCCACAGGTAAAACTAATAGGAAAAAATGAGTCCGCTTGAGGGTGCTCCTGTCCCGGAACTCACCTCCTGCTTCTTCTCGTAAAACAAATCCCTCGAGAGGATTTTCGTGGCGGGAGTTACAAAAAGCCATATGCGTGAAAATCATGTTTTGCGGTGAAAAAAGATATGGGACTATTCCGGCTGCCGTTTCATTAATAACATACTAAAAATCATGCATTTCATGACAGTGGCCCTTTAAGAAATAATGAGAGAGAGAGAGAAGGCGAGAGAGCTTTGAAGTGAATGTGAGCGATCCAGCTGTCCTGAAAGCAGACACACCAATCACTCATTGTCTCTCCCCCTCACACACACATACAAACACATGCACACACCCTCTGACTCGTTAATGGAGAGTTGATTATCACACACACACATTTAATTTATCTGCAAACACACACACAAACTGTCAAACGGTCCTCGTCTGAGATTGGAGGAGCATTACGGGTGAACGTCTTATTAGTAGACCTTCTTATTCAGTCACTTGACCAGGTTTATGTGTGAGAGAGCATTTGTGTGAGTGAAGGCTGCACGAGGAGTGAGGATGAGAGGGAATTAAAGCCACCACGGAAGACGCAGAGGCAAGGTGGCTTTGCAGCCGACTAGATAGAAGGTGGGGGGTATACAGTGGGTGAATGGGAAAGGTGTCAGATGAATCGATGGGGGGTGGAGGGCTTTGCTTCTTAAGAAGAAGCGACCGAAGAGCGCAACAGGAGAGGAGTTAGCGAGAAGCTGGGAAGGCTGATGAAATGGAGACAGAAATCGGGAAAGCGGATTTAGATAGCGAGATGGAAGCGTGTGTGTGTGTGAAAAAGAAGAGTAAGTGGGGAGTGGTAATTGAGAAGAATGAAAAGCTAAGAGCGCTGAGGAGTGTATTAGTTGTACAGTGTGAGAGAGCCATGGATCATTTAGTGACATCCTTCCATGTGGCGAATGCGGCAGAATGGGGATTAATGGCCACACTTGAGGACAAAATGGTAGAATTATCGGCCCCAGGTTGCTGTAATGTGGATAAGGCCAAGTCCCCCACGTGGAACTCTTGCGCAGAAAAAGGGTGTGGACCTGGCATTCTGTATTCACACGACAGCAAATATAGCGAACATCTAAAATAGTTTGCTGGCAGGAATAATCAGGAATTATGAGGCATTATGAACCAAATATAACATATCTGTGTGGCTGGTTTAGATTGAAACTATGGGGCAAAAATGGGTAACGTTTTGTTGAAAACAGTATGTGACAGGCCTAATCATGAGCACAATGGTGCAAAGATTAAGTCTTGTATCAAAATATATCTAGCAGGCATAGTCATGAGAGTGGCAGGGCACAATGGCACAAAAATGGGTCATATCTTGTTTAAAAGAGGTATGTGGCTGGCGTATTCATGAGCATGACGGAGCTAAAAATAGTTAACATTTTTAAAGGTTATGTGACAGGCATAATCATGAGCATAATGGCGGAAAAATAAGGAACGTTTGAGTTCTTTTTTTTTTTTTTTTTTTGGTCCTGTTCAGCTCTTAGGTCAAGCGGAATGGAAGATCCTTATCCCTTTTATTCCTGAACAGATTTATTCTGTCAGTGAAGTTTTCAAGATGCCCCTGTGGTTTTTTAGTATTAGAATTGATATCTATTTAAAAACAAAGTCGATTACTTGAACAGATCAAAGTTTCTAGAGGCGAGTGAGAAATGAAGACCAAAAAAAAAAAAACCAACAAAGCAGTAATTGTATGCAAGATGAGAAAACTAAATTGATACATATGTAGAACAAGGAAATATTAGATGTGAGTGTTATATGGGGCAGTAGTGCTACACGGGACAGAACAAGATAAAACAGGACAAGGACAGGACAAGGCTCGTGAACCCGGGTGTACTGCTTATGTTTGGTGGGTGTGACTATGTAAATTCTAAAAGTCTATAGGGCGAGACTGTGAGTGAGGGGGATACCCAAGCAATTTGCATATTCATGTTATTTGTCGGGATAACTGAACGGTCGCCCACCCAGCAACAGAGTTCCTGGGGTGTGTGGCTCCGGACACGTGCAAGTGAACCACACCAGGTGACAGAAGCGTCCTGTTAGAGGAGAACTGGAGCACATTTTCAAAAGTGTGCGCGTGGGTTGCGCTCGACTAGAAAGGCAAACTGCATGCAGGATAGCTACAGTGACATCAGTGCGGTCACCGCCCGTGCGAGTATTTATGCGAAACCGCAGATTGAGTTGCCGGGGGTAAAAAGTCTGAAAATAGTTGTACTTTACGCTCAGGGTCAAAAAAAACAAGTTTCCGTTTTTCCCACAACCCAAACCACAGAGGGCAAAGACATATCTTGACAGTCACCAGTCAAATGTTTTGTTCCTTCTCTGGACAACATCCGTTGACCTCATGTTACGGATCATTGCCTGATATCTGCTCTGGAATATTGTAGTGTTTTCAAAATTTTCAAAGACAAGATGATATGCAGCTTTTGCCCACTGTGAGAATGAGAATGAGATTTTTTTTTTTTTTTTGTTAAATGGAGGCAGGCTTGTAATTATAGAAAGTAAAAATAAGTGCGTAGGGCTCGAAACACAGGCTGGCTGCTGTGTTGATTTATTTTTTTCTTTCTGCTAATCCTGCTGGCGTGACTAATTAGAGGAAAAAATGACCTCATAAATTAATGGTAATCCCTCTTAATAGTGATGACTGTTTGGATTATTGTTTCATCGTAACATAACATGTTTTAGGACACTTTGGTGTCAGCAGCCAAGTAGAGGCGCCCGCCTACAGATTTTTTTTTACATGAAATAGTGTTTGAAAGTATCCAAGGCACCACACAAAATTAACCTCACCCATGCAAAAAAGGGTAACGTTGGGATTTTATAAAATAAGAAAAGATATGCGTCATATTCAGACTTAAAATTTAACTTCTGAAGCCAGTTTCCTTTAGCGATATGAAACTTGGCAGACTTTCATAATTTAACCCATAAAAAAAAGTCAGGAAAAACTTACAGGAAGAGACACAGGAATTCTACCATATTGATTTGATGAGGCCATTTTGGGGTAATTTTGTCTTTTTTTTCCTCAGTGATCCATTTATAAGATGCTGTGTGCAAGATTGAAATGAAGTCTTACTCACTCCCCACCCCAATGCCCTCAAAGAAATGCCCCCAGCTCACAATGCATGCACCAAACACAAACATACTACTAGTTTGATGTATTTTTTTTGGAGACTGTCCAGGCAACTAAAAATATAAGAGAAGTGATCCACTTGCTCGATGACCTGATGAGAACGGTGATGTCAACGTCCATTCGTAGGTTGGGATCAAGGACACCGCCAATATATATTTACCCTTGATTTGAACTAGAAAGCTGTCCAATAAGACTATAATAGTCTAATTTTGGAGGAGGTTGCTGTGTATACCCCATGAGGTGATGTGTACAGTACATGCAAATGAGCAGCAGACCATTTGGTCACACCTCCTGTCTCTACAGTCTTTGATTGGATATTCTATCTATTCTATCCATCCATCCATCCATCCATCCATCCATCCATCCATCCATCATCCATCCATCCATCCATTTTTTGAGCCGCTTATTGTCACGAGGGTTGCGGGAGTGTTGGAGCCTATCTTGGCTGTCTTCAGGCAGGAGGCAGGGTACACCCTGAACTGGAACTGGTTGCCAGCCAAATCGAGGAACTCGATGGGGCTCAACAGGCTGAATTTTATTCATTCATTTTTATTCTACTGTCAAGTAATAAAGAAAGTTTTAACTTATACAACAAAAAGAATGTTGTTTTTGTGAAATCTGCAAACTCTCCCTTTAAAGGAAACTTCTGTAGAGATTTTGTCCGTTTATGACCAAATTTGGATCTTTTCTGCTAGACAGTTGGCTGATGCTAAATTTTGAAGAACCTGAGCTTTTTTTTTTTTTTTTTTCTCGATGTTTGTAGTCAGAGCAAAAGAATTTGATAAAGTACCCCATGTGGGTCTCGCCCAACTTGTCTGTGAGATCCAGGTTTGTAAACCACTGTAATTTTTAACAGATCCCTGTTGAGTTTGGTTTTAAATTACTGTACTTTGCATTTGAGGTTAGCACAATTTTTGGGTCGGAGATAAGGATTATCAAGTGCAGGGGTGCTCAGACTTTTTTACCCCTAGATCTACTTTTCAAGAAGCCAGCCTCTCGCGAGTTACCGACGACGACGCGGGGTGTGGGGTGGTGGTGATGATAACATTGCTCCCAATGTTATGTTATTAATGTTATGTGATATACCATATATGTATATTTAAAATACAGAATTAGCTTTTTGTGCACTGTATTGTCTGTGCTTTCATCCTGGATCAGGCTGTGCCCAGGTGGAATTTTAAAATTACACACCATCTCATCCTGCACTTTCTACTTTGGCTTCAGACCAGACCTTTCCCACTCGGAAAAGAGAAAATCTCACCCAGTTTAACCACTTTTTTTTGATTATTCACATACTCTGACAGTCATTGGATCTTTAAACAACAACATTTCTTTTTTATCTATCTCCATTAATATCAAAAGTAAACATAAGCAGCATGTCTAGCTCGTCTTTGTTCTACGTTGCCCAGACTGTGTTGCTAACTAAAGCAGCGGTGGTGGACGCTGTCATTATAAAACACATTGATGGGCTGCATAAGTACTGTAACGTTTGTAATTATGATTGTACGTCTTTAACAGAGGGGTGGGGGTAAGGTAAACTACTAAAAGAGAGTGTGGCGGGGCAACTGTCGTTGTTAGAGAAAGTTCCGTGTGAGAGGGAACATTGGCTGACGTTTTTTTTTTTGTTTTTTTTGGCACGCCGTCCCACGATCGACCAAGACTCCCATCGCAATCGACGCATTGAGCACCCCTGATCTAGTGAATCACAGCTGGTCATGTTAATTATGAGGATAAAAAAAATGCCAGTGCCTTGAAAGTCAGACAAGTTTAAGAACCTTTAAGTCAGAGAGACTATGTGGTATAAACAAAGTATGCATATATATGAGGGTAGGTAGTAAAAGATGTGTGTGTGTCGTGAGAAACGATGCCACATTTCGTATTAATAATGAGGAACGCAATATAAAAAGGCCACTGACAATCAAGTCGACCCATGTGGTGAGTCAGCGTCGTTTGCAGAGCATTTCTTAGTTGTGTATCATAAAATAAATTATTATATTGCCATTTCACAGTCTTTTTGGTTTTTATAGTTTAAAGTGTAACAAAAGGAAAATATATATACACATAAGCATCAATGTCACTGATCTGCTTAACATTTAACAGCAGGCTGGTTTTCTCTGCTTTTTTAGTTAGACACTGGAGTTTTTAGTGAAACCAACCCAAGATTTACTGCTGATTAATAAAGAACGTATAAAGGTAGAACCAAACTTTTTTGTTCTCTGGTGAAACAAGAGAGTCTACTCTCTCTTCTGGTAAGTTTAGTGCTTATGTTGTCACAGGACAAAATATTTTGAGGGTCTTGAACAATCAATCAGTCAAAATGCTCAAAAATATGCTGCTTTGAAAACAGCTGGCAATAAATTAATTATTATACAGTTTGGTAATTGTTTGGGGGCACGAATAACTCTATTTTCAGTGTTTGCACTGAGCTTGGTTCCTAACCCCATTGAAGATCAAGCATTCACTCTATACACTTTAGGTATGCATTATTTTTGCCAATTTTCATCTGATCTTTGAATGTCCACATCGATAACCCAAATTATTTTCGATAATACAGTCTGCCATACAAGATACTCTGCTGCCATTTTGAACCCATTTTACCCCTGTACAAAACACCCCTTGCCGACCTTGCTAATTATTTTGCCAAGACTTGTTGGGCCTATCCCTACGATCAATAAAGTCATCGCTAATGAACAAAACATTTCCAATCGATGGGATGTGACAAGCGGCTACACAAGGAGTTTAATTGAAAGCGAAGTCTGCTTCATCCCGCCTGCCGACATTTAGTCACAGTTAGTTTGTCAGTGCAGTACACACCTGCTGTTTTTACGAGCGCCTCTTTCTCGAATGTGCTTTTTTTTTCTTACCTTTTACTTTCTTATTTGTTTGCTGCATTAGTCAGCACAAAGGAAGGCGGGGGGAGAATATGGCTGGTGCATAACGCCATTGTTAGGTGAGCGGTATATGTGGCGTGTCGTGATGGATTGGGGAACAAAACACCCGGGGGCGCATGGCGTTGCTGCGCACCAAACACATTTTTCATCTAATTGGAACAAATGGGCGTCGCCGTTGTGCCGCAGCGGCACAAAAAGTAGAACATTCTAATTAGTTGACAGTGGTGTATGGCGTTTGGGGGGGTAGGGAGGTGAACAAAGTGAAATTTTAAGGGGCAGGCAGAAAAAAATGTCCAGAGAGTAAATAAAAGTCTGGTACTAATATAAGTTAAAATGGACATAATGTGAGTAAAATAGCATCCGAGAGTCCTAACAGAAGCTTTAAAAGCTTTGCTGCCTTGTACCCTTCTCCCCTAGTATTGTTTGCTGTTGTATGGTTGTCATTTTTTTTTTCAGTCATCGCAGTGCATTTAATGACCAAAACTCAAATGCTAACTTTCAACATCACTGTTTTATCTCGTTTACCCACTTCTAATCAAGCAGCGATTTGACAAAATTCCTATGAAAAGCTCAGAAAAAGGTCAAAATGACCGCTTTGAAACAAAATGGCAGACTTCCTGTGCCTTTTCAGAGATTGGTACACAAGACTTTTTTTGTGGGTATACTCCTGATTGTCTTTGCTATTAAATTTCTACTGTAAGTGAAACGGGTTTTGGGGGATGAATTTCCACCACAAAAACATCAAGAGCTTATAAAAAAATGTTGTGCCCTATAGTAAGTCATCAAACTTTGCTCTCATCTTCCCTCTACATGCAATGACAAAACTCAAATTCCTGGCAATTTAGTGTCTCTCATCTGTCAAATATGTATTGTACAGATTTTTGTAAAGCAATTGCACAAAATCTGACTTTGAAGGACCAGTAGAACTTGGAGAAATATGACTATAATGGCCAATTCAAACCGAAATTACAGACCTCCTATGAGTTTCGAATCTGAATTCTAGAATCTTTTTTTAAAATCTTGTTTAGAAGGAAAACAAGCTTCAAATGGTATTTTTGCAGGTTGCCACTAAGCATTGTTCGTTTATTGTTATTTATCATCTCTTTTTCCCACTGCAGGCCGGCCGGACGTAGTGGAGTCGGTTCCGGACGAGCCCACGTACAATGTGAGCAGCGAGCTGACGCTGGAGGTGAGCCGTGCCGACGACAACCAGGTGGTTACCTGCGCCGTGGACCACCCGTCCCTCGCCCCGGGAGACAAGCGAAGCGAGCAGGCTCTCCAAGTCTTATGTAAGTCACATTATAGGCAAAGGTGCTTGATTATGTACCCAGAAGTAGAAGTACATATAGAAATAGAAAGAGAAATCTGGTAAATGTAGGAACCCTGATTCAACTCCTGCAGAGTGGGTAGCATGGGCAAAAAGTTTACTGTTACATTGTAAATATAAAATGTAGTCCTCCAAATAATTACGGGAGTAAGAGTAAGTGTTCTGTGAAAAAAAAATAACAAAGTCCTGAGTAAATGGTAGACAACTCTGGATGATATCTGTCTAACCCATCCATTTTCCTTTAGGCTTGTCCCATTAGGGGTCACCACAGCATGTCATCTCAGATAAGAATAAAATAAAAAAAAGTCATGTGTGTTTTAAGCGGTACAACACTCAAGTTAAGTACAGATAAAAACATCAAGTACATTAACAAAGTATTTTTCCTTTGTTACCTTCCTATTTCCCACAATTGCTGGTGGGTGAGAATGCAGCTAGAAAAAGTATAGGATGGTCTATATTTACAGTGTGTAGTAGCTAAGAGGACTGTAGCTAGGCGTGTACACTTTTAGGTGGGGGTGCTGCCACCATGTGGCCTACCCAGGTACTGCCTTTTGATATAGGGTGTGGGGTTGATGTCATCCTGGGAGGCGGCGTCCAGATGTGTGTCGACGACGATACAGATGAACGAGAGCATCTCTGTCGTGCGCATGCCTGCACCGACTTCAGTCCTGTATTATGTAACTCTGTGTGTGTGTTTGTTTTCATTTACAGATTCCCCGAATGTTCAGATCCTGCCCGAGAGCGATTTACCTCGAGAGGGGGAGAAGTTTTACCTCGAGTGTTTGGGCAATAGCAACCCTGAGTGAGACAACGCACACACGCACAAGCATACACTTGGCAACACACAGACATCATAAATGATTAAAACACCGGTCTAGACACTAAATGTAGTGTACCGTACACTTGCAGTCCCCTTCCACCTCCCAGGCTGTCGTTGTGTTGTTTCAAAGCAGTGATTGAAGCCAAATAAATGCTCCTATTGGTGGCAGAAGTGGGATACGAGTCTTCACCACCCAAATTCATTTAGTGTCCAATATGGGTTTTGATTTTCATGCCTCCAAGAGGAATCCGTTTGATCACAAACACTTAAAAAAAAAAAACAAAGTTCATTGTCACTTATAGTCAGTGCGATAAGACACCCTACGGTGTTTGCAATCAGAAATGGGCTAAAAATCACCCCATGTAAGGTTATTTAGTGTAAGAAGTGGGATTTGATTCCAACATATGCTGAAGAATCTGCTCGATCGCATGCACCCTTGAAAAAAAACGCCAATGTAAAGTTCAAAGCTGGAGTAGTGAGGATCCAATCCAACCTCAGACACCATCTAACTTTTTTGTCTGCATCAAACTTCTGACACCAAACAATTCAAGGGTGGCCTAGGTTCAAATCCCACTTCTGACACTTCTTACATTTTCCCTGTCAATCACTCTGCAGGACACGTGGTGTGCATTTTCACACTCAAGTTGACTGAACATTTTTAATTAATGCCTCAGGAAGTGCAACTCCAACTTTGGCTGAGGTCTGCGTTCTACTACTCAACCAAAAATGATGTAAAAGTGAAAACTACTTGGGCTGCTGATGTCATCTCCCAACTTTGTCAAGGATGTGAAAACAGTGACTTTCATTACATGAAATGTGAGGCGTCGGTTCCAATCCCACTTCAAATACAGAATTATTGGGAGGTGGGGCTGGCTAATTTATTAGCTACAAATGTCATTTCCAGTCATTTATAGCGTTTCCCTCGAGGTATTTGGTGACAGAAGGGCAATCGCTCTTTTGACACCAAACAGTATGTGTTCACTTTAGTCATATCTAAGCATTCCAATGATGTATCAACACAATAAGCCGCTGCTGCCTCTAGGTATTTTGTGTCGGAAGTTGACTCAAATCCAATGTCTGGCACCAAGGTCTCTCTATTTGTGACTGTCTTAAATGCTGTACAGTGTGTGGTGTAAATGTATGTAGGCGCGCTAGACCCGGTAATGCTAATTTTGTGAACCAACATACCCCTGTGCATCTAAAAGAGGGACGTCTGCGCTGCTCTGGGTGTGATCACTGCCGATTTCAGTCCTGCTCAATCAAAGTTTGTCCTCTGACTCCTGGTGTGGTTGAAACACTGACAGTCTTTTACGTGGCGCACAAAGAAATTGATTTGCTCGAGTCCAGATAGTTGAAGAGTTCGGAACTGCAACTAGACCGCCACACTTGGATGATGTAAAGTAGATCACAAATACCCGCGCCATGAAGTGGGCACTTGGAGATAGTCCTCCACCCCCAGCCTTTTGTGTAACCTGTGGTTGGTAGGTTGATTTAAGAATATTATACAGTACGACCATAATATATATAATCATAATAATATTGACAATTTCTTCAATAAAATGATTTCCTCAATGACTCAGAGGGTTTGATGCTCACTGTTGATATACTTATGAATGGATTGCATCTGACTTCCACAACGCATATCCACAGAGCTCAGAACCTGTCTGCCTGTGTCCCAATCAAATTTACCAAAATCACATTAGACCAGCACTCTAACATAATTGGATTAGTTCGACGTGCTCACAGCAAGCATAAATTCAGACAGACTTTTTGGCATCATAATGTTTTTTCCGTCAGCCATGTCAAAGAAGAGACCCTTGTTGTGCCGGTACACATATTTTGTCAGAGACCGCTCTGCTAAATTAGCAAACACTCACAGCGAACCTTGTTCATGCATGAAAATTAAGATAGAGCAGTTTTTGCCCTCTGCTGCAGATCCTCTGTCTACAAAAATTGAGCCCCAAAAAGCATGGATTTTAGTCATTTCCAGATCTGCTGCAATAACAAGTCAATATGTCGAGCCTTGAGGTATTTGATGTCAGAAATGATTTGGATTGTTATGTCTGACACCAACTATCAAATTTATTTTAGTCATTTCCAGCCACGTATCATCGAATGTAAGAACGACGCATCAATACGATTTGCCACCACGGCCCAGAAGAACTTCGATCTCATTCTACCGATGTGGAATTGGATCCAGCACACTCGTTTATATTAGTTATTTGTAGCCTCCTAATGACATGTCAATACAATGGCCGGCCAAGGTAATTATGTCAGAACTGGATTCCATCCTACGCTTCTCACGTGGAATCTAGTTCTCTTTTTAATGCTAGCACCTGTGTTTATATAGTCATTTCTAGCCGTGTGAACAATAATATATTGAAACGTTGAGCAACCATTGCCACGGGTAATTTTGAGTCAGAAGTGGGATCAAGTCTGCTAAACACTACCCCACGGATCCACTAATTACATGCAACAACTCATGTCAATAACTAAAAAAGAGTAATAGGCCACCTGTGGGCAGATAAACGGAACATGGACACGTTGTATTGTAAAACTCATGCACACATGCACAAACGCACACGCACAAACACCCCCCCCCCACACACACACAGATCTTAAGTCAAATACACTCCTTCTTTCCTTGTGGCCTTTCTGAATTATAGATGAAGCTTCGAGCCACCCGCACGCATCGATCCACCCTATCCCGTCCTTCCCCTCCCCGCCACCTCACCTGCCGCCAATTTGCGCCTTTCCATCTTGCTCCCCCCCTTCCCTGCCGGCTCTCCTGACGTCCTTCCCCATAATGATCTCCATTCGCACCTTTTCCATCATAGCACATACACATGCTCTCTCCTGTCAGTTAGATTGACAGCTAGATCAGATAAAAGCTGGAGGGAAGGTGGTCGTGGATGTTGGGGTAGGGCGACAGGGGGGCTTGGAAACCGACCTGGAATAATTAATTTACTTAAAGTATCTGGTGTCAGAAGTTGGATTGATACCCACTAATCCTCTCAATAAATGAACATTTAGGTTTTTTTAATTATATTCTTTCGGCACACCATGCTAACCCTAACCCTAACAAAGTTGCTACGAATGTTGGGTTGGTGGGTAGGGAGGTAATGATTTAAGTTGTAAGTGTATCGGTAAGTAGGTATTTTTTTGAGGAGGGTTGGGTAGGTAACATTCCATGTCCCTAGAGCTAGATCCAGAGCTATAGAGCAGGAGATCGGCAGATGGATCGATGCAGCGTCTGCAGTGATGCAGACTTTGTATTGGTCCGTTGTGGTAAAGAGGGAGCTAAGTTGAAAGGCGAAGCTCTCAATTTACCAGTCAATCTACGTTTCTACCCTCACCTATGGGCATGAGCTGTGAGTCGTGACCGAAAGATCAAGATCCCGGATACAAGTGCCCGAAATGTGTTTCCTCTGCAGGGTGTCCGGGCTCTCCCTTAGAGATAGGGTGAGAAGCTCGGTCATCCGGGTGGGGCTCAGTGTCGAGCCGCTACTCCTCCGCATTGAGAGGAGCCAGATGAGGTAGCTGGGGCATGTGATTCGGATGGCTCATGGACGCCTGCCTGGTGAGGTGTTCTGGGCATGTCCCACCGGAAATAGACCCCAAGGACGACCCTGGACACGCTGGAGAGACTGTCTTTTGGCTGGCTTGGGAACGCCTCGGGATGCCTCCAGAAGAGCTGGAAGAAGTGGCTGGGGAAAGGGAGTCTGGATATCCCTGCTGAAGCTAGTTCCCCACAACCTGATCCGGAAAAGCGGTAGATAACGGATGGATGGATGAATTTGGATAGGGAGGAAAGATGACTGGTCCGTTGACCATCAGTCAGTAAGTAGTTACATAGGTTAGTAAGTAGATTATGACATGTATATACTGTAGATAGGTAGGTAAGCTCTATCTATGTCTAGTTTTTCAAGTTCTGTAAGTAGGCCAGCAAACAGAGGTAAAAACAATACTGACAATAATATTCGTAAACCGTCATAAAAAAAAAATTAACAGCTGCATAAATGTTCATAAACGCAGAGAAGAAAGAGGGAAGAGGGTCTCCTGCTGGCTGTAAAAGGTGATGGGCTGTTGCTGTGCGAACCCCCACCTGCCCCCCCTGGCCACCGCCCCTCCACCCCACCCTTCAGAGTGACAGATCGTTGGCAATTAAGCAAACAATTAAGCCTGCATTTAGCGTCTGTAAGTGGCTGTTATGAAACATTACGCTCAAAAGTCAATGTGCGTTTTACAGTCAGCGAGCGGCCCGCTAATCGCGCGGATGTTGCCAAATGCCGTTGAAAAAAAAAAAAAAAGAAAAGCAGCAGCAAGCCAGGTCAAGGTTTTTAAAAAGCAGATTGTGGCACTGTAAGAGAAAAAAAAACAATCCTACGATGAGAGCAAATACATTTCGCATTTCTTTGCACTTGATCTCATTATTTGTTCACTTTCAATCAGCAAACAGCCATGTCACCACTGGGATGGCACCAGTCAAAAGACGTTGGTTTATGTGAAGTTGAGATATGAAGATTACAGGATCACAGTAATCCTGGTACTTTACCGTACCACTACAACACGTTACAGGTGAAGGACGTCTAAGGCTTTATCCAATATAGCTTGTCGTGGGTAAAGGTCAGCCAGCAGGTAGTAGTTAAGTAGTTTGGGCAGGTGGCAGTGTTGGGAATATTACTTGAAATGTAGTTGGTTACAATTACACGTTACCCTGTTAAAAATGTAATAGTAGTGTAACTATTTCAGTTACTTTATCAAAGTAATATAACTAATTGCATTTGAGAACATTACTTGGTTTGGTGGACACCAACAGTGAGGGATGCTGTCAAGCTGAACGAGTCCTATCGGGCATTTCTGGCCTGTGGGACTCCCGAGGCAGCTGATAGGTACTGGGTGGCCAAGCGGAATGCAGCTTCGGTGGTCCCTGAGGCAAAAACCCGGGCATGGGAGGAGTTCGGTGAGGCCATGGAGAAAGACTTCAGGACGCCTTCGAGGAAATTCTGGTCCACCGTCCGGCATCTCAGGACGGGGAAGCAGTGCACCGTCAACACTGTGTATAGTGGGGACGGGGCGCTGCTGACCTCATCTGGGGATGTTTTGAGTCGGTGGAGAGAATACTTCAAAGACCTCCTCAATTCCACCAGCACGCCTTCCCACGAGGAAGCTGAGTCTGGGTGCTCTGAGGCGGGCTCTTCTATCTCTGGGGTTGAAGTCACCGAGGTGGTTAAAAAGGTCGTTGGTGGCAGGGCCCCCTGGGTGGATGAGATTCGCCCGGAGTTCTTAAAGGCTCTGGATATTGTGGGGCTGTCCTGGTTGACACGGCTCTGCAACATTACGTGGACATCGGGGACAGTGCCTCTGATTGGCAGACTGGGATTGTGGTCCCCCTTTTCAAGAAGGGTGACCAGAGGGTGTGCTCCAACTATAGAGGGATCACACTCCTCATCCTCCCTAGTAAGGTCTACTCAAGGGTACTGGAGAGGAGGGTCCATCGGGAAGTCGAGTCTCAGATTCAGGAGGAGCAATGTGGTTTTTGCCCTGGCCCTGGAACAGTGGACCAGCTCTACACCCTCGGAGGATCCTCGAGGGTGCCCAACCAGTCTACATGTGTTATGTGGACTTGGAGAAGGCATTCGACCGTTTCCCTCGGAGAGTCCTGTGCAGGGTTCTTCGGGAGTATGGGATACCGAACCCCCTGATACGAGCTTTTCGGTCCCTGTATGACCACTGTCAGAGTTTGGTCCGCATTCCCGACAATAAATCAGACTAATTTCTGGTGAGAGTTGGACTCCACCAAGGCTCCCCTTTGTCACCGATTTTGTTCATAACTTTTATGGACAGAATTTCTAGGTGCACCCGAGGCGTAGAGGGTGTCAGGTTTGGTAGCCTCAGCATCGCTTCTCTGTTCATTGCAGATGATGTGGTTCTGTTGGCTTCATCAAGCTGTGATCTCCAGCTCTCACTGGAGCGAGTCGCAGCCGATTGTGAAGTGGCTGGGATGAGTATCAACACCTCCAAATCCAAGACTATGATCCTCAATCGGAAAAGGGTGGCGTGCCCTCTCCAGGTTGGGGATGAGATCCTTCCCCAAATGGAGGAGTTCAAGCATCTTGGTGTCTTGTTCACAAGTCAAGGAAGAATAGAGCGGGAGATCGACAGACAGATCGGTGCAGCATCTGCAGTGATGCGGACTTTGTATCGCTCCATTGTGGTAAAACGGGAGCTCAGTCGAAAGGCGACGCTCTCAATTTACCAGTCAATCTACGTTCCTACCCTCATCTATGGGCATGAGCTGTGGGTCGTGACCGAAAGAACACGATCCCGTATACAAGCGGCCGAAATGAGTTTACTTCGCTCTCCTTTAGAGCTCGGGTGAGAAGCTCGGTCATCCGGGAGGGACTTAGTGTTGAGCCGCTACTCCTCTTCATTGTTAGGAGCCAGATGAGGTGATTGGGGCATTTGATTCAGATGCCTCATGGACGCCTCCCTGGTGAGGTGTTCCAGCCATGTCCCACTGGCAAGAGACCCCGGGGATGACCCAGGTAGTGCTGGAGAGACTATATCTCTCGGCTAGCTTGGGAACGCTTCGGAATCCCTCCGGAAGAGCTGGAAGAAGTGGCTGGGCAAAGGGAAGTCTGGGTATCCCTGCTGAAGCTACTTCCCCCACGACCCGATCCGGAAAGAGGTAGATAATGGATGGATGGATGGATTATTTGTATTCATTCTGAAATACTGCATTAACAGGATCCTTGACTGAAAGTGGATTAAAACCACAAATAAAAGTTTTGTGAATGACTTGGTTGAAGGTTGTTTCTGGTGGAAGAGTTTCCATCTTCTTCCTGGAGTTTCAGCCTTCAAGCTGAATTGAGGTTTTCTCACCCATTTTTGTGGGTTGTGGGTTGTGTGTGTGTGTGTGTGGGGGGGGGGGCTACTTTGGTTCTCCTTGGCGTTCCGGCTGGCCGTCATTGCAATTACCACTGAGCGCCTTAAGGAGCGTCTCATTTGCATAATTGATTCTTTTATCAAGGAGCGCCGCCGCTATCGCTCTCATCTCTCGATGGATTTTTCGCTAGCATTCGAAACGCCGATCTTTGTTCCCTTGTCTTCCCTTCATCAGCCCTCCTCTCCCTCATCCATCCTTCATCCTATCACTTTTTCATTCTCCCTTTCATCCTCTCATTTAACGGCTGTCCTGTCTTCTAATCGTTTCATCGCCTCCTTGCTTTTGATTTCTTTTTTTTTCAACTTTTTTTTTTCTAACTTTGTGGGTTTTAGGCCGACATCCTACATTTGGGAGAAGAAGGATGGAGAGCTCCCTTCACAGGCCAAGGCGGAGGGCAGTTTTCTGAGCTTCGAGGCGCTCAACAAGTCGGACAACGGCGTGTACCTTTGCTTTGCTGACAACGGCATCGGGAGCAGCGACGGCGAGTACGTGCTGTTGGTGCAAGGTAAGATTCAAGGAAGGTTTTAGGAAGAATGGGGGATTCTATTTGATGTTTATAGGATGACCAAATGGTTATTTAGGTCGGTGGCTCAGTATGATGTATAGGTAGTTTTAGGTATTATAGATATATATGTAACTAATGAGAAGCAGGAATGCGCGGGGACTGTTTCAGGACAACTTTGGGATCCTATTTCGTGTTTTCACGGTGGGTAGGTATTTTCGTATGTAGCTAGATATCTATGTAATTTTTTTGTTCTAGCTACTTTTCTAAGTATGTTGGTGGATAGTCCCCTAGCAGGAATGTTTTGGGAATGTTTTCAGAAAAAGTCCTGGATTGTCTTCTGTTTCTACCTTTTTTCTCTTCTAATTTTGTTTTATTTGTTTCCTCTTGTCCAACTACGTCGCCATCGCTCTGCTTCCAAACGCTTTTGCCTCGCGCTTCACTCCCCTTTTTCTCCTTTACTGTACAATCCGCCATCTTTTTTATTCAACATCGCGCTTTTCCTCCGCTCAACTCCCCGAAAGATCCCAACGAATCCACAGACTCCACCAGTTCCCTTCCTACTTTGACGCCCACATTTTCCTCCCTGGTGACTGATCCCACTTCCTCCCCTCCTGAACTTCCTGAACTTTCCTCCACTGTTTCCCCATCTGAAACGCTGCCCACCGCCAGCACTACCGTGACTACTGCTGCCTCTACCCTACTTTCCAATGACCTTTTCCCCGACTTGACTGTCATCCCTGACTCCTCCACATCGCCTTCACCTTTCTCCCCTTCTTCCCCTTCCTCCCCTTCCTCCCCTTCCCCCCCTTCCCCCCCTTCCTCACTGACTCCCTCAGTTTCCGACGGGCCGAACGGACATGAGACCCTCACAGGTAAAAATGAATACGTACGTAAATGAAAATCAACAAGTGTGAGGCCCCTGCCCACCATGGCAAATAAATGCAGTTGCTCAACTTGTCGCCATGGAGACAATGACTTTGTATGCATGTCGGGGTTTCACTGCTGTTTTTTTGTCTTTCTTTCTTTCTTTCTTTGTTCCTCCCTGCCACCTCGCCCACCCAATGATACCCACTGAATATGACATTACAACACACTCTCACATACATGACCACACAACAAACAATCATCCCATCGTTTACTCATCCACTCACCAAGATGCTGCTGAAAATCTCGCAGGTACCACGTGCACCTGTTTGTCACCTGTGTGTTTGTACAAGGCACGACATGAGCCTCACAATCCAATGAGATACAAGAGTTGCATCAGGAAATACTGGTAGATGGGTAGGTAGGTATTAAAAATGTAAATGGCATAGGAATTATGGTAGCTATGTCTGTAGTTAGAGACATAGGTAAAGGGGTAGTTAGGTAACGAGGCCACTCAGTGCATATTTATTGAGTAGACTGTAGGTACTATGACAAGTGGGTACTGTATGTACGCAAGCAGATGGCCATGTAAGTAGATAGTTGCTTACTTGCTTGGTTAGCAGGATTGATAGGTAGGTTAGTTGCTAGGTCGATGTCTGGGAAGGAAGGATGGTCGGTAGGATTGTCGGTCTGTTGATTGGTCAGTAGGTCGGTGAGTAAGTACATCAGGTAGGTAGTTGGTTAAGTAGATTTGTTAGTCAGTTGATCATAGTTCAGTTGTTATGAAGGTAGGTGAGGTAAATAGGTTGTTACATAGGTGAATAGGTAGGTTCAGTTGGTTAGTTGGTTTTATAGTTTTGGTCATGGGTGGGTGATAGGTCAGTAGTCAATAGGGTCTGTTAGGTGGGTAGGTAGTAGGGATGGAACAGTTTTTGGAACCTGTCAAATCGGCTCAGTTTGACTGTTTCGGTTCGGTCCGCGTTTGTCCCCATCAATTTGTAAGCACGGAAATTATTTCATTTTTTGTGATTTACCAATGTGGCCAAGCAGTGAAGAGTCATGCCAATGCAGGTCAACATGGCGGTGAGTATGGTTGCGGCGTAAAATGTGCCCGGGCCTGTGTTGAACAGTGGATAATATAGTGCCCATTTCTTGCGATCTCACATAGAAAACTACTTTTCCAAACACTTTCAAGTCTGCCCCATTGTTTTTAGCATTTCCTTGTCTCCCCAGCAACGTTGTAGGGTCAGAAAAATAAGTCTGGGCACATTTCCAGGAGAACTGATAATGCAAAAACACACCTCCAACAGTACATAAGTTCGTGAGTCCCAACAAATTTGGTATTGCAAGAGGTGCATCTGACCTACTTCAGCACCCTGAGGATATGTAATGCTAGCATCCAGCTAGCCTGTCCCCAGACTGTGATAATTCCTATCCAGTTATCTGATGTGGATGTAAAAAAACCCAAATTTAATGCCAAAAGTCATTATTTGTTCCTTTTAACTTAAATCGGTTGTGGTGGTCTTTAAAAAAATAAATTAAATCATCATCAAAAAGATGACAATGGTGTGTATGTCCTGTAAAAGAAGAGACATTCATTTATGGATGATTTTCTTTCGATAGATAACATTCCTCAATTGGATATTAATTATGAAACATGTTCGGCTATGACAAATAAGACTTTTTTTCATTAACTTGAGCTTTGACTTTTTTTAGGAGATTTTTGAAAAGTGATTTACACCAGTGTTGCCCAACTTTTGTTGTGTGGGGGCACATATTTTCAATTAGATAAACCCCATGGTAAACCACCAAACAAAAAATCATAAAACCTCTCAAAGTTGTTTAATTGAACATAACGCATATACAGTATACTTGCAGGGAAGCATGACTTATTCTGTTATATGAATGACAACAGATGGGTACACAGCTTTATTTTACCATTTGCCAACCATTTGGAAGACCATGTAATTTTCTCTTTCACGATATGCTGGTGACATAGATACTGTACAACAGGAAATATATACAGTATTTCAGATGAATAAAAAAATAATGCAAATAATAATACAACAATAAAAAGTAATAATAAAGCCGTGAAGATATACTTTCAGTATATTTTCTGAAAAGTTAAATGCAAAAAACATGGGTATAATAATTTTGGTAAATGATTTTGAAGTGGGCGGCACGGCAGATCAGCTGGTAATGCGTTGGTCTGAGGTCCCAGGTTCAATCCCGGAACCGCCTGTGTGGAGTTTGCATGTTCTCCCCATGCCTGCGTGGATTTCCTCCGGGCACTCCGGTTTCCTCCCACATTCCAAAAACTTGCAACATTAATCGGAATTGCCCCTACAGTAGGTGTGATTGTGAGTGCGGCTGTTTGTCTCCATGTGCCCTGCGATTGGCTAGCAACCAGTTCTGAGTGTACCCTGCCTCTTGCTCGTTGGCAGCTGGGATAGCCTCCAGCACTCCCCACGACCTTTGTGAGGATAAGCGGCAAAGAAAATGGATGGAGTTTGAAGTGTCAACGTGGGCCGAACTGAACCAAAACCCGTAACATTAAATACCACAAATGTAAAATGTACCGTGGATTTTGTGAACTGTTAGTCACAGGTGGGTAGTATGTTGGTTGGTAGGTAAATATGGTAGGTACGTTAGGCTGTTCGGTCAGTAGTAGGCAGCTAAGTTGGTCCTTCGCTATCTTGGTAGGCAGATGCATAAGTTGGTAGTTAGGTTAGGAAATAGGGCAGTAGGTACTTACTTTGGTAAGTTATGTAGGTCAGTATGCTGGTAGGTGCAGTTGGTGGATTGATAGGGAGATCCGGTTGGCAGGATGGTAGCCAGTAGTAAATAAATGTAAATGTGTGACTTGTTTGGTTGGGTTATCTTCTTAGAAACATTGGTACAAAAGATGGATAACTTCTGGTTGATAGGTTTGGTAGGTAAGGTAGTTGCTTTGGGGCTGGTGGGTAGGTGACGTTATTGGTAGATTGTGGCTCATTTTATTTTGTGCACTACTGTCACCTACAGGATTAGAGTGGAACTGTAGAATCTTACCCTAAAACAAAAAACAGTCAAATAGGCAATATTATTCGGTCTTGGTGGAGCTCTGGTTGTTAATACGACTCTTGTGTTGATCTCATTCAATTGTGTACTGTTGTGGCCTGTGAGTTTGTGCTATTCTGGTGTTGTGTATTTAGTTTTTTTCCCCATTATTTCATCAGTTTGAGTGCATTTCTGTGTGTCTATGTATGTCTATGTGGTTGTATGTTTCTGTCAACACTCACACAGACAGAGTGAGTAATGAATGTTTTATGGCGATAGGCATGTATGCGACACACGTCCTACCAACACAAAACCCTTTGAGTGGTACTGGTCAATTACACTGTGTCCACTGTGTGTGCGTGGATGTGCGTGTACGCGCATGTGTGTGACCCCCCCTCCCCTCCGACACTGACAAGTGGGATTAATGGCCTCTTTGGCAGTCTCGCCTCGTCAGCATCACCTCCAAGCCCAAGTGTGCGTTTTGTGCGAGTGTGCGTGTGTGTGCGTGTGTGCGTGGTGTGTGTGGTGTGTGTGTGTGTGTGTGTGTGTGTGTGTGTGTGTGTGTGTGTGTGTGTGTGTGTGTATGTTTAACTCAATGGTGGAAAGCACCCAAGTATGAATACTTCTAAACTGTACTTAGTTTGATGTTGTCGGAATGATTCAGGGAAGACGCTTTGTGTCTTATGCACCATAAAAGTTCTGAAAATTAGTATTGTATTCAACAATAAACATTACATTACATTGTACTTTTTAACTTTTACTTAAGTACAGGATTTGTATCAGTGTTTGTACTTTTATCAGAGTCCTTTTTTTAACACAAATATTTTCCCTTCTATACCCTGGGTGTATGTGTGTCTGCGAATGTGTGCGTCCCATTAACCCCCACACCCCCTTCCAGTTGCGACTCTCCACCCCCCTCATTTTGCGTCACTTGTTTTTGTTTTTTAGCTCCAAAACGGCTGCCAGTACGCCACATGTTTATGTCAACAAATGATGATCTCACTGTTAGATTATTTGACATTGAATGTTTATCTCTTCTGATTTTGTTTTTGTTTTTTGCTTCTCTCCATCATCCTATTTTACCTTTCCACCTCCTCTTCCCTTTCTTATCTCCTTTCCTCTCTGCTCACCGCCTCTACTTCTTTCTCACTTCCTGTCCTCACACCTATGCCGCTTCTCCATCTTCACCTGCCTTCTTTTTCTCCCCCATCCTCACCTCCTCATCAATCATCACCCATCTATACTTCCTCCTCATCTCCTATTTTAAACACCATCACTTTTCCTTGCTTCCTCATCAATCCCTTGGCCTCTGTCCCCCCCTTCATGTTTTAATTGCTCACCTCCTCACAACCTCTCCTTACTTCTTTACCTCTTCCTGCCCTCCTCACTTTCTCAAAACAATCCATCCCGATCATTTCCACATCCTCTCATTCCCTTTACCTCTGCTCTCCTCACCCCCTGTCCTGCTGTGTTCCTCCTTCTCTCCTCGTCTTCATCGCCTCCCCAGACCCCACAGCCATGTCAACGTCGTCGGGGGTGGACCACGCAGTGATCGGCGGCGTGGTGGCTGTCATCGTCTTCATCCTGCTGTGCCTCCTCATTGTCCTTGGGAGATACCTCATCAGACACAAAGGTTTGGGTCATAAAGACACCCATAGATACAGACACACACAGTCGATAGTTTCTACAAAAAGAAATGTGTTGATAAATTGAGAATTGATGGGTGTTCGCTGGATACAGACAGTATCCTATTTACAAACAAATTACATTCCACAAGTCTTAGTACACGCGCTACATTGTAGCTCATGTGTTGTGGGTCCAGTGTACTGCATATTTTTATGTTTACTTATATTCTCTATATTGCGAGATTTTTCCGTTTTTATTTTTCCACACAGACCATTCGTGTTGACTCATGTAGAAATAAGCCAGGAGGAGAGAGTGCTTTAAAGACAGAATATCCAAAGTTTGGGATCATGTAATTCTTAAAAAGGAAGCTTAAACCATTCATGGGCAGTGTGGCAATTTTTTGCCTTATTGTGATAAAAGTCTCCCAACAGGCCTCAATCAAGGAAATAACACTTCCTTTTTCGTTTATGGTTAAGTTATATGATAACAAAAAAGCAAAAAAGATGTACCCTCTCGCGGGCAGCATCCCAAAACTGGGAAGGGTATGTTATCAGTTCTGTGAAGTGGTACATACCTGAAATATGTGTATTAATTAATTCTGATGCTAGAACGACACTTATGCATTAATAATACTGATGGATTAGCATTTTGAAGACAAACTTGGTTGCATACTGACCTTTCTCCCTTTCTTCTCTTGGAAAACGCTCCATGTATACTTGAGGCAGCCATGTTGGCTCAGGAAGGAAAGGGAAATAACTCCGTCCTAACGTTGACTGATGAGTTATCCTCTCCTGATACCAAAATTTGGCTTCAGATTAAAACACTTAAATATTTTGATATACTGAAGGATATAATGCGTGAAAATCATGGTGTCCCAAAAATGGGATGCTGCCCACGAATGGGTTAAGTGCACATCTCTGGTAACGCAAAAAAAAAAAAAAAATTGCTAATTGAATACCCTACCCATTAGTTAGAATGAATTGTAATCCATAACAGGTGGTTTGGATAGAGCAGGGCTGGCCAACCAGTCAGCGATAAAGAGCCACAATTTTCACCGTGTTACAACAAAGAAACACATCATACACATCAATGAGCCAAGGAGCCATATTATACATTTGGATTTCATTTCCCTCCTCACACACATACTTTTACTCAGCCAGATTTATTGTAAAAATCATACACCAACATGACAACAAGAAAAATCGACTCATACAGAGTACCAAGACCAAAAGCCAGTAATTTGGGAAAATTAAAATTGTGTGCTCTCTCACACAAACTACCGGTTCAACCAAGTCTGGTCTTGTATGTCACGACTCTCATCTAATGCAACACAAAAATACTCACCATTGGAGTTCTGAGTGTAATTATGAATTAGTAGCCATGCGAATGTCTGATATTCTCTGTTCAACAGTGTGGCAGGACAGTTGTTTAAGATTTTTCTTTTCTGAACACAAGCTTTCACTGACACCACTGAGGCATTTTTTTTTAATATAAATTACCCTTCACCGTTTGGCTTTTTGGCCCTTCCAATGTTCCAAGCCACTTGATATGATGCAAGCGTTCGTCTCTGGATACTTCATTATTTATTCATTTATTTTCAAATGGATCTACTTTTTGTGTGATTTTTCTAAGTGACTAACTTCTGAGTGGGACGTTTAGTCACTTTTGGAAATTCCAGGTCATTGTTAGCGTTGAGTGAGGAGAAGTGAAGATTTGAAACTGTGAAATGTGATAGACGTCTGACACAAAAGCCAGAGAGTGGCTTGTTGTTGCGCTCAACTCAAAAAAAAAAATTAAATAAATAAAACTGAATATGAACTCTCCTGCTATGGTAAAAACATCCTGTTTTCATCCACATATTTTTGTTTAACTGCATTTTTCTCCTTCGCATTTTGGGAGCAAAATTCATCCATCCAGCCATCCATCTTCTTAGCCGCCTCACAAGGGTCACGGGGAGTGCTGGAGCCTAACGCAGCTGTAATCCCCGATCGCCAACGCATTTTTTTTTTTAACTTCTCACCCTAAAACTGCACACACTGAGCGGTCCTGTCTCACTCACATGGCAACGCACAAAGCACACACACACAATGAGCTTGTTGTCACAATACTCATAACAACCGTAATAAATGCAAGCAACGCTTGCTCGCAGCTCCTGTAATGAACTCAAGCAAAGGACGTGTGCACCTAAACAGAACTTCAACATGCGTCCGTGCCCACACGATAGCCGCACAAAAGGAGGCCAAAACCCTCTTGCGCCTCGAGAACCGTGGATAGTCCACCCCTTTTATCGATGGAGGATGGAGGCGGTTTTCCTCTTTCAGTTGCTTTAGAAAAACACGTTTTAAGTCATAAAAAAATAAAAATACACTGCTTTATTATACTGTAATCAAATCTTAGCTGTGAAATGACTATGAGGGAAGAGAGTTGTCATATCCAGGCTTTTCGTCCTCTGTGTGTCTTTGGTAAGGCTTTCTCCCAGAAGGAAACGATCAGTGCCAGTGATGCCTTCTCTACTAACACGACTCAACTCGAAACTAACTAGATCAGAACTACTGATCTACATTGAAAAAACACATTATTTCAAATTCTGATATTTGTTCCATCCATACTATTTGTGAGGCATGAGGCCGGAGCCCAAACTAAACTAATAATCTGACAGATAGTGACCCAAAACTTGTTTGTAATTACCTGAAGATGCCACACGATGGCAGCAAAGCCCATTTTACCCATTTGAAAAGGCTACGGCCTTCCTGACTAAATAAAATTTCTCTCCACATTTCCATATGAATGATTAGCACCAAGATGCCACCAAATAGTGCCAATGCAGTATTTTTCTCTTCTTTTTTCAGCTAATATGAGAGGCTAGTTTCCCCCCCAAAAAATCCACAAATGGGTGAATCTGTGAATTCCAAGCAAAAAATATGATGTGTTATTATCCGCACTCATGGTGAATATTTTGTTTTTAATGTTGCATGTTCAATATTGATTGTGAATTGCGCCAGATGATGTCTCTGGTACTGTATTGTATATTACCTTTATTTGTAGTATTGGTGGTTTCTACAGTGAAGAAAATAAGTTTTTGAACACCCTGCTATATTGCAAGTTCTCCCACTTAGAAGTTATGGAGGGATCTGAAATTTTCATCGTAGGTGCATGTCCAATGTGAAAGCGATAATCTGAAAAGAAAAATTTAGAAATTACGATGTATGATTTTTTTAACAATTTATTTCCGTGCTACAGCTGCAAATAAGGATTTGAACACCAGAGAAAACCAATGTTAATATTTGGTACAGTAGCCTTTGTTTGCAACTACAGAGGTCAAATGTTTCCTGTAGTTGTTCACCAGGTTTGCACACACTGCAGGAGGGACTTTGACCCACTCCCCCACACAGATCTTCTGTAGATCAGACAGGTTTCTGGCCTGTCGCTGTCATGATCCTGCCGCTTCAGCACGAGCTGTGCGGCTGCGCTGATTGGGAGGCACACACCTGTGCCTCATGCGGCCTGATCATCCCCCGCATATATAGGACCCGGGGACGACTGGTCCGGCGCCAGTTCGTTGAGCTTTATGTCCCGTTCCAGCACCCTCGTATTCCTGACTGAACCTGTGTGTACCGACCTTCGTCCGTTCTCCGACCAACCCTGTAAGCCTGACTCCTTGACACTCCTGCCTGCGTTGATTGTTTCCCCGTGTACCGACTACTGCCTGCCCACTCATCTGCTCTCTTCGCCCGACGCCCCAACAACCGCTGCTGCACCGGACTGCCTGCTCGATCCCCGACCACGGCATATAATAAACGTGTCTCTTCTTGAACTACCTCGCGTCTTCCGAGTTCCTGCATTTGGGTCCTACCTCTCGTTCAGATGGGACGTGACAGAACGAACTGGCCAGTACAGGACCCAGCAGGAAAGACCCGGCGTCGCCGGGACCGACGCAAGGGAGACCGTCTGCCGGAGGACCAAGCCTGCCCAATCCGGGTAGGCTCCCTGATGTCCTCCACTTCCGTGTCTTACGCTCCGCCAGCGAGGTATGAATACGTCCCGAACACGACCCGTCCGGCTCCTCATATTCTTCTGGACTCTGACTTTTCGGAATATGAGGAGGACCACGATTTGTTTGACCGGCTGCCTGAGTACGACTCCGACGACTTTGATTTTGAGTCTCTTTGCCCGGCTTTTGATCCCAGTCAGTTTGCCCTGCCTTCCCGCGTTTCCAGCACCCGAGCGACTTCGCCCGGTAGATCCAAGTGCACCAATCGGTACGAGGGAACCCGATTGGCCACCTACCCGGGACCTCCGCGTGGTGGACAGAGGAGACGCCCCGGCCGGGCGCTCCCTGGTGTCTCTCGCTGCGTGGCAACGAAGACACCGTCCTCCCACTCCTCGCCGGCAACGGCGAGACCGGCAGACCCGCACCTCGTGGCGAAGCTTCCAGCCCAGAGGGAGGAGGAGTCGCCAAATCCCGAGGCATTCTACTGTGAAATGCGGGCAGAGATAGAGCGGCAGAGCGCCGAATTGGCGGCTCTCACGGCCCAGGTCCGGCAAGGATTGGCGATCCAGCCGAGCTTCGCTGACGTCGCAACGGCGACGGACTCACTGGTGACTCAGGTTCACGTTGCCGTGGAAACCGACCCGCCCCCTTGCCAAGTGCACGCCACAGTGGGAACAGACTCGCCACCTCACCAAGTGCACGTAGCTGTGGAGACTGACCCGCCTCCTCGCCATTCCCACGTCGAGGTGTTGGCGGTTCCGAGCAGAGCTCACGCGGCAGTTGGAACTGACCCGCTCCCGAGACACGCCGACGTGTCAGTTTCGACTGACTCTCCACCTACTCAGGTTCACGTTGCCCTGGAAACTGATTCGCCACCGCGCCACGCCCACATTGCCGTTTCAACGGATGCAGTGCAAGCTCACGTGGCAGTGGGGACCGACCCGACGCCGCCTCACGTTGCTGTCCAGGAGGAGCTGGAGTCGGCGATGGCGCCGCCTTCTCACGTTCCTGTCCAGGAGGGGGTGGCGATGGCCCCGCCTTCTCACGTTCCTGTCCAGGAGGGGGCGGCGATGGCGCCGCCTTCTCAAGTTGCTGTCCAGGAGGGGGCGGCGATGGTGCCGCCTTCTCAAGTTGCTGTCCAGGAGGGGGCGGCGATGGCGCCGCCTTCTCAAGTTGCTGTCCAGGAGGGGTCGGTACTGGCGCCGCTGCCTTCTCTCATTCCTGTCCAGGAGGGGGCGGCGACGGGGTCGCTGCCTTCTCTCGTTCCTGTCCAGGAGGCGGCGGTACTGGAGCCGCCTTCTCAAGTTGCTGTCCAGGAGGGGGCGGTACTGGCGCCGCCTTCTCAAGTTGCTGTCCTGGAGGGGGCGGTACTGGCGCCGCCGCCTTCTCACGTCCCTGTCCAGCAGGCGCTGGGGAGTTCTGTGGAGCCACCCAGGAGCTGGAGAGACTTCGGGGTGGCAGTCATGGCTCTGGTCCTGCTCTCCATCATCTTCTTCGCTCCTGAGTTCGCCCAGCCACTTCAGGACCTGGCCTCGTTGGCGACCAATCCCTGGTCGTCGTGCAACGACGGCGTGGGAGGTTCTCGTCTGGAGCAGTGGCCTGCCTCGTTCTGGTTCCTGCTTCGCAGTTTTGTTCCTCACAGAGGTCGTCCGCCCGAATCGCCCCGTGGGGACCCTGGTGCTTGGCGTCCGGGTCGTCCTCCTGACCTGTCCACCCGGACGCCTCGTGTTTGGTGGCCTGGATGGCCACCAGTCTGGGTTTCGGGGGGGGGCGTGCCCTCCTCCGGACCCTCTTCCGCCCACCCCTGCCTGTGTTATTAGTGTCTGTTTTTTTTCGTTTTGGCACGTCTGGGAGCCGTGCCTTTGAGGGGGGGGGGGTACTGTCATGATCCTGGCGCTTCAGCACGAGCTGTGCGGCTGCGCTGATTGGGAGGCACACACCTGTGCCTCATGCGGCCTGATCATCCCCCGCATATATAGGACCCGGTGACGACTGGTCCGGCGCCAGTTCGTTGAGCTTTATGTCCCGTTCCAGCACCCTCGTATTCCTGACTGAACCTGTGTGTACCGACCTTCGTCCGTTCTCCGACCAACCCTGTAAGCCTGACTCCTTGACACTCCTGCCTGCGTTGATTGTTTCCCCGTGTACCGACTACTGCCTGCCCACTCATCTGCTCTCTTCGCCCGACGCCCCAACAACCGCTGCTGCACCGGACTGCCTGCTCGATCCCCGACCACGGCATATAATAAACGTGTCTCTTCTTGAACTACCTTGCGTCTTCCGAGTTCCTGCATTTGGGTCCTACCTCTCGTTCAGATGGGATGTGACAGTCGCTTAGAAACACAGAGGTTCAGCTCCCTCCAAAGATTTTCTATTGGGTTTAGGTCTGGAGACTGGCTATACCACGCCAGAACCTTGATATGCTTCTTACGGAGCCACTCTATGGTTTTCTTGGCTGTGTGCTTCGGGTCATTGTCATGTTGAAAGACCCAGCCACGAATCATCTTCAAAGAAAGAAAGAGGTTGTTCCCCAAAATCTCACATTACATGGCCGTGGTCATCTTCTCCTCAATACAGTGCAGTCGTTCTGTCCCGTGTGCAGAAAAACACCCCCAAAGCATGATTCTACCACCCCCATGCTTCACAGTAGGGATGGTATTCTTGGGATGGGACTCATCATTCAACTTCCTCCAAACTCAGAGAGTGGAATCATGATCTTGGCCATGTCACAAGTTTGAATCTTACTGGACAGGTGTCTTTATGGAGCTAACGACCTCACACAGGTGCATCTGATTCAGGATAATACATGGAGTGGAGGTGGACTTTCAAAGGCGTACTAACAGGTCTTTGGGGGTCAGAATTCTAGCTGATAGACAGGTGTTCAAATTCTTATTTGCAGCTGTATCACACAAATAAATCGTTAAAAAAATCATACATTGTGATTTCTGGATTTTTCTCTCACAGTGGACGTGCACCGACGCTGAAAATGTCAGACCCCTCCATGATTTTTAAGTGGGAGAACTTGCAATATAGCAGGGCGTTCAAATACTTATTTTCTTCACTGTATAAATGCCATGTGATAGTGATGATATGAAGAGGTGCGTTACATTTTATTTTGTTTTTTTAAGGAACATATTTGACCCACGAGGCCAAAGGGTCAGATGATGCCCCCGACGCAGACACAGCCATCATCAACGCCGAGGGTGGAAACTCCGGAGCCGAGGACAAGAAGGAGTACTTCATCTAGGGAGGAAGAAAAGAATGGAGGAGGAAGGAAAAGTGAAGACAGGAGAAGGAGGATGAGGAGGAAAGAACAATCTTCTATTTTGTTTTCACCACACAGTTGGCAGATAAAGGGGAAGAGTAGGGGGTGAGGACTTTGTTTGCATTGATACAGGGACGTGAGATTTGCACTGACACAAACACACACACAAACAGACGCGCACACAACAACTGACTAACATGCTATTGCTACGTTTTGATCCGGGCGTCCCCTTTTCTAACCAGCTCCGAAATTGTAACTCACATTCCGACGTCTTTCATGAGCCTCTTCCCACATTAACCCCGCACCCAGAGAACTGAGAACATCCTTAACTACCCGCATCATTCCCTCCAACCCACCCAACCGCCCAAAATAGTACAAGCCACCATGTCCCCCCCCAGCTCTCGGCCCCTCAACCAACACTACACACATGTATACGTATAAATATATATATAAATATATGTATAAATATAAGCATTCTTTTTACTGGACGGAACCGGTGTTGGGTGTGTGCGCGCTGTAAATACAAAAAGGGAAAAAAAAAAAAAAAAAAATCCTCGCTAATGTATCTCACCTTCTTCAATACTCTTATTGCCTGTTTTTATTACATGCGTCCAGAGTATCTGAAAAAGGAAAAAATAGAAAATAAATGTAACAATAACGAGTACCAACAATGGCGTTGCAATGTAAACTAACTTCAAATGCAAATATTTGTATTGTTTTGTTTCTGTTGTAATTAGTTTTTTTTTTTTTTTTTTTTGTTTATCTTTTACAACGGAGCGTTGGGGCCGCACTGAAAGGGAAAAAAATATATATAATTCTGCTGTGAAAATAAATTCAGACATTTTCAAGAAAAAAGTTGTATTTTAGAGGAAAAAAAATAGAAACGTTTTTCAAAAAAAAAACTAAATTGTATTCTTCTCAGAATTAAATGTTGCATAAAATTATTATTTTAATTCCTTGGGGGAAAAAAATCATCATACTCTAAAAATAGGACTAAAATTGTTACTTTTTGAAGTATGAATTATAAAAAACAACAAATATGCAAAAAAAAAACCCCACAAAATTCATAAATACTGCATGTATTTTTTAAAGATAAAAAGTTATCATTTCTCTATCATTTAAAATTTCTTTAAATAAATTTTTCAATGAAAATGAATCAATTCATATATATATATATATATATATATATTTGTGTGTAAATCATAATATTTGTAAAAATTGGAGTTTTAAAGTTCATCTTACAATATAAAGTTTTTCTCAAGAGATTTATTCTCATAATATTGTGATTTCTAAAAAAATCAGTCTAAAAAATCTAGAAATAATTTCATAATCTTATGAGAATGGACTAAATCTCAATATAATATATTCCCCCCCCATACGACTTTTTCTTTGAAAAAAAAAACGATTTTATATCCTGAGATAGATTTTTGTCTTTTCAGTGTGGCCCTTATACCCAAAATACTTTTTCAGGATGTGTGGGAGTTGCGTCTTTTTTTTTTTTTTTTTTTTTTTTTGGTCAAGTGTTTACAGTGTTCACCAAAATAAACCAAACTGTAGCGAAAAATTCACTCATTCATGTTCTTGCATTAAACCAAGGGTGTCTAAAACGACAATGATGCATACATGATGTACAATAGAAACAATCAGAGAGAGTTCAAAATCAGCCACATAGTCAAAAAGCATCCAAAACATGCAAATAAAACACAGGCAAATATGACCACTCATTAATAACATTTTCCTTGCAGTGGTATGAATCAAAACCAACAACTATGCACAATAGAAATAAACAGAATGGCTAGAAATACTGTAATCCACACAATAAAACAAGACGGTTGATTGTACACAAGTACACCATCCACTTCGTCACACAAAGTAGACACACGCCTCCTGTAACGTTTGCGTTGCCCTTACATTTACTAAAGATAACCAATACATTGCACAATAAATATCAGCGGAACCATTAGAAATAATCTACAAAATGGAGAAAAAAGTAACATGGCCTTTTATTCCTGATGTTCAGCATTTTGTGCAATGGAAATAACCAGAATCACCCAAAATAATCCACAGAGTAAAGAACAAGAGAAGTTTAGACCACACTTTGTCATCCACAGGAACATCGATACCCGTTTATTTTGATCTTTCCCCATTAATTATTCAACATAACCTGTATCTTCCACAATAGAGATAAATTGAACCACGACAAATCAATCCACAAAGTAAAAAAAAAGTTGCGCAGGCATATTCATGCGCATTATAGACACATCTCATCATTAAAGTAATTGCTCCTATTGCCAGTTATTACTTATAATGGTCACCTTGCAAAATTTAAACAACCAGAACTACTCAAAATAATCCACAGAGTGAAAAAAAATCTACACTATGTCATGCATAGGAAGATGCATACCACTTTTATGTGTCTTTCTTTCTTAATTATTCACGATAACCAGTATGTTGCACAATAGAAATAAACTGGATCACAAAAAAGAAAATGTTATACACTCAGGAAATACAGACACACCATATAATCACTCTCTTGACATTTAATCCCGATAATCACTATTTTGTGCAATAGAAATCATCAGAAACACTCAAAATAATCCATAGACTAAAGAAACAAGTCCACAACACACAAAAGCAAATTGCACGCCTCCTGTTTTGTGATCATTCCTTTTCAGCAATTCACGATAACCACATGGATGGAAATCAAGTGAGCTACTTGAAATAATCTAATCCACACTGTCAAATTCATGGACGGATGGATTGTGTGCCCCTTTAACGTGTTCTTTCCTTGAAAGTTAATCACGATAACCACGATACTACCTTGCACCTTCAACCGCTCGAAATAATCCACGTTGACAAATCCACCATTTTGGACACCCTTGTTTTAAGATCATTGTTACAGTCCGCCGAAAGACTCCCGTAAATGGGGAACGTTGGCCCGGGCCCACGTGGCGGAAATGGACGGCAATCTGGCTAAGAGGTTGGGGCCGCCTCATCCCGACCTTGCAGCGGGCTCCGTGCCAACCCTGCACTCCCGGCCCCAAAGTCACTGAACAACTTTCATGTCCTCGTCTTCTTTTTCCTCTTCTGGCCCCTGCGGTCGTCCATTTCTTTTCATTCTTTAATCAATCAGACCGGTCTGCGTCCTCATCCACCTTCTTGCCCCCCACCTCCACCCCCCACTCTCTATATATGTGATTGATGTGCGATTTCCTGGCAGGATGCCCCCCAGCCCTTCTCTTGATAAACTCTAATGTGGACAAAAGTTTTGGGATGCCTTTTTTTTTTTTTTTGTTTTCATTTTTCGGTGGGACAATTGTAAGATACTGTAAAGGCTTCAGTGTACAAGTTATTATTATTATTTTTTTAATTAAATTCCCATCACTTCTTGCAGATTGTCTTCCGGAGAGAGTTGAAGTGCAAACGTCACATCGTCCCAATCCGTTTATCCACATTTCTTGACTTTTTTTCACTTCCAAATTTCCATCTTTTGGTGTTAGTGTCCAAATACTTTTGTCCAAGTTGCACATTTTCACTTTTCGTAGGTGTCACTTTTCCTCTTCAGGTGCATCCAAAATCCACATTTTCTTCAGTTTGGTGTCCCAATACCTTTGTCCAAATTCCACGTTTTTCACATCCTGTAAGTGTTCCAATACTTTTGTGTAAGTGCCACATTTTGACTGCTCACCGCTTTTGTCCAAATTTCCTTCCTGGTGTCCCAAAACTTTGTCTCCACTCCTTTTTCACAGCACTTGCCGTAGATGTCCCACTATTGCACATTTTCTTCCTGCCGAATTTCCCAATATTTTTTTTTCCCACAAATTCGACATTTTCATGCCGTGTACTTTTGTGCAAATTGCTCTCCCATTACTTTTGACCAAGTTCCACATTGAAATGTTGTCACTTCCTGTAGGTGTCCAGATACTTTTTTTTTTTCAAAACTGCACGCATTCTTCACTTTGCTGTCCAAATACTTTTGTCAACAATTCCACAATGTTCATAATGTCACTTCCAGTGTGTGTCCCAATACTTAAAATCACATGGTGTTTGTATTTTATTTTAATTTTTTGTTGTTCTTGAATGTTCAGGGATTCGAACCCCCTCCCCCTCATTTCTCCCTTTTTGTCGTCAGCCCCATTCGCACTGTCTGCCAAAGTGTTTGCTGTTTTCAGTGTGAAAAGGTATCAACACTGCTAATTTCTGAGCTTTGAGGCTAGTTTTAGAGGCGGGACAGCGAGGATGTGAAATTAAATTCTGCAGGGATGTTGACAGCAATGCTGCCGTTGCTGTGTGTTGTGTGAAAGGTACCAACATAAACTCCCCATTTCCTAACTGCCTGTCAAAGATGGTTTTTTTTCCCGGGCTTTTTTTTTTTTGTGTGTGTGTGTAATAATTACACACACCTACCGCCGATGTCCTGGCTTTGGAGGTAGTATCATAAACGGGATGCTGCTTTTGTGAAAGAGTATACCGAAGGTGAAACGGATGCTGTGTTAATGGGTGAATGACACTGTTGTGCTGTAATTTCACACATTCACATGAAATCAGTCAAAGCTCCCCATGTTTGCTGTTTTCTGTGTAAAAATGGAAATAGAATTTCCAGTTTCAGATGTACAATCAGATGGATTACAGATGGGGTCTGTGTAAAATGGATGCTGTGTTACTGGAGGAAAGTGCAGACAGTTGAAATTTCATGCGGAACTCAGCCAAGATCACTTTGTTTGCTGTTTTTGGTGTTAAAGTTAGCAACACAGGTTGCTAAAATCCCACCTGCCTCCCAAAACTGGCCTTTTAACACCTCTTGTTTTCTGTTTCTGTGTAAAAGGTGACAACTGTCTGTCATTGCTTTTTTTTTTTTTTTTTTACCCCATGTTTGCTGTTTCCACTGTGAAAGGCACCGTCAGAGAATGTTTATTTCCTAGCTGCCTGTCAAAGGCAGTGTTTCCTCTGCGTTTGCCGTTTTTTAAGTGAAAGGTACAACACAAACTGCAAATTTCCCGACTGGCTGTCATTGCCATTTTTTCTTCCTGTTTGCTTTTTTCTGTAAGAAAGGGACAAGGGCGCAGTTTCACGGCTTCACCGGGTTCCGTGTGGCAGCCCCCTTGTTTATCTTCCATTGCATCCCAGGTTTTATTTCTCGTGGAAACTCTTGCATGAAAGGGGCTTTCTACCATGTAGTAGCCTAGCTAGTGTTCGGGCATACTGAATGTTAAGCTAACCACTATGACCAAGTTATTCAAAGTCAACTTTCAGGCAATTTGTAGCAATTTCAGCGGAATGTGTTGCGAACTGACTTGATCCCCCCCCACCCCAATGTCGCTGGCATCTGCAGACCAGAGGAGGTGCTGTTGTCCCATGCCCGAGTTGAAATGACAAGAAGAATTACCTGCGTCTCGCTACACAAAAAACAGTGTTTTATAAAAAAAAAAAAAACTTATTGGAGAATCACAGCGGACTTATATTTGCCTGTAATCAGTCTTCCTGTCTTTGCTGTCTTAGCTAATGTGCTAGCATGTAGCTTGCATGAGAACCAGTGGGGTGGTCTGTAGTGTAGCTTGCACGGGACCTAATTCACACCATCCTTTGGTCTGCAGACGCAGTTCTGAAGATAAGTGGTTGTTGGATTTTTTTTTTTTTTTTTAGCATTAACTTATGGCATACAATCGATAATCATCCCTTTTATCTTGTTTTGCTGTTGTTTTTTAGACCTTTTAGATGTTTCGAGACTTGTATGTAGACTTTTTTTTGTATATAGTATTTCATATCATGGCGTATGTTGATCGGATGAATGATGATGTCACCAAACCGCATGCTGTGGTTGGCTCGTGTGTTCAAATTGTACTTATTTTACTTTTATTTCTTTAGGTGTTTTTTGTTTGTTTGTTTGTTAAGACTACAGTTTTTGGATGTTGACGTCAATAAAGATGCAATTGGGTTGATTTCACTCATCTTTGTCATGTCCTTTTTCGTGCTTTCTTTTACCTCAAAATTTGTGCAGTTTTAATGGACAGTGGGAGCTCTACTTACGAAAGTCTCTTCTAATGAACGATTCAGGTTACGAAATACCCTCCCCAGAAAATTTTTGTCTCTAGTTACAAAAGGGGAAAAATGGCGCTGGATTCCAAACATCCAGTACTGTGTCTTGTTTTGAAAGCGGCGTGGTAGAGCTGCTCTCCCATTGGCTACCGCTGGAACATCTTCCTGGCATCACATTGGCTAGGAGGGATGTCAATCTTTTTTTGGGCGGGTGGGACTTCAATCTTTACCCGTGACACACTTCCTGTACATTTGTTTTTTTGTGGATTTATTAATCTTTTTTCACCATGGGCCTCAAGAAATTGTCTGTGCCACTGAGAAGAAGACCAGAGTTATTTTGTCCTTCAAAACAAAACAAGAAATGGTAGAGAAATATGAAAAAAGCCATGCATGCATGTGGCCTCCTGCTTCTGCTCCACAGGATTTTGAGAGAATCGAAGTGGAGGTTGAACCTGAAGTTGAGGAAATTGTTTCGCTGGGAAAGGCAGCGGAGGACATCGACTGGTTGGTTCAGGAGCACCATGAGGATATTTTGATGTTCAGCAGCACCACGAGAATCATTATGTACACTTTGAATGCTTATTTTTGGCGTCGGGGGGCTTGGAACGAATTAGGCTATTTACATGTAAAATGCCTCTCGGAAGTAAGTCGAGGTACCACTGTATTATTTTCTATAACGTGCATGTTTAATTTGTGCACTTTCTGTGGTGCTATAAACTTGAAATAGGACAGAATTGTTTTATTTCTGTAATATCAATGTGTAATAGAACTTGTTGATTTAACCCAAAATATGGTAGCGCAATATCTTAAAACTTTTAAAAATATCCACAAATAATTTGGACGATTAGTTTTAATATAAATTTAAAACACATGTGCCTTTTTGTACTTCTTTTACTAAACAAATGGCCCTTAAATAGCTTTAAATTCCAATATCTTGAAATATGTTCCTTTCCATTTGCTAATCTCATCAATCTTCTGAGCCACTTATCCTCACTAGGGTCACGGATGATCACATCTGACAGGAAATGGGTTACACCCTGAAGTGGTCACCACCCGATAACAGACATTTTATTTTTTGTTTTTTAATAAAATTCATTAGAATCACTTAGACTGCAATAATTAAAAAAAAAGGTAGTAGAAGCCTTTAAAACTGCAACAACTAAAATATGCCAGAATGACACTACTAACAATATCTAAAAAATCTAGAATAACTTTAAGTAGCAGTACCAGGAGGTTTGTTTCTTTTTGGCCTGAAGTGTTCAGTGTACTTCAAATGGTGTCCAGCAGAGTGAGACAAAATGGAAATAATATTCCAACGTGTTTTGTTGTTGCTGTAGTTAAGCAGAACTGACATATTTCTGTGTTCTTTTGTTGAATTCATATTTTGCTAGGTTCAACAGTCATCCGTCGAAATTAAATAATTAATAATAATCATAATGTTTTTTATGCCTTTCTACGTGATATGGAGCAATTATTGTTATCATGAATGAATACAATATTTTTTGAGCAACTGTTGACCAACTGCTCGGTGGGCTATTTGTCTAACAATAAGCCTAATGATAAGTAAGTTTCTTTAGGGGTCGCTAAATCGTGTCATGTCAGATGAACGCACTTATATGTTCGGCACAATTTTTTTTTTTTTTTTTTTTTTTAAACACCGGATGCCCTTCCTGACGCAAACCAGTGGGATACGAACCCACAACCCCTGATTTACCCAACCAGTCCTCTAACCACTGTACTACGGGGCCTCATATCTAACAAGCCTAATGATCCCTACGGAAAATTCTAATAGTAGAATAAATCTGTTGATTTTTTTTTTTTAAGGGTGATGGGAATTAAATATTATCCATCCATATCAACCTATCCTAGCTGACGCTGAACGAGTAGGGGCTACACCCTGAACTGGTCGCCAGCCAATCGCAGGCCACATAGAAAAAAAAAAACCTTTGCACTCACATTCACACTAAGGGCAATTTAGTCTCTGATTAACCTACCATCCATGTTTTGGGGGATATGGGAGGAAACCGCAGTATCGGGAGAAACTCCACTACTGCGAGGCTGGATTTGAACCTAGTTCCTATTTTTTCTCCGCTCATACTTTCAATGTCCATCTTTGAAGCGCAGTCTTTGTAACGGCCGCTCGAGGGCGCACTTAACGCTCTTGCAAGAGTAAACGGAGCAAAGTGGGGGAATCTTGGGGGCGGGGGGGGGGGGTGATGAGGATGATGATGATGATGCCGAGGGGGGTGATGATGGCGCGTGGTGGGAGGGGGCTTGCTGAGGAAGAGGAGGGGGTGCGGGGGACAAACAGGGAGCTCGAGAGCAAGCTATGCGCCGCTCAAACGCCAGCAGAGCGCTGAGAGGAACGGAGGAGCATGAACGCAACATCTCAAAGAAGATGATTTCTTCTTCTTTTTGAATGATCAATATTAACACCAATCAATAAGTCTCGCTTGGCCTCTCTGATGAGTGCAATCCAGAGGGAGTTGAGGGTGGCGCGCCCGGCGGCGGCTGCGTTGACGAGGGGCGACGACGTGCACGCGCGCGGCTGAAACCATCATGAAGCAGTCTTTGTGGATCCTAACTTTGCTCGTCACTTTGCCGCCAGGTGAGCACGCGCACGCACACATACGCGCACACAAAGTTAACAGTACCATTTGCTGGTTTTCTTTCTTTTGTTGTATGTCACGAGGATGGATTGGCTGGATTTGGATGCATCCAGTTCACTTTAAGGCCTCTTTGTCAGGTGTAAAGAGATGATAGTGACATACCAGAAACTGGTGTGTGTGTGTGTGTTTGTGTGTGTGTACGCATACCTGCCTCGCCACCTGGGTTCACACCACCATGGTCACCCCCACCCTCCGGCTGCCATCGTGGTGGTCCGCAGACGCTGATGTGCGCCGACAGCTCGGAGACGCCGCCACCGCCGCCGCCGTCGTCTTTACACAATGCGTTCAAGGCCTCAACTAGGAAAAGATGCATTGTGGGCCATGATGGAGCCCGTGATAAGTGTCCCTTTCATACTGACTTGTAAATCAATCACTGTTCTGGGTGAAAAATACCAACACAGAATGCGATAGTGGAGTCAAGACATTCATTTGTAGTCTTCAGGCGTAGCGGCAATGCTTTCAAAAGTGGCTGTAAAAGTCATTTTTTTCCTGCTTGGTGGTCCAAGTCAGACGGAAAATTTTCCCTCTTCAGTAGTAGTTTCAGTATGCCAGGTGAGAACTGTGGTGTTAAGTGTAACACTCAAGATGAACTTCTCCTGTCAAAAGTAATTGCCTCTTACACGTTGGCTGTCAAAGTCAGTCAAAATGTACCTGCGAGTTGCAGTTGTCCGATTGCAGCTAACCCATGAATCTTTCGACATTTGAGGTAGTAGCAGAGGTGTGAGACTATGCCCCTTTACACAATTTGTAAAATGGGAACTTTACCTGCCATTTCTTCACCTTTGGAAGTATTACGTGAGCCATAACACAGGCAGGACACTGCATGTGTGTAAGGCTACTTTGATTTTGTTATTTTTTGGTAGTAATATTCCGCATAGACAGCACTGCCAATGAATGGAAATGGGGGACGAAGTCACCCCAGTGATTTCCTGCCTTTGGTGGTAGTAGAATCAGAGTACACAAGGCTAAGTTCTTCTGCCCTATTGTGTTGAAAGCAATTGCCCTTTACCCTTTTGTCAAAGTCAGTCAAAATGTATTCAGCCATTTTCACTCTGAGGATTAAAGTTGAGCCACAAATTTGCCGGCTCCACAGGTAGTATCGGCGATATAATTTCAACCCACTGTCTGTGAAGTTGTAATTTTAAAAGCATCATTTTTCCGCCTTGGGTGGTAGTATGAGTCTTCTGAGTTCTGTTGTTTGGAAAGTTATTGCCCCTTACTCACTGCCTGGTGGTCGGAGCTGTCTTTTTTACCCCAGAGTTCCATTTAAAAAGTACAGACATGGACTGAATGACATCACAAGCTGCAAGACTGGGATGGGGGTGTTAAGTTTACCCTGGTGTGCAAGCACTGTCTGTCAAAGTTGGGATTCTCGACCCCTTTCACAGAGCACTTACACCACTGTTGAGCCCCCCCATCATTATCAATCCATTAATTTTCCAGCTTCAGAAGTAAAGGTAGATGCCAGGTTCTGAAATCTTTTTATGCCTTCTTTCCTCACCATTTCCTGACCTCGTCAATTTTTGGGGCTTTTACAGAGCTGTAACAGAGTGTGTGCGAGAATATTTTTCAATGTTGGGACTGGGGTATTAAGTTTGTTCATTTGGTTTCATTTGGGATAAAAGCAACAGTCCCAATAACCCGTTTCCGGACTCTTGTTGTCTGTCACTTCCCTGTAAGAAAAGTGCTGAGATGGAAGTGGGGGGGGGGGGGGTAAGAAGTTACTAATAAGGATGCAGATTACGGAGGTAGTATCAGAGGAGGAATATAGACACCTTTAACACTGTCTTTGAAAGCTGATACTGTTCTGCCCGTTTTCCACGTTGTTTTGGTATTTTGGAAGGAAAAGTCGACCCAGCACATTTCTGTCTTTGGACGTAACAGAGGTGGAATACTGCCCGCGTGTTTGGTATTCTGCATTGGACTCAACAGCTAAACATTTCTCCTCCTGTTTTCCATATTTCCATCCATCCATTTTCCAAACCGCTCATCCTCACAAGGGCCTCAGGAGTGCTGGAGCCTGTCCCAGCTAACTTCAGGCGAAAAGCAGGATACAAACTGAACTGCTCGCCAGTCAGTCAGAGGGCCCATATGGACACCATCACTGGGCGGAAATTGATCCCAGGCTGCCCGCACCAAAGTCAAATGTACCACATTATTACGCAGTCAGTGACTATAGTTTTCCATATTTCTGGTATGAAAGTCAGAATGGGAGATCAACTTTGCACTTTTCCGCTTTGGGAGTTACGGTAGTTGCTGAGCCATAACATAAAGGGGGGAACGGCCCGGATTAACACCAAAGACGTACTTCACTTCTTCCACCCTTCAGGCGATTTTTTTCAGGCTTTTCCAGTAGTATCAGAGGTGGAATCGAGGCAACCACAACAGCAACAACAAAAATGACGGAATCACTCTACTGTGGCTGCTTTTTCTTTTAAAGAGCATCAATGCTCGTGAAGAAGGATGTCAACAAAAAGGGCAAGAGAAAGCTCTCTCCTTTCTCTCTTTCTCTCTCTCCCTCTCTCACGCTATCGCTCTCTCTTAAGTGTTTCGGTCGGTGCTAGCTCAACGCCGTCTGAATGGACCGCCCACGTGAAAATCCATTGAGACGCACATCTTGACGAATAACAACGAGCAGCACTTGTTCAATCAATTGCATCCTTCTACAAAAGATCCGAATCAGCCACTTTGTGTGTGTGTGTCTGTGTGAGTGTGTGTGACCGTTTGTGTGTTTGAGTGAGAATTTGTGTGCAAACTGAGAGAAAGTATATGCGTCGTGTTTATGTGTATGGAAGAAAGAGTGTGTTTGTGTGCACCTGTGTGCATGAAATACATATCAGTGTCAATGTATTGTATTGTTAAGTGTGAAAGTACGTATAGGGAGGATTTTGTGATACTGTATATCATTAAGTTAGAGTATCACTGGATGCACTGGTGAAAAATATCTTTAACTGTACTGTGAGTGTCAAAGTACATACAGTATCGATGATATACTGTGATATATTATTATGGTAATCCATACTAGGGTTAGTAAAAAATATTTATTTGTATTACGTGTCAAAGTACAGTGTGGGTATTAAGGGTGGGGAAAATACTGATATTGGAATGTATTATTAAGTGTCAGGTTATTGTCCAGATCCCAGCAGTATCGGGAATTGTATCATTTAGTTTCAGGGTACAGTGCAGGGGTGGCATGGTGGCGCCGCTGGAAAGAGTTGGCCACACAGTTCTGAGGTCCAGGGTTCAATCCCAGCACTGCCAGTGTGGCGTTTGGATGTTCTCCCCGTGCCTGCGTGGGTTTTCTCCGGGCACTCCGGTTTCCTCCCACACCCCCCCCCCAAAAAAAAAACAAAACCCAACAACATGCAACATTAATTGGACACTAAATTGCCCCTAGGTGTGATTGTGAGTGCGGTTGTTAGTCTCCATGTGCCCTGTGATTGGCTGGCAACCAGTTCAGGGTGAACCCCGCCTTCTGCCCGTTGACAGCTGGGATAGGCTCCAGCACTCCCCGCAACCCTTGTGAGGATAAGGGGCCAAGAAAATGGTTGGTTGGTACAGTGCAATACTGACAATCATAAATTGTGTCATTAAGTTTCAGGGTACACAATCAATATGATAAAGATTCACAATACAGTATTTTGTATCAAAACTGTACAGTATTGTAAACAGGATGGAGAAAAAAAATGTCATTGTGATATATCGTATCGTCAAGTTTCAATTATGGTATCATTCTAGTAGTGAGAAAAAAAAGTGTCAATGCGATGTGTGGTTTTGTTCGGAGTCAGGATACTCTATCAATACTCTAGTATTGTAACTGTCCGGTATCGTCCTTCAGGACACGATAACGTATCAAGAATGTCATTTATTGTTTGATCAAATTTCAAGGACTGTAATGTCCCAGCGCAGTAAAAAAATATATATCAATATTATGATGTATGGTGGTGGAGGTGGTATCAATACTAGAGGTGGACAAAATATCGATATTTCATTAAGTGTCAAGGCAGCGTGTCGATATTAGCTGCGGAGCAAAATATCAACGTTGTCATAGATCATAACAGAAGCGGAGATAGCGAGATCCATGCAGCCAAACGCCGCATGAATTGAAACACAAACCGGCGGCGGCGTGGGGGGGGCAGGCCTGGGGGCGGGGGGCAACCAATCCTGCCTTTCATCCTTTCTAATCATCATCATCATCATCATGCATTGGCGTTTACAAGGGAAGAGCGAGGAAGCGAGCTATTTGGACTAAAAAGAAGACGGGGAAAAAAAAGAAAACAGTTGTGAGAGAATGAAAGGCTTCGGTTGCACCAGTTCAATTACAGATAAGGGAAATAAGTTGGGGAGTGACTGCAAGGTGCTAAAATGTTCAATTCCGGCCGGGACGATAGCGCGACTGCAGGCGAGACCAAGATTAGAAGCCACTGATTCAATATTAACAACTTTGCTCCTTAAACATCCCCTCGGTGGAACTTGTTGAAATGTGATGATATGCTCATTTTGATGATGTTTAATTAAAGTGGTCAAGTGTAATGCGACGTGTCCGCCGATAAAAGTTACCCTCTTTAAAGTTTAAATTGAACATTTGGCGCTGGGTCCCTGAACGATCAAAGGAAAAACTGTCGACTTTCAACTCCAATTTATAGGAGACAAAGATTTGGACCATATTAATAATAGACGAGTACAGTACAGTACATGTAAAGGACATGTCGTACATGGTAGCATGAATGAACCACTAATATCCATACTGTACCTTTATACTTAAAAAGGGGAAATCCAGTGCTTTGCATGGAGCAGTGTATCCAACAGGTCATGTAATATGTACCCTATTTTGACGATGGGATTTTAAATCCTCTCTCATTTAATAGTGTTTTGAGAAGATTTTATCGACAATTAAGAAATTTCAGGGGCCCTGCCATTTTCGCGAGTTACACGACCTACGTGCGCGGATGCGACGTGTACCGTGCCGCAATAAAGGCTCGATTACATGGGACACCATTTATGCCCAGCGCTGATTTCTCGGATTTATCCTCATCTGATGAAGAAATAGGAGTATCGGTTGATCGGGAAGACGAAGGAATACTTCCATACACAGCCGTGAGCAGTGTCGCTCACGCCGCCGCGAGCCGCGCAACTAGTTAGCATGCCGGAGTCTCGTTCGTTATCAGAATTACGGCTGCGGGACGACACGCTGCGTGGTTGAGCTCTCCAGCAGCAGCTCGGTCCCGAGCCCGTGCGTGTGCGGGATGCAGGACGTGCGTGTGTGGGTTTCAAGAGGGAGGTGTCATAAAAGTTACTAAAGGGATAACTGGCGGCCACGCGTTCATTTTGGATCCTTCGATGTCGGCACTGCTCACGGCTGTGTAGGGAAGTCTTGCTCCGTCTTCCCAATCAACCGAGCGGGCGAGCCGCTCACAGCTGTGCCACTCACGGCTCTGTATGGAAGTATTCCTCCGTCTTCCCGATCAACCGATACTGCTATTTCTTCTTCAGACGAAATGCAAGAAATCAGCGCTGGGCATAAATGGTGTCCCATGTAATCGAGCCTTTATTGCGGCACGGTACACGTCGCATCCGCGCACGTAGGTCGTGTGACTCGCGAAAATGGTAGCGCCCCTGAAATTTCTTAATTGTCGATAAAAATCTTCTCAAAACACTATTAAATGAGAGAGGATTTAAAATCACATCGTCAAAATAGGGTACATATTACATGACCTGTTGGATACACTGCTCATGCAAAGCACTGGATTTCCCCTTTAATGATACCATACTTGAACACACACATGAGGCCGAAATTTGGATGTAATAAATATTGTGAGCGTGAAGGTTTGGTATCAGTATTCCGGGTTCTTGAACGTTACCAGTGGCAATTTCTGTCATTCCTTTGGACACAAAGAAGGTGCCGTAACCTAAAGGGAGCGACATTGACGTTACGTCGCTGTGTAAACAGATCAAGTTAAGCGCAATGCGACCAATAAATGACGCCAGGAGAACATCTGCTGGCCCTGAAGGGATAAAAGAGCCCGTACCAGGTAGCTTAGTGGTCTTGATGTGTGCCATGGAGGAAGTGGGAGGCTGTTGAGTGAAGGGGGCTGGGGGGAGTAGAAAAAAAACAGATAATTTCTTCGCTCTTCTTTTAAATAACTGTGTTTCTATAGCAACCGGCCGCTGGAGGAGAGAGGGGAAAGTGGGGGTGTACCAGTGGTGGTGGTTGGGGAGGGGGGCCTGAGAGACAGTGTTTCCGTGGAAACAGAGGAAGAGGGCAAAAAAGAGAAAGTTTGAAAGGAGGGGCAGATACGAGGGTGTAAAAAAAAGGGGGGGGGGGACTTCGAGAACAAGTAGCGCAGTTAAAATTAATTAAAGTAGAGCGAGTTGATTGAAAATGGAATGAGTTAGTTGGAACATGTGACTGCCAGGATGCCCGCGATGGACATCGGCCGTTAAATTGTCAAACTAGGAATTCATTTCTTAATAGTCCGTCGTATGAGTTGGAGCAGCAGCCTACGAGGTCTAATTTGATTGGACGCGGTCGCTCGGAAATGCCCAAGCTGCATTTAAAAAGCGCTCCAGAATCTAGCGTACCTACGTTAGCATTGTGGGTTGCCAAAATGTGGGCTACATTTTTTTCTCCTACGGGAATTAAAGGAACTAGATTTAGTCTTTTCTAGGGCCCGGAAATATGGCCTTAAAAATACAATCATTATGTAAATATGACAACATTTTAAGTCATTTTATTCCCTCCCTTAAATTATAGAAAAAGAAAATGACAATGAGAAAAAAATGAATGTAGGTATATTCATACTTAATAAATTTTGTTCTCAATGTTGAACAATTTAATATAATAAAATGAGATGTCAAAATGCATGTAGCTTCAGATTTCCTGTATTGCGCACCGGTTTCACCAACAACACCAACAACCCGGTGGAAGCATTTAACATTACAGACAAGGTCCAATGAATGGAGTCATGATTCTGGTATGATCCGGACAATTCTGTACCAATCTTAGGCGGGCCGGATTGAAATGGCCAATAGGCTGGATGTGGCCCTCAGGCCGTAGTTTGCCCATCCCTGTGCTAGCCAGTTGTGCACCGCATAAACAAACATGGAAAAATGCTCTTTCTGATTTTGATTCATTGGAAACATGGTTTGATCTGGATGCAAATTGCTCACATTTTGTAAACAAGTCAACATATGTGGATCAGCTGAGTCCAACGTTGTAATGACTATGAATATGAATTACCTTCTGGCTCCTGATTGGCTGATAACGCCTGCGCTGTCCAGGCTTTGATTCTCAGCTCCAAACCTCACATGACCTCCATCGCCAAGTGAGCAATTGGGAGGGTGGGGGTGATGGAGTGGTGGTCTGGGGCGAGGGGGTGGTTGCCAACCACAGGGGGATTGATTGCGAGTCTCACGGTTCAGACAGCGGCGACCTCTTCGCAGGGTTCCTCACTGTTCCGGCTTCATGAATGTGCTGAAAGAAGAGAAGAAGAAAAAAGATAAAAGCAACTCCTCCATTGATGTTTAGTTTACCCAAAGACTGGTGCTAGAATCCCGTTGGACAACTAGCCAATCAAGAGTTGGAGGAAGGGGAAAAAAGTTGATCCATTTAGTGATCATTTGTTTAGATCCTGAATTGTATGACAAATGTTGTCTGAATTCTATTTATTTTCCAATTTTTTTGGTCTCTTTTTAGAATTAATTTCAGTCACCAATGTTTTCCGATTGTCACTTATTTTCAGATTTCTGCTTCTTCCCTATGCAATTCAGCGATTTTGTTGGAATTGCAGCTCGTTGCACCAATCTACTGATCTGGCATTTTCTCTGAACGTGAATTTGTGCTACACAATGAACTTGGCGTTAAGGGTCAAAACCAAAACTGATAGCTTTTTCTGCTTTTGTCTATTGCAATGTTTAGTGCGCTTTTCTCTAAGAAGCTGCACGTTTACAGATTAGCAGCAAAAGTGATCGAGAATTATCCTTGCTTGACTTTGAAGACATTGCCCCCGCAACCTCCCTCCACACGCTCCTGATCCCCACAACTGATTTCCTTTTGTCCCCCCACGAATTTTCCAATTTATTTTCTGGTCAAGGACTTTTCCTAATCCCCAACTTTTTCATGATCTCTTTTGACTTGTAATTTATAATTTCAGATTTATTTCCCATTTCTTCTTTGATTCCAAGATTTTCAGAATTTGTTGAACTGGATTCCTTCTGCCCCTTTTTAAGATTTACATCTTCTGCTTCACATATTTGGTGGCACCGGTTAGAGCGTTGGCCTCACAGTTCTGAGGACCAGGGTTCAAATCCTGGCCTCACCTGTGTGGCGTTTGCGTGGTCTCCCCCGTGCCTGCATGGGTTTTCTCCGGCCTTTCCTCCTGCATCCCAAAAATATGCAACATTAATTGGACACTCTAAATTGCTCCAAGGTTTGATTGTGAGTACGGCTGTTTGTCTCTATGTGCTCTGCGATTGGCTAGCGACTAGTTCAGGGTCTACCCCACCTCCTGCCCGATGACAGTTGGGATTGGCTCCAGCACTCACTCCCGCAATCCTTGTGAGGATAAGCGGCTCGGTAATTGAAAGGAAGGAAGGAAGGAAAGAAGGAAGGATGACTTTTCCAGATTTGTCTCACTTTTCCTTGAAATCTTCGGACTAATTATTTTTCCTAATTCCCCAGTTGGTTTATATTGCGGTTTTTGATTTTCTAGATTTCTTTCCAATTCATATGACTGTTTCTGTCCCCATTTTTCTGACTCAGTACCAGATTTCAAATGATATTTTTCAGATTTTCTCGATTCTTTCCTGATTGTCGATTCTTCTCCGTTAGCTTCAGATTTGCCAGTTTTGTTCAATTTCTCCAAATGTGTTCCTGTAGCTTCCGTCAAACTGTCTTGTCCCATGAATTAAGAATTTCCTCTGACAGTGAATCTTCCTCACATGCTCGACAGACTTTGGAGCGTCAAAAACAAATGTGCCACTTTTTCCTCATTTTGTCTGTAAAGTTGTCCTCAACTTTTGCCCCCTCTGTGGAACGGTTAGTCTTCTGTTCTCTTGAAAGCAGGAGAAAAATCTGCCGCGTTTGCAGACTTAGCAGCAGCGCGCTTGGGAACAAAAGATTCCCCGACTATTCCCCACGCCGGGGCTTAATCTCCAGTAATTAGTCTTCTTGTTTGCCGTGGAATACCCTTCTTTTTCCCGCTTCTTCCCCCGTGAGCCGCGAGATAAAAGCGCGCCGGGGAAAAAAAAAGCATCTCTTCCGCCTTGTAAACACTCTCCGTCTCTTTCTGAAGCACACTTATGTGACACGTGCTCATTAATCATTTCTGTTTGCTGCACTCGAGCTCGCCAGGCTAATTATTTTCCACAAGAAACGGCCATTAGAATTTCTCCCGCATAAATCCACCTTTTTTTTCCTCCATGCGTGCGCTCAGACATAAAATGGGAAATCGTTTTTCTTGCCAGATTTTTTTCACGGCGAGATAATGAGACTCCCGTGCGTACGGTACGTCGCCGTGGTCGTGGTCCACCCGCACGGGACATCTGTCTATTTTAAGCTATAGCTGCTGGCCAGCCAAGCAAGCGCTGGCCTGTTTTACATGGATAGCAAATAGCTATTAGGCCTAACTGCCAGCCAGTTAGCCGGCGGCCATCTGCCGCATGCCGCAATTATGTGGCGGGAAATATACTCGTTATGAGCGCGCCGCGCATTAACGACCCAGCGCGGCACTTTATACGCCGGCGGAAGAGAAGGGGGGATTATTTTGGGGCGACGACGCAGTAGCCGGAGTCGTGATGGTTGGCGGGGCGACGTGTTGCAGTGAAGGCTAAGATGCTTGTTGACATAAACTGTAACAGAGTGGCGAAAGTAATAGGGTTCTGAGTCAGGGTCAAGGTATTAAATTATGGCTTCAAACAAGAATTGGGGTTTGACGTTGGGGTTGAGACCCATGTATCAGGTTTAAGGCAGGATTAGGTATACAATTATGGTTTGAAGCTTGTGTTAGGGTTTGAAACAAATGTTGAAGTTTCAAATTGGAGTTTTCGACCAACAGTTCGGGTTTCAAGTGAGGCTTTCAAGGCCGTGTTGGTGTTTAAATTTTGGGTTTAAAGGTTTCAAAGTAGGGTTCGGGTTTAAAACAAGGCTTAAAGTTTCAAAGAAGGGTTTGGGTTGGAAAGATGGGTTGCAAAGGGAAGGATTTAGGTCATGCTTTGGGTTTCAGATTCTGGTTTAACCCTATAGAACCCAAGACACCAAATTCTCTTTTAAAATTGTGACCCCATGGGTTCTCAAGGGTTCAAGGCAGGGTTTAAGGTTCAAAATATGACTTTAAATCTGGGTTACGGTTTCGAACAAAATTTAGAGTTATAAAGTTAGATTTAAAGCCAAGGTTAGGATTTCAAAATTTGGTTATATTACAGGCCAGGGTTAGGGTTTTAACTGAGGTTATAAATATGGGTGAGGGTATAAAATTTGAGTTTTACGATAGTGTTATGGTTGTAAACAAAGGGATAAGGTTTTAAGTTTAGGTTTGAAGAAAAAATGTAAAGGAGGTGTTCAAGACAGGGAAATCAGTCTAGGGTGTACCCCACCACCTGCCCGCTGGGATAGGTTCCAACACTCCCACGACCCCTGCGAGGATAAGGGGCCTGGAAAATGGATGGAAGGATGGGTTCAAGACAGGGTTCACTTTTTTTCATGAAGGTTTTGAGCATTTTATAGGGTTTCAAGTACAATTTCACGTTCTTGGTTAGGGTTTCCTTCAAGGGTTTCAAAGTAGAATTTGAACCTTGGATTAGGGATTCAAAAAATGCTTAGGATGTCAACATATGGTTTCGAGTGATGGTTTGGTTTGGGTTCAAGCTAGGCTTAAACTTTCAAATGGTTCCAGTTGGATTTGAAACACGGGTTACAGTTTCAAATTAGTTTTATGCCTGGGTGGGGTTTCAAGTCTCAGTTAGCATTTCAAGCAATGGTTTGGGTTTGAAGTTGGGGCTCGGTTAAGGGTTTCAACTGAACTCTATATTTTGGAGACGTGTTAATCAAGGCTCCATTTCTTTCTTTGAATCCCACCACACTGCCAGGGAGCCAAGTTGACAAGTCAACTAATTTTGACACATTTGCGGCTCGTGACCATTTTTCTCCATCATGACATAGGGAAGGCACACCATTGCCAAGCATGTTTGCTGGCAACAAGTAATTAGCAGCCTGTGATCAGCTTCCCCATCTAACACTTATCTCAATTCTTTGCACTTACACACAAAAATTGGCCCCACTGCCACCACCCTGGAAGCGAGCTACGTCTGACACCCAGATTGCACAGATCCACTGGTGGGACACCAGGTCCGCAACCGTCACCATACACAACATCGCGCCAGGGATTCGGCAATCACACCCAAACACAATTAATGGGTACGTAGTCTGTAGTGTCTTTTGAGCTTTTTAAACGTTTGAGGCCTAAATTACGGGTTTAAGTCTGGGTTAGGGTATCAAAGCACACCGCTGACGCAACATAAGAATTTAAGATAAAGGTGGGATTGCATCAGGGATCATCTCTGAGCCCCTTCCTGTTTGCTGTGGTAATGGCTGATATATTAGGTTAGACTTGAATCCCCTTGGACCATGATGTTCGCAGATGATATCGTGATATGCAGTGAAAGCAGGGAGCAGATGGACAAACAATTAGAAAGATGGAGGCATGCACAGGAAAGGAGAGGAATGAAGATTAGCTGAAGTAAAACAGTATATATGTGTGTGAATGAGAGGGGTTGAGGGGGAAGAGTGAGGCTCCAGGGAGAAGAGATAGCGAGGGTGGAGGACTTCAAATATTTAGCATCAACAATCCAGAGCAATGGTGAGTGTGGTAAGGAAGTGAAGAAACGGGTCCAAGTGGGTTGGAACAGTTGGCGGAAGGTGTCTGGTGTTCTATGTAACAGAAGAGTCTCTGCTCGGACGAAGGGCAAAGTTTGTAAAACAGTGGTGAGGCTGGATTAGAGACGGTGGCACTGAAGAAACAACAGGAAGCAGAACTGGAGGTAGCAGAAATGAAGATGCTGAGGTTCTCGCTTGGTGTCAACAGGTTGGATAGCATTTGAAATTAGCTCATTAGAAGGACAGCCAAAGTTGGATGCTTTGGAGACAAGGTTAGAGAGAGAGCAGACTTCTATGGTTTGGACATGTCCAGAGTCGAGAGACTGAGTATATTGCTGGAAGGAGCTGAGGATGGAGCTGCCAGGCAAAAGAGCGAGAGGGAGACCAAAGAAAAGGTTGATGGAGGTTGAGAGGGAAGACATCAGGGCAGTTGGGGTTAGAGAGGAAGATGCAGGAGATGGTCTTAAATGGCAAAAGATGACATGCTGCGGCGACCCCTAACTGGACAAGCCGAAAGGAAAAGAAGAAAAAGAAGATAGTCAATCATATTGAAAAATAGAACTACAAACTAGATTATTTTTGACCGGTGTTGAGATTCTTGCAGATGTATTAAAAACAGAATAACTGAAATATTACACAGCCATAAGTACGAGGACCCTTTGCTCAATACTGTATTTAATAGCAACAAGTTTTTCACACCTCCTGCCATTACTCCTTGCAGATCCTCTCCAGTTCGGCCGGCTGTAGGAAGCATTCCGATTGTCCCAAACGTCTTGCTTTTCAGGATTATTGACACCACTGTGCGCTTAGGTGCCTTAAATGCAGCAGAAATGTTATTGTAACTTTGGCCAGATGTGTGGTGTGCCTTGCCACAATTGTGTCTCTGAGAGCTTCAGGCAGTTCTTTTGAACTCCTAATTCTCATTTGTTCTGAGCTCTAAGGTCTTATATGGACAGGTGTGTGGCTTTCCTAATAAAGTCCAGTCAGTATAATAAATGCAGCTGGACTCCAGTGGAGGTGAAGAACCGTCACATGGGTTAACCCCAAAGGGTCTGGGTGTGTGATATTTCAGTTTTTCCTTTTCTATAAATCTGCAAAAAAATTCTACAATTCCTTCTGTAACGATTGGTTGATGTGTGCACATTAATGAGGGGAAAAAATGGACTGAAACGATTTTAGTAAATGGCTGCAATATAACAAAGAATGAAAAAATTAAGGGGTTCTGAATTCTTTCTGGAGAAAAAAATCACCGGGCCATTTTTTTTCCCCAATTTCATCCAGCCTTTGTTAATGTTTTACGATTTTATGGTTTGAAGCCTACATTAGAGCGTCAAATGAGTGTTTCAAGACGGGGTTTGGGCCTCAAGATAAGCTTTCAAAAATGGGTTTTCAAATTAGGATTCCGAGACAGCAATAGAGTTGTAAATTGAAGGTTGCGAGCCTGCTTTTACATTTACATTAATGTTCCAAATTAGGGTGAGGTTTTAGTCACGAGTTCGGGTTTCAAATACAGATAGCAAGCACACGTTAAGGTTGTAAGGTAGGGTTTCAAACCTGATTTAAGCTTTCAAATTAAGGTTTCAAAACAGGGTTGCGGTCAGAGTGAGTGAAAGAAATTTTCAAAAGATTGCAAATTGCAGGTTTCAAGCCTGAGTGGTACTTTTAGGCGAGGTTCATGGAGAAGGTTGGAATCAATTGTCCGCAGGTTTTCGCATGTGTCAAACACGTTGGACTGCTTCGCGATGTGAGGAAAGACCACCTCTCTTTTTTTTCCTTCATGTGTGTTGAGGCCTCACTCACATCCCTGCTCAGGATTCCTGCGTTACCATGACAACAACATGCTTCCCTCTTTCCACATCTCTCCTTTGTCACTGTTACCACAGCAACATGTCTCTTTGCCTGCCCGCTACCTGTTTGCCTCTCTTTGTCCTCCCTTTTCGTCCCTTTGTTCCCCCCATTCATCTTTTTCTTTCTGTCTCGCCGTGTTTGTCCTCTCATTTGTTGATTTGCGACCAAATATTTTTTTGTTTTGTTTTGTTTTTTTTTTGTTTTTTTTTGCTACCAGGAGGGATTTAGGTAATTTTTACAGATGGCAGCTGTTGCCATGGTGACACAACTTTTGGATTTGCCCTGCGTGGCGAGGGATGAATGGAGGAGATTGAAAAAAGAGAGAGGGAAGAACGGGATGTTGAGTGGAGCTTTCTGATTTGTCTTTTGTACCGAATTGCAGATGGGAGGCAGACAAACAATGCAAAGATGATTTTTTTATGTTTTTTTGTTTTTCTAAGCAGGGGTCTTGTAAAACAATGCATTTTAATTTCATGCTGTCACTCAAGTGGAAGAGAATGCGTCATTAAGTACTGCTCTCGGGTTGTACTGCCGAGTTTGCACTTTGAAGTAAACACACCACTAGTAACGTCACCCTCTGTACATATTTCCTGTCATTATGTTATCATATTGAGGAAAAAAAAGATACGGAAGATAAGTCCTCATCAAGGCCTTTAATCTGATGCATGTCTGATAATGGTTTGTGGGTGATGTATTTGAGACACTTTTACTCTGTTATGGTAACTTGTGATTAGGTCATCACATCAGGTCGTATTGGAAAACAAATATTTATGTATGTATGGAAACCCCTCACCAAGGCCTTTAATTTTACATGTGACTCAATGTGGTTCGGTGTAAATATATTTTGGACCTTTGACATCTTAGACCAGAACAAAAAGGATTATGGGGCCATTGATGAGGTCACACGGATGAAATGATTGTCTATGTGGAAAAATCTCAGCAAGGGTTTTAATTTGACATATGAGCCATTATGGTGTCTTGATAATAGATTTTGTACCCGTTTACACTTTTTACTTATCAACTTTCATATTTGAAAGCAACACAATACATATTTATGAGTCATTATATGATCACATCAGGTCATAATGACAAAATTGCATCATCACCAAAAGTATATTTACACATATGGAAACCCCCCAGTAAGGCAATTTAATCGTTGCCAGCCTTTGCAGTTAAAATTGATGTTTGACTTCTAAAGCCGTCAATGGCGGTGAATGTGTTAATTTGACTGAATGTGGTTTGTGGCAAATGTTTTTTGTACCATTTAACCGTTTTTACCAGTCAACTTTGACATTTCCAAGCAAAAATAAGAATGTGTTTTAGGGCCATCACATCATCGTATGAGTTTAAACTCTTGTACAAGCCAACATGGTTTGGTTTTAAATGAGGTTGCAATCTGAAGAGATGAGTTTGTGAAGGTGGGAATATCGAAGCCTTTTGGAAAAGAAACGCTACAGTTCTAAACAATCGATGAGTGGGCTTATGATCTTTCAGATAGTTGCGTTCTGTGGTTGGCCTCTAGTGAGCGGTGTAATGTCAGAAAGGATGTGTATCAAGGTTGGATGTGGGGGCGGGTGGGGGGGGGGGATGATGTCTGAGGGGGTGGTTTAATTTGGGTCGAGCAAATAAACACGGAGGCCATCAGAATGTTAAGCGCTCCCTTGTCGAACACAAAGTGGCTCCTCAAAGGTCATGCTTGACAGTTGACGCGGCGACAAATCGAACGTGATGACGCCCATCCTTTTCCCCCCACTTTCTATTTCCTGTCACTTCCTGCCCCCCTCCACCCCCTCGTTATTGCGGAGTGGGGGTGGAGGGGAATTCAACCCACGTGTATTTAAATTATCAAGTGTCCAGCAATAATTGTGCAATGTAGCTGTGTTGCCCCCCAAAAATGGGTTAATTAAAAAAAATACAGGATTTACATATTTATCTCATTAAAAAATTAATGAATGTATTTATTGTAAATGATACAATTTTACCTTTATGACATAATTATTGGTTGCTTAAAATCCATTTCTTCATTTTTCATATGTTTATTTGTTTATCTAATTATCTAAGTGGTTCATTAAATGTATTTATTTCTATCAATAAATCATAAATTAATTCATGCATCCATCCATTTTCCAAACCACTTAACCCTCACTAGGCCCGTTGGCAAGATGAAGCCCATCTCAGCTGACTCTGGGCGAGAGAACTGGTTGCCAGCCAATCAGAGGGCACATACAGTAGAAGCAAACAACCATTCTCCGAGTCCTCTAAACTGGCAGGCCTGCGGTTGGCTGGCGACCAGTTCAGGGTGTACCCCAACTCTCGCTTGCAGATAGCCGGGATAGGCTCCAGCACGCCCGCGACCCTAGTGAGGATAAGCGGTGCAGAAAATTATTGAATGGATGCTTGAATAGTAAAAATATGTTGAGATTTTATAAGTCCACTTTTGAACTTGAAATGCATGTCGCGTATTTTTCCCCCTTTTCCTCATCCTATTTGTCCATCGGCACCTCCTCCGCCTCTTTGTTGTCTTCTCCTGTAATTAAATGTAAATTGTGACATTTTGTCAAGTGGCTCGTGCCATAAGGGAGCGTCGGATTTAGGCCGAGGATCGGCTCCGGGGTCGTCCTGACCCTTCGCCTCCTTCTCTCGTCTCTGTTTTTAATTCTCCGGCTTGGGTAATAATCTGCTTTTTCTCTTTCCCTCCGTGTTCGTGTTCTCTGAGTTATTGAAAAGGTTTTCACCACACAGCAGCCTTCATATTCCAGTACGCGTATCTTAAATCAATAGCTGTTTCCTAGCTAATTCTTTAGCTATGCATCAATACCCAAAGGCTCAATCTCATCTTGGCTGTAAATGAATATTCAAAAGCACATTTTCACACATTTATTTTTATAAATTAATTGACATGCAAGCGGCACGGTGGTTCAGCTGGTGAAGCGTTGGTTTCACAGTTCTGAGGTCCCGGGTTCAATCCCGGACCCGCCTGTGTGGAGTTTGCATGTTCTCCCCGTGCCTGGGTGGGGTTTCTCCCGGCAGTCCGGTTTCCTCCCACATCCCAAAAACATGCAACATTAATTGGACATTGCCCCCTTGTGTGATGTGCCATGCGATTGGGTGGCAACCAGTTCAGGGTGTACCCTGCCCCCTGTCCGTTGACAGCTGGGATAGGCTCCCGCACTCTCCGCGACCCTCGTGCGGATGAGCAGCAAAAAAAAATGGATGGATGGAATTGACATGCAAGTTTTGTTTTTTTTCAAGATATCTTGCTTAGTCTGTTTATCTCCCTCACAAAATCAATTAGTAGCAAGAAAAAAAAACTAAGTTATTATGTAGATTAAAGAAATTGAGTATATCCAAGTTTGTGACTGTGTTCTGTTTTCCCATAGTCACAAATGCACCATCGTGTTCTTGCCCAAATTTGAAAGTGTACCTTTGCTTGAAACCTTTATGCAGTTTTAAAATTCTAACATGAAACTCCAATTATGGTTTGAAACACCAAATTGAAACTCTAAGCATTGTTTAAAACCATAGTTTTGTCTTGAATCCCTCCTTACAAATATCCTTGTTTCAACTCTAACCCTTTAAATGTCTAAATATCGCAACACTTTGTGCCGTCAAACGTTGCAAATGTGTTGAACGACGCATTCACACACCTGACTGGAAGATTAAGAGCACTTTGTAATAACACCGAGCGTCATGGCCAATGCGCTGGAAATAAAAATGGAAATTCCCACTTTGTGGGCAGAGTGAGACACAAATTAAGGGAAGATCGATTCCGGAAGAGGGCATCTTATCCGGCGAGACTCTTGTTTAATGATCTCCAGTGGACTGTACAACTTGTTATAAGACTGCCATTTGCTGAATACAAAATTGGACCGATTTCTAAACATTCATCCATCCATCCATTTTCTGAGCCGCTTATCCTCACAAGGGTCAGGATAATGCTGGCGCCTATCCCAGCTAACATCGGGAAGGAGGTGGGGTGCACCCTGACCTGGTTGCCAGCCAATCGCACGGCACATTGAGACAAACAGCCGCACTCCAAATCACACTTAGGGCAATTTAGCGTGTCCAATTAATGTTGCATGTTTTGGGTGTGTGGGAAGAAACCGGAGTGCCCGGAAAAAACCCACACAGGCACCGGGAGAACATGCAAACTCCACACAGGCAGGGCTGGGTCCTGCGAACTGTGAGACCAACGCTTTCCAGCTGCTCAACCATGCCCCCAATATATATGTATTCAGTTCATTTCCAAATTTCCTGGACTAGCTCCGTACTAGATAGACAGAACAACACGAGGGGACGTCTACACAGGTTGTCGCTTAAAAAAAAAAACAACTCTCCCGTCAAAACTCCGAAGAGGTTTTACTTTCGCTTGTCGCACAAAAAACAATTTTCCTTGATGATTTTTATAGGCAACTGAAAAATTCATCAAATTGGAGGAACGTTGAACAGCTTTGAAAGGGTTGTGTGTTTGCGTGTGTGTGTGTACATGTGTGTGTGTTGCATTGCAGCTTTTCTGTGTCACTCTTAATGCCGCCGCCGCCGCAACCTCCGGGGGCCTGCGGTCCACGCTCACGTGCACACATATTATATTTATACGGCTTCACGTGCACATGCGCGCTCTATGTCTGCACACCTAAAGATGATGACGCAGACAATCCTGCACAAAGATTCCGTGGGGAAACTGCCTGGGCAAATTAGACAAATCAGTGCTGCTTGTCGTAAACACGTGTGTGTGTTCGTGTTTGTGTTGTCACGCAGAGGAGCAGAGGTTGACCTCGGGCTAGCGCAGCTAATTAAAACTCTTCCAGAGAAAACCAGGAAGGAAAGCGAGTGGGAGGTGAGGAGAACAGACCACGAGATGAGTAGTTAGTGCGGGCATGTGAACGTGTACGTGTGCGTTTATTAATTGACTGGTGTCGGATTCGCTGATTGCTCCCCAATAGGTGTTTTCGCTTCACTTGATGGCTTTTCCCTTGGTTGTTTTTAGGCGGATCCGGTATTGTTTTGTTTGGGTTTTAGCTCCAGTCCAATCAGAGAACCCCCTTGTGTGTCGCTGGCAGATAGACAGATAAAGACAGATATTGATACGTGATCATTAATTGCTCCCGAATGGCTATTTTCTCAAGCCAAATGTCATGTGACGAAACCCAGAAAACAAGTTGGGGTGGAACAGCTGGTAAAGCGTTGGCCTCACTGTTATGAGGACCCGGGTTCGATCCCGGCCCCGCCTGTGTGGAGTTTGCATTTTCTCCCCGTGCCTGCGTGGGTTTTCTCCCGGCACTTTCCTCCCACATCCCAAAAACATGCAACATTAATTGGACACTCTAAATTGCTCCTCGGTGTGATTGTCTGTGAACGGTTGTTTGTCTCAATGTGCCCTGCGATTGGCTGGCAACCAATTCAGGGTGCACCCCGGCTCCTGTCCCTTGACAGCTAGGATAGGCTCCAGCACTCCCCACGACCCTCGCGAGGATAAGCTGTAAAGAAAATGGATGGATGGATCTGTAAACAGGAACAAAGCCCAAATATCAGCTATTGTTGTCTATAGTGACTCTGTAGTGACATTTTGTGTTAAAAAAACAAAAAACAAACAAAAAAAAGCAGACACTGTAGACATTTGGTTTGTCACGGTCCACTTTGCCAATCACCCGAACCAGAAAGTAGTGCTTCGATCCGTATTTCAAAATGCAGAAATACGTTACGTTTATAATGGATTAAATACTCCCCTTTGTTAGTTTGCGCAAGTTCCTCTATTGTCTGTTTGGGTTTACGGTTCTATCCAATCAGATTTGAGTTTTGCGTGTCGTTATGTAAGAAGAACGATCTGCCACTGTAGTTTATAAACCTGTTGTTAAACCATAGTTTTGATGCATTAGTTGTCATATTTTTTGTTGTTGTCCCTGTTGTAGCTTCTCTCCACCAATCAGATACAGGTACTATATTGTAGTCCACAAAATATGAAGTGCAATAAATTCAGCAGATAATACTGCTTCTAAGGTTAGCTTAATTACACCACAACGTTTACGAGTCACTTTCTGTAGTATGGCCTTTTAAAAAAATGTATTTATATGTTTAAATTGAGAAGAAGTGAATTTGTATTTCCATGTTTTCCTTCCCTTGTTGCTAAATTGCAAACTTCCCACCTGAACTTTTAGATTTGTTAGTTAGATATATATAAGATCAAAAGTAAGCTTGCTTTTTTTTTTTTTTTTTTGACCTCCTGTACCTTCGATGAAAGCACGGCCAGTCTGTTTGTTGTTGTTGTTGACTTTGTGATTATCGTGACAAAGCTTTTCAAGTTTTCCTGCTGGTGCTGAAGAGTTGTTGCAGGAATTCAATCGCCGGCTGGGTCAGCGAGGCAAACTACTTGTCTGCTTTCACATCTGCCTTTTGCGTCGAGAAAAAGGAGCATTTTGAGACTCTCGGCAGGCATAGCTTGACGTGAATTTTCCCAAAAAGACGAATAACTGATGTGCAGGTCCCATGAAGCCATGCTAGCTATTTTAGCCATTTCCATTAACAACACGTAGACACAAACACAGATTGGATGTAGACATTCGCGTCGTGGCAAAACTTGTGCTTAGTTTAGTGAGTTGTCAATACATTGAAAACAAATGCGACTCACAATGTTCATGGAATGCACGTGTGAAGTTTCACGCATGCACATAAAACCCAACATCTCATGGCGCAGTGTCCGAACGGAAGAGAAGTACTGACCCGTTTGTGTCAATTTCAAGGATTTTGTGCGTGAACTGACCTGTCCCCCCTTATATTGATCAATTCTCAAGCATCTTGTTTTTGCCATGGACTGTTGTCTCTTTGTTTTTCCGCCACTTCTTTTTTGCGCACATCCATTTTATCAAGCAATTGTGACATTTGTCACCGTTTGATGACAAATAGCTCGGAAGAGCGCGCTTTGGGGGCTCGGACTGGTCTTATCGGATGCACAGCTGATTTATGTCCATATACGAGTTGGATATGAAAAATTCAAAATTGTATTAGTGACATGACAATGCATTGTGTAAAAAAAATCTAAATGATCTGCAGTACAAACATAGCCCAAGTCGCTAATGAGATGCAGTAGCTACCAGGTAGAAGCATAAACTAGAGCATGTTATTTCATAATAGCTTGAAACAACAAGAAAAACTCTACAACGGAGCCACTGAACTCAAGTGGAAAGAACTATACATTTCATCGACGAAGAAGCCTCAGCTTTGGTAAGTTTATCCCACAGTTTACCACAGCAGTTATCTGATGGGCTAGATGTGTGGCTGCCGTTGTGTTAATTGTATTTCTAGGATGTCCTATTAAAAACGAGGCTATAGAAGGTAGGCTGGTCGTAAAAGAAGTTATGAGAAAAGGCAGTGATGCGGAAAGCTGTGGCAGTGGTGTGCAGCCTGTGATGCAACCTCTGGTAACATTTCAAATCAATAGCGGCTGAGGCTGCTTTGACAAGGAGCATGTGGAGACCTGCAAGATCTTGTGTACAGTTTAGTTGTATCATGACCTTGGACAGAAATAGCCGAGTTAGTAAGCTCATTTCCACCACGGCGAGGTTTTGCAGAATTTTTAAATTCTTACCCAGGCTTAATTCATTCACTGCCATTAACGGCTATAGACGTCAAAAATCCATGATAACTGGGAGGGCCTCATTTTGAAGCCATAGTCCGTTTAAAGCCTTAACCCAGGCATGAAATTGTAATTTGGAAGCCTAACCCTAATTTCAAACCCTAATTAAGTTGAAAGCCCAATTAGAAACACCTGTGTTGAAACCCCACTTAGAAACCCTCGTCCCATGTTGAAACTCTTGATTTGGAACTAACCCTCTTCCTGTTTGAAATCCTAAGTAGAGACCCTAATCTTCAGGTGTCAAATTCATAGCCCGGGGTCCAGATTCGGCTTGCTGCATCATTTTATGTGGCCCATGATAGCAAATCATGTGCATCGACTTCTGCGTTTCCAGAAAAAAATCCAAAATTGCACATTGTCTTAAACTTCACTCTTGTTGACAATCAACTTTTTATTTGCTTTTGTAGTTTCACATTCATAACAGCCCTCTGCGGAAAACCATAACTGCTAAACCCAATTAAAAAAACCCAAATCGTAGTTTAAAACCCAAACCAACCAAACTTAGAACTCTTTGTCAGTTACAATCCAGTATTGATAAAGCATACTGTGATTAAAAATGTAATACTGTAATTAAAAATTAAAAATGATGTACAGTATCTGCAAATGTATGTGAGGACAAAAAGAAAACTTTTTTATTTTTCAGATAAAAAGACAATGGGTTTTGAGTGAATAATCAATTCTGTAATCTTGTGTCTTTGTAGACCTAGAGAAAGCGTATGACAGAGTATCAAATATGTATGAAATATGTTACAATAGTACAGGACATGTATGAGGGCAGCAGAACAGCGGTGAGATGTGCCGTAGGTGTGACAAGAATTTAAGGTGGAGGTGGAACTGCATCAGGCATCTGTGCTGAGCCCCTTCCTGTTTGCGGTAGTAATGGATAGGCTGACAGATGACGTTAGACTGGATTCCCCTTGGACCATGATGTTCGCAGATGATATTGTGATATGCAGTGAAAGCAGGGAGCAGGTGGAGGAACAATTAGAAAGATGGAGGTGTGCACTGGAAAGGAGAGGAATGAAGATTAGCCGAAGTAAAACAGAATATATGTGCATGAATGAGAGGGGCAGTGGAGGAAGAGCGAAGCTCCAGGGAGAGGAAATTGCGAGGGTGGATGACTTCAAATACTTGGGGTCAACAATACAGAGCAATGGTGAGTGTGGTCAGGAAGTGAAGAAACGGGTACAAGCAGGGTGGAACAGCTGGCGGAAGGTGTCTGATGTTCGATGTGACAGAAGAGTCCCCGCTAGGATGAAGGGAAAAGTTTACAAAACAGTGGTGAGGCCGGTCATGATGTTCGGATAAGAGACGGTGTCACTGAAGAAACAACAGGAAGCAGAACTGGAGGTAGCAAAAATGAAGATGTTGAGATTCTCACTCGGAGTGAGCAGGTTGGATAGAATTAGAAATGAGCTCATTAGAGGGACAGCCAAAGTTGGATGTTTTGGAGACAAGGTTAGAGAGAGCAGACTTTGATGGTTTGGACATGTCCAGAGGCGAGAAAGTGAGTAAATTGGTAGAAGAGTGCTAAGGATGGAGCTGCCAGGCAAAAGAGCGAGAGGAAGACCAAAGAGAAGGTTTATGGATGTGGTGAGGGAAGACATGAGGGCAGTTGGGGTTAGAGAGGAAGATGCAGGAGATAGGCTAAGATTGAAAAAGATGACACACTGTGGCGACCCCTAACGGGACAAGCCGAAAGGAAAAGAAGAAGAATCAATTCTTCTAATAATTTCTATGCGGTTTTCTATCCCAAAAAAATGCTTTCCTTTGACTCTTTCATTGTTTCAAGCTATTACTCAATTTTTTTTCTTCTGTGCAGCCTCAGAGTCAACAGTGTGGATGCCCCCCAAAAAATAAATAAATAAAGAGACAAGTGAGAAAAGTGGAGAAAGCGCCAAGCGGAGTGCGAAAATGTGTCAAAGTGTGAACAGGCAGCGGTGACACTCTGACCTAGACCAGGAAACACTTTTGAAAAGTACATCCACTGCTTTTATTATTTCATTTCCTTGCATCGCAGTTTTTGTGTGTGTGTGTGTTTGTTTGAGCTGGAGGAGACACAAGAAGCATGCAGGACGTCGATGTTTTATTAATCATGCAGCAAATACACAATCAATGTCTCCTTTTATATAATTCATCTGCGGCTTTAAATATTTCACTGTCAACAAGCCAATTAGCTTCACATGTGTGTCAGGGTTTTGGGGCAAGGGGGGTGGGGGGAGTTCAGATTGAAGTTTGATCTGCTCCTTGTCCCACTTCCTCTGCGTAAGCTCACCCCCAGGAGACTGGAGAAGGAAGGCGGGTGAGAATGTGCCCGTCAATTTTTTTTTCTTTTTTTGTGCGTGCATGCGTGCATGTGAGAGACAGCTAGGCAACCTCAAAGAGGCAAAACAGATAAACAGATAAACAGACAGATGGAAATAGTCAAAGTGACAGCTAGAAGGGGGGTGGGGGAGGGGCTACCGGGAGCTGGAGAGCTGGGCTGGAACCATTTGGGGGATGTATTATTTAGATTTTGGACATAGTTTTACATAGATCGCTTGCATTTTTTGGTATACTGTCTATTAGATGTATTATATTTTAGGGATAATTGAGTACTGATACCAGATATCGATACCCATGAAGGTTGCCGAAAACAGCCACCGATAATTCAGGCGAACCTGTTTGACCCATTGGTGAATCATCTTGTACGCAAGAAATAAGGAAAGAAAAAGATCTTAGATCACAGTTATTGGTCGTTGTGTTCACTGGAATTGGACGGAAAAAAATACTTGTGGTATTGGTGTCAGTATCAGGAAGTACTCAAGAGTGAATGCACAATTCGGTATTGGTCTGAAAAAAAAAAGGGTGCCGGACATCACTGTTTATTTACGTATTTAAATTTAGTATGTTTATTACATAGTTCATTTATATTATTACATATTTGGCATAGTTATCTTGTAATATTAGGTCTATATCATGATAATGTAATGTTTCACATTTTTAAGTAGTTTAGTAAATTTTTTTTATTTGGTTAATGCTTTTTGTTAAATATGGATTTATTTTTAAATTTTATATTTATGTTACATTCATTTGTTTTGGGAGGAGCAGTAGTTAACACATCTGCCTCACATTTCTAAGGACTCGGGTTCAAATCCCAGCCCCACCTGTGTGGAGTTTGCAAGTTCTCCCCGTGCCTGTGTGGGTCCCCTCCCGGCGCTCCAGTTTCTCCGCCATCCCAAAAACGTGCTTGGTCCGTTGAGTAAAGCCTCAAAATTGCCCGTAGGTGTGATTGCCCCGCGTCCCTTGTGAGGGTAAGAAAATGGATAGTTGGATGGCTATACACACACACACACACACAGATCTTTGTGGGAGTAAAGGATAAAAGGCAACTTCTATCTGCCGCTTAGAAGAATCACTAACACATTCCGCGATTTCCATCCGAGGAACAAAAAAAGCGCTTCCGTCATCCCGCTTCGACAATTCACCCATTACAAATCAATTGTTGGAACGTCTGCATGCGGAATCAATCCGTTTCTGGGCCCACCGGAGCCGGGTGTAATTTGCATACGTCGTATCCCCCGCCGCATCCCGCTTGCATTTCAAAAATTCCCTTTACATTCCCCCCCACACTTCCCGCAGCGAAGGTTTCACATTTTCCTCTACGTCGTGGGTGCCAAAAAGCGACTTGGCAGGCCAGAAAACATTGAACATTCATCGAGTTTTCCTGTGATGTCGGCACAAGTTACCTCGGCGGTGCTTTGAACGTCTCATCTTTACATCAAGAGAGAGACGTTTCCTTTCAAGTGTCAGGCGTGTTTTATTTTAAACTCTGTACTGTAGCGTTTAGATGCGGAACACGGGGTTCCCCTTGAAATTATGTCTTAGGTGACCCACTTATTTGGTAGCAAATAAGCTAGCGCTGATACATAAAAGTTACGTAACCTGTCAATGAGTTTTAATCAACTAGTTTTTTTTTTTTTTTTTTTTAAGGCCGGGGGGCTTTGCAAAGTGCTGGGCGATACAACCTAACATTCATGTCACGGTATAAAATTCAGGTTTTCAAACTTGTGGACTTCCTGTGCACCCGTTGGACTACAGTATTTCCTCTCCAACTGCTAATTTGCTGTTTTTAGTTGGTTACTCTCCACTTGAATGTGGTTCCAGCTGGACGTCTGATAAGTGTTCTGTACTACCTAAGCGCCGATTGTGGTGTTTCGCTCTTTTAAATCTCATGTTAGCTTGGCCATTAGCATTGTGTCACCTGTTCTTTTTTTTTTTTTGCAGTCTACCACACTTAGTTCATCCTTTATTGAAAGTGTCAAGTGTAGCTAAGACCAAGCATTTTTCAAACCTTAAAAGATTTTTTTTTTAAATCTGTGACACACCCTTGGTTGGAATCCTTCAGGTGTTTCATTGTATTTTTCCAATGACACAGCAAAGAGGATGGATACTTGATTTGTTTTTGTTTTTTTAAACACTAAGGAAAAAAGGGAATTTCTGAAAGAAAAAAAAAATCTTAAACCGTGTGGAACGATTTCAAATGGTAAAGTGTTTGCCTCACAGTTCTGAGGTCCAGGGTTTAATCCCAGACCCGCCTGTGTGGAGTTTGCATATTCTCCCCGTGCCTGCATGGGTTTCCTCCGGGCACTCTGGTTTCCTCCCACATCCCAAAAACATGCAACATGAATTGGACACTCTAAATTGCACCTAGGTGTGATTGTAAGTGCAGCTGTTTGCCTCTATGTGCCCTGCATTTGGGTGCCAACAGTTCAAGGTGTACCCCGCCTCCTTCCCGTTGACAGCTGGGATAGGCTCCAGCACTGCCCGCGACCCTTGTGAGGAAAAGCGGCAAAGAAAATGGACGGCTGGTTCTGAAACAATTACTGAGGATTTGATTTTTTTTTTTTTTTTTTTTTTGCCAACCATGTAACTCAAAATGTTGTGTCAGCTTGATATCACTGCAAAGTTTGTATTCAATCAATTCATACTTGATTATGTTGTATACAAGTCAAAAACTTGAAAAATTTTTCCTCCTTCAGTTCAGTTTTCCTGTAATGTGAGGCTTGTTGCTGTATCGTGACATGTGTATCGTTGGCAAAATAACATTTTTTAGCATATTGTGAGTAACTTCAAATGCAAGGTGAATGTTCAACAAAGCGCAGCCTTTAGCTGTGAAATGACTGTGTGGAAATAAGCCCAAAAAAGAATGTATTTAGCTGAGCTCTTTGGTCTCTTAGGTGATCAAATGTTCCCTGCATGTGCAGCCTGGAAGGTCCTTAGTAACCGTTTAACACAACCGCGCTGGTCTCTTCAAATCGAAATAATTACTTTTATTGGCATCCACGGGCTACATTTACAAGGGTGAGATGGCCCCGCTGGACGGTTAAAGTTGGAATATTCTATATACTTTGGCTTTTCGCTTTGATTTTCGCAAAAATGGTCACCGCTTTCAGCGTGATGATGCTGACATGATCAGAATCGAAAACTTTGGGATACCTGGCGATCACAAACGTACAAGTGTTTTACTCACAACAAAAGTTTTTATTCTATGTGCCACTTGTGTACATTACTATGTAGACAAATCATTTTGAAATAAAATGTTGTTCCTAAAGGCGTATGCTACAGAAAAATTGGGGATTTAGTATTTTTTTTTTATTAAAATGAATCAAATGTTGTGTTGCTCATGTTAAAATGATTTGTGACGTTTTAAGAAGAATAGAGGACAAAATATACATTCAAAATAAAAAAATATTAACAAATAAATTCAGGAGTCTCTTGAGAGATGACCTTAATTCATTTGTTGACCATATTCACAATTTTAAAAAGCTCATATCATAATTTTGTCCCATTCAAATGAATAGAAATGGCATTAAACTGCCCCCCCCTCATCACCCCGCCCCCAGCAACATCAATGTTTGTTTACTAAAACATTACCAATACTGAATAATATTTTCCATTAGTCATGTAACATTGCATTGGTAGTGTATTTTTTTTTCATTGCCGTATGTTTTACAATCCCCCCCCCACACACACACCAAAAAGATAAGTTTTAAAGGAAGTTTTAGGAATTCATGAAATAATACAAACTATAAGACCATTGTAATTCTTAGCATATAGCAAAAAGTATTTGGTCATCTGCTTTGACTCAGAAATGAATTTAATTGGCATTTCATTCTTAAGCCAAATTGTTTAATGTCATTGGTGTACCCTCTGGAGTGATAACATCTTAAACTCTTTAGGGAAGGCTTTCCACGAGGTTTAGGAGTGGATTTCTTTTGTCAGTGTCGGACCTCACAAATATGCTCCTGGAAGAATGGTGAAAAAAGAAAATACCATAAACCCACTCCGAAACCTTTTTGAGAGCCCTCCCACATGATATCAATGTAATCATAGGTGAGTGAATAATTTAGGCAATATCGTGTCAAATAGATGGAGAAAGTCACAAAATGTAAAGTAAAGTAGCATGTAATAAATATACAGTTATATCAAAAGGTGGCATGGTGGCGCAGCTGTAGAGCATTGGGCTCACGGTTGACGGCCAATACGGGAGAGAGCGTTCAATCCCGGTCCCGCCAGCGTGGGTTTTTTCTCCAGGCACTCCGGCTTCCTCCTGGATCCCAAAAACATGCTACATTAATTGGACACTCTAAATTGCCCCTAGGTGTGATTGTAAGTGCGACTGTTGTCTGTCTCCATGTGCCCTGCGATTGGCTGGCAACCAGTTTAGGGTGTGCCCTGCCTCCTGCCCGTTGACAGGTTGGATAGGCTCCAGCACTCCCGCGACCCTCGTGAGGATAAGCGGCTCAGAAAAAGGATAGATGGATGAATCATTTCAAATCTGACAAAAGTTCCACTGCCAATGACAATGATCTCATGCAACACACAAAATATTTGGTGTTGTTCATTTGGCATCACTTCTTGGCCTCTTCTATTTTTTCATATATTTTTTTTCCACTTGAGGAAAAAGGTAAAAACAGTCTCTCCATTCATTTATCCCTTGATCCAGCCAGCCTGTCTGTCTGTCTGTCCGTCTTTTCAGTTTGGCGTTCCACTGTCCGTTTGAATTTGTTTCCGGGCTGTGCTTCCATGCCTCCACCCTCTCCCATCCCACTCCCATCCACCCACCCCCACCCAGAACACACCACCGCTCTATTTGTACTCATCCTTTTTCAGTCTGTAGACACGTCAATCACTCACTCAATGTGTGTGTGTGTGTGTTTGTAAAGGTGGAAACCGTGGAAACCGCGTCATGGAGTTCATCCAGGCTCCTCACGGCTGCTCATGTCTGCCTCAATAGTACACAAATACGTCAGGAGAGCATTCGTGTAAATAAGTGAAGTGGTTACTTATGTTTTTTTTACACACACAGACACGCGAACTGCAAGTCCTCCAAGTCCGACACCCGAGCGACTTGTTACTTGTCATTTAACCTTCTTAAAAAAATCAAACAGCAAATATTTTATTCATTCTTGCTAATGCTGATGATTATTATTTTGTGGACATTTAACATAAATGTATTTATCAAATGTAATAATTTTTAATTAATGATATGTACAGTAATTGAGTTGTTTGGGAGTGGGGGAAGCTAAAAAGAAATGCCAACAATATAAATACAATTTATTCAAGTATAAATACATAGGGAAAATAATATCAAAAATGTAAATATGAAAATGTAGAAAAGCAAAATGTGCAAAATTTTACTGCACTAAAAAACAGGAAAACAAATTCAAAAGGTGATATATTAATACAGTTATATAGTATAATATATAATATAAATGTACAAAATAGCATGAAATAAATATAAACACATTCAGTCATAAAATAAATACATTAAAAAACTACATAAATAAACAGAAAATATTCCAAATGATATAAAATAAATGAAAACATAAAGGGCATGTAAAATGTAGAAGAAATATATACAAATTAAAACAAAAATAGGAAAATTACCTAAAATAAATATAAATCATTCAAATGAAATACACCAAAATGATATAAAATTAAATCATGAAATAATAATTTAAAGATATAATGGAAAATTAATACTATAAAATAAATAGAAAATACATAAAAATATACAAAATGATGAAAAATAAATATAAATACATCTGAAAGCCATAAATTAAGTATCTGAAATAACAATCAATCATACAATATAACATACAATACATATAGCAAACAATAAAGACTACGTGTGAAAAAAGATCAAGTATATCTAAAATATAGAATAAAAAGTGAAACAACCAAAAATTATTAAAAAAATAGAAAACTTACAGCTTTCAAAGTATCCAGTTTATAAATTTCAGTATTTCATGACTTTAGTGTTGTGATTGTTCGAAGCCAAACCTTCGTCCTTCTCATGTATTCACTTTTTCATTCTAGAACATTTCATGTCTAACTCTTCGGCTTCTTCCAACTTTTATTCTCCGAGCTTGTTTTTTGCTTTTCTTTCATTTTTTTCCTCCTTCATCTTCATTTCTTCTCCCTCCTCTGGAATCTCATCATCTGGTTCCGCCTGAGCGGCGCGCTCACATCGCCGATTCTTATTGAAGAGGAAGTAACGGTCGCTGCTGACTGAGCGCGGCGCTTATTTGGATAATGACTCATCTGCTTGCACAGCGGGCCAGGTCGCGCTCGGTGGATGTGGCTAATAACGCGGATGCCGCATTGTCTGGGAATGCGCACGCTCACACTGGAAGCAAGGCTGACACACACACATTTCACTTTAATAATCAATGCTGCTTTTCCTCTTTAAATGCATGGCAACCCCTCTATCCCCCCATGGCCTGTCTCCTCCTGGCCTCCACTTTTGTGGATTATTTCTGGTCCTTGTGTCGATTTCTATCCTTCAAGGTTTTGCCGTGAATAACTGCGTCGACGTGCGTTGTTGCTGGGCCGCCGTTAAATTCTTTCTTGACTATCTGGATTGTTCCGAATCGTTCTGCTGACTTCTAAATGGTAAACGGGGTGCACTTACTATATATAGCACTTTATCTACACCATCACAGTGCCCAAAGTCCTTTACTAAGCCTCATATTCAATCATTCACACACACAGACACACTCATACACTAATGGGCGCCTGCTGCCATGCAACGTGCTGCCGGGCCCACAGGGAGCAAATTAGGGTTCAGCGTCTTGCCCAAGGACACTTCAATATGCAAAAAGTCAGAGACGGGATTAGAACCTACACCCCTTCAGTCCCTGGTGTCGGTCACGATGATTAACTGGTGAGCGGAGCCATCACATGTGCAAGGTAGCACAATAGAAATAATTTATGTATAATTTGAGGTAAGGAGCAATTGCTTTCTTCTTGCTTGACCAATGGTGCTGTGGACTCTTTTTGTCTTTGGGGATTATTTCTGGTTGTTGTGTTTATTGTTTATTGTGTTGAATGATGGGTTTATCATGGTGAGAGCGGTCATTGCCTTTTGACGTTTATTTGACTGATCATGTCTTGGACATTTTTGACTTTGTGGATTATTTCTAGCTCTGTGTATTTCTATCATGCACAACAACTAGGAAGATGAAAAAAAATAATTTTACTTTGTGGGTTATTTTTAGGCGGCACGGTGTCTCAGCTGGTAAAGTGTTGGCCTCACAGTTCTGAGGACCTGGGTTCAATCCCGGCCCAACCTCTGTGGAGTTTGCATGTTCTCCCGTGCCTGCATGGGTTTTCTCCGGGCACTCCGGCTTCCTCCCACATCCCAAAAACATGCAACATTATTGGACACTCTAAATTGCCCCTAGGTGTGATTGTGAGTGTGACTGTTTGTCTCAATGTGCCCTGCGATTGACTGCCAACCAGTTCAGGGTGTACCCGCCTCCTGCCAGTTGACAGCTGGGATCGGCTCCAGCAGCCCCCGCAACCCTCGTGAGGACAAGCGGTGAAGAAATTGGATGGATGGATTATTTTTATTGTACAAGGTGCCGGTTTTATCATGGATTTGTCAAAATTGGATCTGTCTGCAGAATATTTCCATTTCTTTATTCCAATCACAAAAGCAATCTTCTTATACAAGCATTATGATCGGGGGACCGTGCAGTTAGCCTTGTTAGCCTTGCCAGTTAGCCTTTCCAGTGCCACAAGTGGCATAAAACAGCACAGCATTGGTTTACGGATAGATTAATACAATAATCTCTCGGTCTTCACTTGATTGGATATGAGAGTAGCAACAACGTTTGTTTTTAAACTATTATTATTGACACCAAATTATAAAGCTGTATGACTCTCCCCAGACTCTTATTATATACTATTCCTCATGGTTTAAGTCTGTAAGCATTTATTTTACCATGTAACGATTACACCATATGGTAATAACGTGTCTTATTATTTACGATATACAGTAAATATGAAAGACAAAATCTGCTATGCACTGGATCTTCAAAAGGTGAAGTGCAATATTGCGAGGGACCACAATACATGGCAATGACTGGATGACTGTCAGTGCTACACACATCTCTACTAAAAAACGGAGAGACAGACATGCACACCCACACAGACATGCTTTGTGCTGATTGGGTGATGCAAATACAATCATATGTGTACAATGTGCTCTAAGGACAAAGGAGAAGCAACATTGGGGGCCGGCTGTGGGGGGGGGGGGTGCTTGCATGTGCTTACATGTGTGCGCACTTAGTGCTCGTAAGAACCAATTAGGAGCAAGCAGCAGAAAAGAAGAAGGAGAAAAAGAAGTAAGGGAAGAAGAAGAGGTAAATTAATCATCATTGCCACCAGATGGAAAGAAATCGGACAGGAAAGAAAGAGAAGATGAATAATTGAGCGTGTCGTAAATAGAAAAAAAAGAAATAAAAGTGAAATAAGAGATGAAATGAAATGTAAGAAAGCACAAAGCCATTTAGAGGCAGGGCTGCAGGGAGATTGTGTGTCGCTGCCGACGTGCATTTGTCCATATGCGCATGTGTGTCTGTCTATATCTGGGAAAAGCAGAACAAAATGGATGAATGGATACACATTACACTTTTCTTGCATGGGCCACGAAGGAGAACAAACCTCTATAGCTCTTGATTGGTCACTTATATTGCCCAATGAATGACTTGTGGGAGGCACGGTGGCGCAGCTGGAAAGCGTTGGCCTCACAATTCTGAGAACCCGGGGTTCAATCCAGGCCCTCTCTGTGTGGAGTTTGCATATTCTCCCCCGTGCCTGTGTGGGTTTTCTCCGGGCACTCCGGTTTCCTCCCACATCCCAAAAATGTGCAACATTAATTGGATACTCTAAATTGCCTCTAGGTGTGATTGTGAGTGCGGCTGTTGTCTGTCTCCATGTCCCCTGCGATCGGGTGGGAACCAGTTCAGGTTGTACCCCGCCTCCTCCCAGATGATGGCTGGGATAGGCTCCAGCACTCCTGCGAGCCTTGTGAGGATAAGCCGCTAAGAAAATGGATGGATGACTTGTGTATGTGCTTCTTCTACAGAATTCGCTTGATTCATGTTTTTGTATGCATGTTCGTGTGCATGTGGGGGTAGGTGTATGTTTGTTATATGCCCCTCGGTTGAGGTTTTTTTTGTGCGTGTGTGTGATTTGCGGTAAGCACTCAGTTTGCTCGCCATCTCCTTGGCGATTGGCGTCACACTGCTGCGCTGCCGCTGGAAGGGAAATGAAAGAGGCGGCAAGGGGATGCTGGGAAATCAACAAACAACAACAGAGAGTTAGTGTGCATGTGTGTGTGTGTGTGTGTGTGTGGTATGTACCTGTACTCATGTTTGCGTGCATCTACAGTATATTAATGTGTATGTGTGTGTGTAGCATCGACATACATTAGTGTAAAGGACGTACCGAAAACACTTTCGAAACACTTTTAAAAAGTCAGCAGGGTTCTCGCTTTGCCATCGAATAAACGATCCCTGAAAGTGTTTAAGAAGATTATTTGAGTGAAATCACATTCACCAGGAATTTTAAACTAAAATAGCTTTTGTTTGCCTTCCACTACCTCAACAAACTTGCCGGGCCCCGTCTGAAAATCAATAGGGCTCTTCTTTTAAAACCAATTAAGAATAAAATGAAGTTTAAACGAAGATCTGTTGAGAATTGCGACTGGAACACAGTGATTTGAAAGCAGTGGCCATTAAAAAAAAAAAAAAAACCAAACACTGCATGCGCTCATCCTTGTGAGGGTAACGGCGGTGTTCACCACTTAAAGCTGACCTCGTTCCTGTTCCTGCATCCTGGTGTTTTCCTCTTTCCCTGAGAAGTGTCAGCCTCAACACTGGCCCGGCTCCAGAGATGAGTCAATGCCCATGTCATGCGAGAACCGACAAATGTGACTCACAGCACTCATTTCTACAATCACACACACACACACACACACACACACACACACACACTCTGAGCCAGTACTTTTGACTGTTTTCTTTTCCTTTGGGCTTGTCCCGTTAGGGGTCGCCACAGCACCCTTCTACCAATACACTCACTCATTTGCCTCTGGACTTGTCCAAACCATCTAAGTCTGCTCTCTCTCACCTTGTCTCCAAAACATCCAACTTTGACTGTCCCTCTAATGAGCTCATTTCTAATCCTATCCAACCTGTTCTCACCAAGCGAGAACCTCAACATCTTCATTTCTGCTACTTCCAGCTCTGCTTCCTGTTATTTCTTCAGTGCCACCGTCTCTCGTCCGTACATCATGGCCGGCCTCATCACTGTTTTATAAACTTTGCCCTTTATCCTAGCGGAGACTCTTCTGTTACATAGAAGTTCTGACTTCTGACTGTGAACCGCTGAATTTTGACAACAAAATAAATTGATGCATCAGCAGTTTTGAAATCAAAAGCCTTTGAATGATGTTTTTTAAGCAAGATTAAAAACATTTTAAAAGTGGGTTTGCAACAATAAGTGCTTGAAATTTCTCAACCGTATTACAAGTGAAGACATTTTGGAGTTTTGATATGTTTGCAAGAAACATGAAGTTGACACGCATAATTTGCTTTCGTGGGCCACATAATATGTTGTGGTGGAATCTGGCCCCTGCACCACCAATTTGACACATACTCAATACCAGTAGTCAGTAAACATGATGTTTGTCTCTGTGTGTTTGCATTTGTATGTGGGGGGGCGGTGAGTCTTTATTCCCCAATTTTTGGTGATGTTTCTATCGCAGAAAACCACTTTTGGTTGCATTTTTAATGCATGTAAAGTGCTATACAAATCATATGTGATTGAACAATAAGTACAACAAATGTTCTTGTACTACCACTTTTCAGCAGTGCACATTACAAACAAAAACAACTTCCAATATATCCATCCATCCATTTTCTTTGGCGCTTATCCTCACGAGGGTCGAGGGAGTGCTGAAGCCTATCCCAGCTGTCAACGGGCAGGAGGTGGGGTACACCCTGAACTGGTTGCCAGCCAATCACAGGGGCACATAGAAACAGACAGCCGCACTCGCAATCCCACCTCGGGTCAATTTAGAGTGTCCAATTAATCTTGCATGTTTTTGGAATGTGGGAGGAAACCGGAGTGCCCGGAAGAAACCCGCACAGACACAGGAAGAGCATGCAAACTCGACAGAGGCGGGTCCAGGATTGAACCCGGAACCTCAGAACTGTGAGACCACGCTTTTCAGCTGATGCACCGTGTCGCTCTTCAAATATATTGAAATATTAATTTGCGCAACCACTGAGCAATCTACGTCAGTCATCATACACAGCCTCGTTTTCTAAATCTCTCTCCTGTTCGCTTACAAAAAAAAGTTCATTTACATCATTAGACACACACACACACACACACGGCAACAGGCCCCCTCGCTCATGTCAATGAGCTGCACTGTGGCATCTCTCCAGCAACAACAACACAGAAAACATCAGAATGAAAAGAAAAGAAAAAAAAAGCCCCCACGAAATAATTTGTGAGCCAGCCAGCGAGTCAGTCAAACACGTGTAAACGAGTGTTTTTCTATGAGCTTTAGACAGCTGACTCAATAATCACAGCCACAGTCTGGTTTTCTGGTTTCCCCATGAACAACATGAGTCAACCGTTCTTCACTCCGAGGAGCTGTCAGGGGGCATAATTAAGGCTAACCTCACACACACAAGACTGAAATAGTCACACACACAATAATAAAAGACTCGGCTATTGACGCACTCTCACATGCACCGCTGAAACGACTTGACAGGCTTTACTAAAACACACTCACACAATCATAATTATTCTCTCGTGCACATTCACACCTACTGTGGAAATATGCGTTCACACAATTCATAAACATTGTAACACACAGTGACGATTGGAACAATCTCACATGACCACACGGCAGTGAAACACTCACACATGCAGTGATGGCGGGAATGCAATACTTTGTGAAAGTAGTCGCCAAAAATCTGCCATTTTGAGTAACGAGCGAAATAACGCATTACTTTCCCAGGCAAAGCAATTAGACTGTCGTTACCTTTTCAATACAACAACAGTTACTTTTACATCATAACGTCTCTCACCAAATGTACCTTGTGACAGATAGATAGATAGATAGATAGATAGATAGATAGATAGATAGATAGATAGATAGATAGATAGATAGATAGATAGATAGATAGATAGATAGTAGATAGATAGATAGATAGATAGATAGATAGATAGATAGATAGATAGATAGATAGATAGATAGATAGATAGATAGATAGATAGATATCCAAACATGAAAAGCATTTAACCAAATGCCACTTTTTTTTCAACAAATAGAAGAAAACCATTGTGAAGTGATTGTTTATTACACGATGTACGGGGATTGTGCAGTCGCATAAAAGTGCAAAGAAAGTCCAGGTATTTCCTAACAGCGAAATACGTGATATTACTGCCGCTTGGCAGCTGCTGAAACCAACTGAAAAATTCCTTCTTGTCTAACTTAGTTACTTTTGAAATCAAGTAATCAGTAAAGGAACTAAAAGACTTTTTCAAGGTAACCGTGGCAACACTCCACACGTGACTAAAATGCTCCAAACGAAATTAATGAAACTCTCTCACGGTCATGACCCAAATGCTCCCACATGGACGAGTGAAACTCTCACACAGGTTACTAAAATGCTCTCACACACAAACATCCAAAAAGCGCCTGTGCGCACTACTGAGTGTTTTTTGCCACACTCACGACTTTAAAAAATTGTTGCTCTCACACGCCGCTGAAACGCTCTCATACACTCGTGTGTTTGAAGCAATATTCCGGCTTGCTCTTCTCTACAAGAACGAGCAATTTATTTTCCACTGATGACAAAGTAGCTTTCGAAAGGCCTCCTCCCTTTGTGGAAAACCCTGACATCTTCTTTCAGCAGTCCCTCTAACTCGGAGTGAACTAGAAAGGTGAGACGAGAGATCTCTGGGAATGCCAAACAATCATAATTTGGGGCATGGCAATATGTGGATTGTGAGAGCGGTAGGGGAGAAAAGGAGAAGCCAGGAACGATGTTGTAAATAAGGGAGAGTACGCAGACGGGGAGAGGAGCTCACCAGGGAACGCTGATGGTGGAGAATGCCGACAAGTGTGCGCGTGTGTGTGTGTGTTTGTGTGCGGGGGGAGCGTGGGGGGGTGGTGGTGTATCCCGTAGGGTTAATTACATCTCTGTTCTCTGTCAGTATGATTCTCCTGTCTACAATCTGAGCCGCCGCCGCTGCTGCTGCCGGCTGACAGGACACACACACACATGCACGCACACGCGCGCATGCAGGCCTTGGAATGTGCATAAATTAGGGGAAAATGACGCTATGCTTTGACCTTGGATATTTGAATAAGAAGATCAAAGTTTATCATTAATTGTGTTGTGTAGGACGTTTGCACAAAGCCATTACTCAAAACCAGTGTCACATGTCTATGCGAGTCCAAAAAAAGTCTCAAGAAGCCAGGCCTGAAAGAAAAGACCGAGCAAGTCAGGCATTTTAGGTACATCTATGCAGTTTCCGGTCGTCTTTCCAAAGCCATACACAAAAACTTGTCTCACATAAAAACATTGACAGTGGGGCAGCTGGTTAAACCGTTGGCCTCACAGTTCAGAGGATCGGATTTCAAATGTGTGGAGTTTGCACATACCTGTGTGGGTTTTCTCCAGGGACACCGGTTTCCTCACACTTCCCAAAAACATGCTTTCATTGGAGACTCTAAATTGTCCATAGGTGTGGTTGTGATCGTGATATTTGTCTGTCTCTTTGTGCCCTGCGATTGGCTGGCAACCATTTCAGGGTATACCCTGTAGTTTTTTCTAAAGTGAAGTCCTCCTTGAGATTCTGTCCAATGCTATCAATTTCAACTGACTCCACAAAAGCAAAAGGTGTGCAATTACACAATAACCCCCCAACCCCTCCACCCCCCATTGACAGCTTTCTCCCATCTCCCCCTGGTTTGCGCCTCACTGCCGCAGGGACGCCGCCGCAGCTCACCTAATTAGCCGTCATCGTCGCCTTCATTAACAAGCGGGATTGTTTTAAATTAAAGCGGGATCCGCGAACACAAGAGCCCGTGGGGAAGACACCCAAACTTTTGTGTGTCGGCGTGGAATCACTTTATGACTTGCTTTGTGCTGTGAATTACTCACTGCTCTGTCCGTGTGTGTGTGTTTAAGAGAGTGTGTGTGAGACCATGTGTATATGACAGTGACTGTGAGTCTGGGAATCTGTTTCTGTGTACGTGTGTGTGTGTGTGTGTGTGTGTGGTGTGTGTGTGTGTTGTGTGTGTGTGTGTGAGCGTATGCAGGTGCGTGAGTGTGCATTTGTACGTGTGTTTGGGAGTGTCTGTGTGGTGCAGAGAGTGTATGCAAGTGTGTGGCTGGGAATATTAGTGGTGGGGATGTCAGTGTGGGAGTGAGTGTTAGTATATGGTAGTGAGTGTGTCAATGGGGGGAATATGTGCATGCATGAGAGTGTGTGGGGAAAATGAGTGTTTGTGTGTAAGGGTGGAGCGCGCGTTTGCATGTGTGTGCGTGTGCTTGTACTTATAGTTGCGTGTGTCCATCGCAACCTGTGTGCATGTGTGCAGTAGTGTGTGCGTGGGTGGAACATGCCTTTGTATGTCTGTGTGGGAGGGACTGTTGCAATGAGTGTGTGCAAGTGTGAGTCAAAGAATATGGGTGGGGGAACATGCGTATATGTGAATGTGTGTAACGGGGAACTTGTGTGAATGTGTCTTGTGTGGAAGTGTGCGTGTATGCGTGTGTATGCGTGCACATGTTTTGTGTTGTGTGGGCCTGTGTGTGTATGCGTGTGCTTTTGTGTGTTTTGCTTAATTAGCGTGCAAGACTTGCTTTGAGAATATGAAACAACATCACCTGATGATGCAAACGGCTGCAAACTGTCGCCTCCACACCTGACTGCGTGTGTGTGAGTGTGTGTGTGTGTGTTTGCATGCTACACTTGTAGTCTTTACACGGCGTACGCTCTAACGGGGCGCTCCTGTAGCCAAAAGGCTTATTTTGCCAGGGGAAATGCGAGCGTGTAAGCAGAATCCTTTGTACTGTGTGATGGGGCTTGAAAAAAAAAGAGCAGCTCTGCACTGATGTCTCACAACACACACAAATACACACAAAATAAACGGCTGCATATGCACACACACGCAAACACACACAAGTAGCAGCAAAATCTACCGAGAGACCTTGAAAAGTCGTTGAGGAGAAGAAACACAACAAATGGATGACAAGAATGCAAATGAGACTGTTGTGTTGTTTCAAAGATCCTATATTCAACAAACTAAAGTGTTAAGCTTTGCTAAGACTGTTACATTTAGCTAGTTAGCGAGACCATGACCACAGAAATAATCATTTAATAGGTCCACAATCATGCAGCATTGCAGAGGAATGAATGTAGTTCCTGATTAAGTGCAATGAAATTACAAATAGTTTGCGCTGTATTATCGACGGCATTTAGCAGCTCACGCTCTCGCTATCTTAAGTGTAACAGCTGCCGAGGGTTGCCGGTGCCTTCGACTTCCAACGAGTGACATGGAGGCAGCACTGGTTCGGAGCCCAGGTGTGGATGGACAACACAGGACCGCCTCCATTACATATGTATGTTGAAAACAAACATAAAAGCAGCAAGGGGTCATGTCTGTGCTTCTTAACCCTCTGTTGACCCACGTTGCATTTTTGCACATGGTAGATTACGGCCCCTTTTACAGTTTACCAACTTCGCATTTGCCATTATTGACCAGTGTTGGACAATTTCAGATAACCTGGAACCCTGCTTGGTTAACAGAGGGTTCAAATGTAGTACGAACAGAGGTGGAGGCCAGCATTAGCTTTTTCAGTGAGCATGACCAGGAAGCAGAACTGGAGGTAGCAGAAATGATAGGTTGGACAGGATTAGAAATGAACTCATTAGAGGGACAGCCAATGTTGGATGTTTTGGAGACAAGGTTAGAGAAAGCAGACTTTGTTGGTTTGGGCACGTCCAGAGACGAGAGAGTGAGTATATTGGTCGAAGGGTGCTCAGGATGGAGCTGCCAGGGAAAAGAGCGAGAGGAAGACCAAAGAAAAGGTGGATGGATATTGTGAGAGAGGACATGAGGACGGTGGGTGTTAGAGAGGAAGATGGACGAGATATGCTTAGATGAAAAAGATGACACGCTGTGGCGACTCCTAACAGGACAAGCCGAAAGGAAAAGAAGAAGAGTGAGCATGACCACAGCGCTTCTGTTTGAGGCCCATGTGGAAAGTTTTGTCTGACATGTCCAAAATCGTACTGTGTAGTTAAGGATGAAATAGTATGGTGATTAACATGGATTGAATTTTAAAGGTAGTATAAGATTACATTCCTACCATTACTACAATAGTGTACGTAGTGTCAAAATTTGACATGTGCTTTACATGTATGAAAATGAAATAAAAGACAGAAAAGGAAGTGGTCGCCTTGGAACAGAGCAAGTAGGACAGTTAGAATTACCTCCAGCCAGTTAGCATGACTCTGCCCCTAGTTTTTGAGTCCCTTGGAGAAAATGGCATTTGAGACAGTATAGAATATTGTCATGTGCAAGGCTGGATCATGGCCAAAAAGAGTGTGGCCTGGCCACTGCTCAGAGCAGTTTCATATACGACACCTGTCGCCGGTCACAGCTGTTTCACATGAGACACTGTGATGAGACCATGTATTTAAGATGGAGTTTTGTCACTGGCATTTGTCAGTATTCTTACCGGCATCCAGGGTTACTCCGCTACTGCGGCATTATAGTCCAGTCACGCTTTTGTTGTGTTCTTTAGTTGACTCATAGTTATCTGACATTGTTTCTTGTTTTTTTTTTTTGTTTTTTTTTTTAATCCTGCCTTCTTGGACTGTGTTGTCGTGCACAACTTTAGTTTATAATAAAACCCATTGAAAATCATGTCCTCGTCTTGGAGTCCTGCATTTGGGTCTGCCCCCGCACCGTTGGTCTGTGACAGAATATGGTGTCGAGTCACACCATAGAGACACTGTAGACACTTTGACGTAATTTAAGCAATAGAGCTAAAAAATTCCAAACATCTAGAATGATGTTAGTACTGAACCTAGCGCCAACATTTTGAGGTTATCTTCGTTGTCTTAATGTGTGTTGAAAGAAATAAAGAAAGGAAGCAGCAAACGTTCTGCAAAAGGGGTGCTGAAAATGAGTTTACATATGCAATTAGTATTAACCCTAGCCAGTTAGCATCAGAACACTGGTTTTGAATACCATGTAAAATTGTGGCCTGTGGTGATATAGAGTAAAGATGAAATCATTTACCATGATTAGGAGCAGTTATACATTTCCAAACAAGCTAGTACTATGTTACTGCAGTTATTGTGCCAAAACTAGGCCCTTGCCATGTTTTTTTTTCTATGCATGTCAAAATAAAAACAGAAAGAGGGAATGTGGTCAAACAGAGTTGAAGTATACTTCCAATTAGTGTTAGCTTTAACTTTTTGAATTTCAAAATTATGGTAGAAAATGCTCTCAAACTTTTTGCATGTCTCACTAGACCTCATTTCATCCAGCAGCTGTGTTTTGTGCATTTTTTTATGGCACTTCTATTCCAAACATAATTGATAACAATGGTAAGATTTTTCGACCTAGCAACACGTGAGGCTGAAATCTGACTGGATGTGAGCTCGAGAATGAAGACCGCCCTACAGAAAAGAAGCAAGAAAATAAATTAGAGTATTGGGAACAATCAGTGATTCTCATGTTTTTTTCGTTTTTTTTTTTTTTTTTTATTGTACGATACATACATGAAATAAAAAACCTAATTGTACCTAATATTAGACAAATGTAACCCACAGCATATCATTTTGTCTTTTTGTCCGCAGTGCGAAGTGTTCGCTTCTCCCAGGAGCCAGCCGACCAGTCCGTGGTCCTGGGCGAGCGAGTGGTTCTCTCTTGTGTGGTCTTCAACTACAGCGGCATTGTCCAGTGGACTAAAGATGGCCTGGCGCTCGGTGTTGGCGAGGGCCTCCGTGGTGAGGGGGTATCTTGTTAATAAAGAGCAGGTTTTCTGCTGCTCGGTTTAGCCTCTCATAATCCTTAAAAGTAATAGTTTCGATTATATAGCACGTTATTCAACTGTAGAATATATAGAATAATAATGAGAAGAAGAATAAAATCTATATTGGTAAATATTGAATGAAAATGTAAAAATATAAAATACCACATTCATAGCAATAAAAATAATTTAAATGTCAAATAAAAATCAATCAGTAATTCAAGTACAAGATATATTGATGAGCCTGACTTGAACTCAATGAGTTCCACTGAGCAAGAAGTGGCCAGCAATTTTTGTTCTTTTTAAAAGCACATTTTTTATTATTAGTTTTTTTTTTACATTTGACTAACAGTATCTGCCTTTTCACCACCTTGCCCACACTCGGCCATTTCACGGTCAGTTTCTCTAATGCAGACAATGATGTTAGCCGCTAAGCTAAGAGGGAAATGACCAATGATTTGGCTTTATATCGCTCAGCAACGGCTGAGGTTTTCTAGTCGTCTTTACGAGTGGCGATTAACGTTGGCGTGACCCTTGAAGAATGGACGCTCTCTCACATTCTCTATCTGTCTTTCCGACGTTTTATTGTCCAAGGCGAGCACGGCAGCATCTGCGGTCGCTGCCAGAATCTCAATAAAAAGTTATTAAATGTCAAGTGCCGCGGCTTAATGGCGGCTTTATAATCACTTTAGCGTCTCCCGCGAACAAAATGTGAGCTGTTTATTAATTGTGGCAAGAGAGAATGTGTCTGGGAACGTTTGTGGAAAGCATATCACCTTTTATTGGCCCACTAGCCATATTTGATAGCTTTAAGTGTGAGCTATTCGAAATGGAGGGCTCGCAGTGTGGCAGGAGAACCACCTGACCTCTAATAGCCAATAGGGATCAATAAAACAAATGACAATGATGTATGAACTATAATACAAATGTAACTATATAATATAGAATACAATTAAGGTATCCATCCATGTTCTGAGCTGCATATCCTCACAAGGGTCACGGGAGTACTGGAGCCAATCCCACTATCTTCGAGCAGGAGGTGGGGTACACCCTGAACTGATCGACAGCCAATCGCAGGGCACATACAATCAACGTATAATAGAATAATGTCATGTCAATTTATTTGTACAGCCCTTAGTCACAAAAGAGTTTGAAAGGCCTTCACTGGCCCACATTCATGAAAAAATATAGGGTAACAATATCTAATAAGATATGAAACAATTAATGGACTACATACACAAGTTAAAAATATAATCTACATTCTACATATAAGATACAAATGACAATCAAAAAAGCAACAATAAAACCTACAATTGAGACATGAAAAATGTTTAATTTATGAAAACATTAAATCTATCTACATTCAACGACTGAAATAAATATTTAACATGTCACTCTTTTTCTCATTAAATATATTTCCAAAAGTGACCTAAAAAAATTGCCAGATGTTGAAAACAACCCAAGTAATTCGTACATACAAAGAAAGTAGAACTAATAGTGTATCAAATTTAGTTCTGTGTAATAATGTGAAATGACACAGGGGAAATCTATTGAACACACCAGTTGGTATTCATTTAATATTTTGTTTAAAAATCGGGTTTGTTTGCAATGACAGCTTCAAGACGCCTCCTGTATGGAGAAATGAGTCGCGTGCAATGTTCTGGTGTCATTCTTAAACACAAGTCTTCAATTCTTGAAGGTTCTTTTATGGACCTTCAGTTTCAGTCCTTTCCATAGATTTTCAATTGGCTTCAAGTCAGGTGACTGGCTGGGGCATTCTAGCAGCTTTATTTTTATTTATTCTATATTGGGCAGCACGGTGGAGGCACAACAGGTTAGAGCATTTGCCTCCCAGTTCTGAGGACCAGTGTTCAAAACCCGGCCTTGCCTGTGTGCAGTATGTATGTTCTCTCTGTGCCTGCACAGGTTTTCTCTGGGCACTTCGGTTTCCTGCCCCATCCTCCCCCAAAAAAAGCATTAATGGGGACTTTAAATTGCCCATAAGAATGTGATTAGTGTGAATGGTTTGGTTCTATGTGCCCTGCGACTGCCTGGCAACCAGTTGAGGGTGTATGCTGCCTCCTGCCCAAATAACCGGGATAGGCTCCACAGCACACCTGCGACCCTTGTGAGGATAAGAAACTCAGAAAATGGATGGATGGATGAACATCAAACACGTTATCTGAAATATATATCTTTTTAAATGTATGCACATGCACATATAAAGCAATAAGATGCCCTCCTCAGTCATGTAGACTATAGTACATTTTAATACCCCACAATTTAATTCACAAGTTTATTAAAACCCATCACACACACAAATGTACGCATGCGCATGCTCACATACACACACACACACACACACACCTCCATCATCACTGACGTTATATGTCTGCCTCAACCCCTTTCCTCCTCCTCCTCCTCCTTTCGTTTTTATGCTCTCTTTGTCCTTGCAGCTTGTCTTCTCCACCAGGAAAGCGTCTGTATTTGAACAACACGTCATTCCCCTTTTCACCACCCTTTCACCACATCCACTCTCACCCACTGACCATTCGTCTTTTTTAAATTGAGCTTACCGTAACTAAGTGTTAATCTCATCTTCTTTGCCGTTTCACTGGAAAGAACCAAAAAGCAAAGCTGGTACAGTTTTGATACAGCGGGTTTTTCAAGGGAGGAGCCATCATTCTGGGGATTTTTTTTTCTTTAACGTAATTAACAATAGTCACATACATGTCACGGATTGTGATGACATGACACAGTATTTGACTGGACCCAAAAGCAGACGGCTGCGGAGGAAGTACGTAAGTGGTTTATTTAATGGGAGGTCAAGGTAAGTATCTCCAAGACATTGTGGTAGAGGACCGTCAGGACAATGAATGGGCAGGAAGCAGTGGCATGAGCAGGTGGAAGAGATTGGTGGAGTGTCTGGAGCAGACTGCGGGGCAAGGAGCATGGAAAGAGCACACGGATGGAGGTTAATACTCTGGCGCCGACTTCCTGGATCTCGCAGGCTTAAATGCAAGCATTGTAGAGTGCTGATTGGGAACAGGTGCGCAGACAGTGATGAGCGCTGATTCCAGAGGGGGAGCAAGAGGAAGAGAAAGCCAAGGCACAAAGAAACACCGACCACCATCCGTAAAAAGAAATACAGGGACAGACTATGAAAGCACTCCCCACCTCGTGCCTTCTGAGGTCCTCATAGGCTTCTCAGGCTCCACAGCATAAAAGTTCCTCATTAATGAGTCATCCAAAACGAGCTTGTGAAAGAGCCAGGAGCATTCCTCCGGGCCATACCCTTCCCAGTCAAGGAGGAATTGGAACCCCCTGCACTTGGTTTTACACCATGAAGGCAGGAGGCCCGTCGATGACACGGGGGGACTGGGGACGGGGGAGGGACAAACATCCAGAGGACTACGGGTGCTAGCGGAGACAGGCTTGAGCAGAGGCACATGAAATGTTAAGTGGCGTTTATGAGGTTGAGAGACCTTCAACTGAACTGATGGGGGATTGATGATTTTCGAGATCGGAAAAGGACCAATGAAGCATGCTTTAAGCTTACTTGATTTGGTCTGAAGCGGAAGGTCGCAGGAGGTGAGCCACACCAACAAACTCACCTTTGTAAACAGGCATAGGGAAGCGATGTAGGTCCGCCAACCATTTGCTTCTTTTGGGCGTCTGATCCCAAGAAAGCCCTGACATTCTTCCAAACAGATTGGACCCATTGAAGCTCCCTCACCTCCACCGTAAGCTCCTGGTACTTAAACAAAGGAGCTAGCAAACAGTAACTCTACATGAAGGGAGACATACTGTACCTGCGGCAGAGCTAATGAGGGAGTTATGGCCATATTCCACCCATGGGAGAAAGATGCACCAGGAGGCGGGATGGCGGGCAGCAATGCACCGAAGAGTGGACTCCAGGTTTTGATTCGCCCGCTCTGTCCCGCCATTAGATTTGGGGTGGTTTTTTAGAAGACAAACCGGCTAAAAGGGTGGCATGGCAGAAAGAAAGTGATTGTCAGAGACTCTTCTCCAACCGTTCCAACCTCCTTGGACCTGTTTCTTTACTCCCTTACCACACTCACCATTGCTGTGGACCGTAGACCCCAAGTATTTAAAATCGTCCACCCTTGCAATCCGCTCTTCCCCCTCCAGCCCTCTCATTCATGCACATATATTCTGTCTTACTTTCCGGTCTACGCCTCCATCTTTCTAACAGTTATTTCACACGTTCCCTGCTTTCACTCCAGATCACAATGTCATCTCTTAACATCATGTTCCATGGGGATTCCAGTCTAACCTCATCTGTCAGCCTATCCATCACCACTGCAAACAGAAATGGCCTGAGAGCTTATCCCTAATGCAGTCCCACCTCCACCTTAAATTCCTCTGTCACACCTACAGCACAACCCAGCACTGTTCTGCTGCCCTCATATATGTCCTGTATTATTCAAACATACTTCCCTGCCACTCCAGACTGCCGCATGCGGTCTCACTGTTCCTCTCTGGGTATTCTGTCATATGCTTTCTCTCGTGCCAAAAAGACACAATGTAGTGTTTTCTGACCTTCTCTCTACTTTTCCATCAACATCCCCAAGACAAATAAGGCATCAGTGGGACTTTTCCCAGGCATGAAACCATATTGTTCCTCGCAAATAGTCAATTTTGTCCTGAGTCAAGCCTCCACTACTCATTCCCATAACTTAACTCACAGGTCTAAACATCACCATGCTTCTTGCATCCCTCTTTAATGCCTTTCTAACTTCCCCCTTACTAATCATTGCCACTTCCTGTTCCATCACACTTGCCTCTTCTACTCTTCCTTCTCCCTTATTTTCCTCATTCATCAATTCCTCAAAGTATTCTTTCCATCAGTCCAGCACACTACTGGCACCAGTCAACACATTTCCATCTCTATCCGTAATCACTCTAGCCTGCTGCACATCCTTCTCATCTCTCTCCCTCTGTCTGGCCAACCTGTATCGATCCATTTCTAATTTGGCACTAACATGCATAAATAATAACAGTCGTGAACAAAGAAACAGTCCATAAGTTGTTAATACAGGAATGACTAAATATACTACAGTTTAGAGGCATTTGTAGTTGATAAAACTAATGGAATAATAATGTTAATATTTATCCATCCATTTTATGAGCCGCTTATCCTCACAACGTGGGGATGCTGGAACCAATCCCACCTATCCTCAGGCAGAAGGCGGGGTACACCCTGAACTAGTTGCCAGCCAATCACAGGGCACATATAAACAAAGAAGCATTCACACTTATATTCACACCTATCGGTAAATTAGATTCTTCAATTAACCTACCATGGATGTTTTTGGGATGTGGGAGGAAACCGGAGTGCCTGGAGAAAACCCACGCAGGTGGAGGAGAAACCAATGGAGAAAACATGCAAATTCCACACAGGTGGGGCCAGGATTTGAAGCTTGGTCCTCAGAACTGTGAGGTAGACCAATCATCTACTGGGCAGCCATAATAATTATCATTATTATGATTATTATTATTATTTCGATTGACGGAAAACGTGAGCCATCATGGCATGTCACAGTCACATCACAAGGGACCTGCACTGGCTGGTCCAAGAAAAATTGCCTGCAGATTCACCCATTTACATCACATTTGGCCCAATCATGGATAAATGTATAATACAAATTACCAGATGGATTTGAAACTTTATCTTACTCAACTAAAGTTTTTGCAGGGGGTTTGTCAACTCTAATTTCGGGAAACGCTGTCTGCGAATTCCAATATGTGTACTTGCTCCATTGAGAAATTTCCAGTCAGTCACATGTTCTATGATATCAGAACTGTTGTATAGTGTGAAGGGGAATAACACATGTTCTGTTTGTTTTAAAGTTGACGGATTTGAAAGTGGCCATTGCATATTTTACCTTTGTATATCTGTATGTCTATATTACACTGCCCCCAGGTGGCCAAGACAGGCACATCAGAAGGAGCAGCACGTCTTTTGAATAGAAGCAAAAATGTTCCTATAGCTATTTCATTTCTTCATATTCTAGTCAGTTATGTCATTAATAGGTTCATGTAAAGTACAGTATTGGGCTAAGTTCATACTGCGGGTCAATTCCAATTTATTTTATGGGACTTGGTTCTTACATTTTCATCTCAATGTAAACAGTACAGCAGGTTGAAAGCGAGGAATATGGACATGCAGGTCATGCTCATTCGACCTATACGTCATCGAAAGACAAGAAATGTCAAGATTGTTCAACAAAACAGACGCAACAAAAGCAATGCCAGAGGAAGGAGCAGAGAGCAGCCAGTGGCAGAAAGAAGATGTTTCGGAACTGAGAATGTTGGCTCCAATTGCACAAAATCCTTGAAATCGCCACAATTGCATCACGAATCAGACCAACGTGGGGTCATATGTACTTCTGTAAACACACCACGCCTTGTGTTGTGTCCTGTTTTGTGCGCCTGTGTGTCTCTTCAGGGACAGATTCACGTTCACGTTGTAATGTGAATGACTACATAAAAGGATTGGGGCAGATGTTTTTCTAACTTTCCAAGGGGTACAACTGAGTGTAAAATAGCAGCTTCAAAACAAAGTAGCCCACCTCCTGTTCAATCTTGGGGGAAGGGACTTAAGATTTTTATGTGCACCCTGTTATGATGGACGTACATCAAATTTCAGGTTGCTTGGTGAACCTGATGTCAGAACCTGGAGGGGGTTTTGCTGAGCTGCATTGCTTTCAGCAAAGGGTGAAACGTTCCACTAGTGGGAGCTCTCTTTGTCGTCCTAGTGGGCATGATGTGAATTTAGATGGCACAAGCAGGCGCCAAGCAGATAGTCGCAGCAAGTGAGGGGGAAAAAAAAGGAGGTGGGGGATGATGTGTGATTCGTGAAGGGCAACGCTGGACAAAAGTATTAGTGGAGATTACATCATCCACTCTGACGCCTCGCAGCATAGCAACCAGAAAGGTGACAGCACCCTGGGGAGACAGGAGAAAGTGGGAGAAGGTGGAGGATGAGGATGAGGAAGAGGGGGGAGAAAAGAAAAGGGATGCCCTCTAGGGCAAGAACACATGACAGGAATGATGACAAAAGGTGGGACATAACAAAACTTGCAACACGATATTACGATTTTTATTTTGCTCTAAATGACAACAACCACTGCGCAATAATGCTTATATTGTGTGACATCTACATACGGACCTGACAAATTGGCAATATTTAATGGGGTGAATTGCTAAAGTAGCATGAAAACCGATATTTCACAACAAGCAAAATATTGAAAGAAAACTATATATGTTACATCTCAAATCAGACATAATCATCCACTCCGAATGGAAAGAAAGGGTGGGAATCACAGAGCAACTTGCCATTGGATGTTTTGTCAACTATATCACTGGTATCATGATACAGTGAGGTATACAGTATTTGATATACTGTACTGGGGACAAATTTGTGATGTGCACTTCATCGGTTACGTCAAATCATTCATCAAGATGGAGTTCCGTCATCTCTTCAGCACAGCTAGGATTGTGCATTTTCGGTAAGTTAATTGAAAAAAAACCCCCACTTCATTAAAAACAACTTATAAATAGTTAAAAACTAGACCTCCATCGCATGTACAATAAGCTAAGTAGGGAATATTTACGCCACGCATAAATTAAGACGTCACTGTGCATTTAAGTTGAAATGAAATAGCCCTGTGAAACCAAACAAATTCCATTCCAATTCGGCCTGTTTGTTGCGATTGAGGTGTTTGTATGGAGTATTTGCATTCAGTTTGGGATTCTAAATAATCAGAATAGAAGTTTTAAAGTCTAAAATAAAATAAATGATCAAATATAATGCTTTTCCTGATTTCATAGGCATTCAAAAAACAATAATATTATAATTAATTGCGGTAGTTTTATGAAAAACATATTGTTTTATTTATTTATGTATTTTATTTATTTATTCATTTATCTGTGACAGGGTCATGACCCACAGCACATGAAGTCATTCAAAGATATTTTCCAATGAGACTGTGTTGGAAAGTAATGTTTGGGCAAACAGTTATTACGTTTGTCGCCTTTTGGTGACAACTCATTGACCAATCACATGGCAATCATAAGAAGAAACATCAAAACGTTTCAAGGGTCAATGTCCAAAATTGAACAGGGACTCAAACATTTTGGTTTGAAGCAATGTTTTTGCCCTCTGTCTCACCCACCCCTGGACACTTATTTTGGCAAACTTTGACTTGAAATTCTTCCCAAATGAGCTCCAATCAAAAGCAGGTTTATTAGACATGGGGAATTCTAAATAACCTTTTTGCCTTCGGCATCCAATATGGGCAGAGCATTGTTTAAAGGATATACCATTTTGAGGATTTGTTGTGAAAAATGGATGTGAGAGCCCGGTACGCACTGTTAATATGTTTCATTTTCGACAGCTGGACAATATGTTGTTTCAAGTTTTCATTCATTTACTTTTACAACATTACGCCAAGAGTTGGTGCCCCTTAGTCTGCCTCTAAAACTACCGCATACAATCAAAGCAACTTCCAGATTCCCTGTAAAGTTGTCACTATTACTCAAATGTTGTAATCTGGTGCATTTTGAGATTCCCCGTTGTAATTAAATATGAAAGAAACACATTATTTAGCAAGTGTTTGATGTATTGGGGTGTATTGAAACGCAACTAAATGACGATCACAAGGACACCATTTTTGACGGTTTGGCTAATAAGTTACTGCGGCTAATGTTTCATTGTTTTATTTTCTCCCTTTTTTGTGTTTGCAGCGTGGCCACGGTATCGAGTGCTGCGGGCACTGGACACGGGCCAGTATAACCTGGAAATTTCCCACGCCGAGCTGTCCGACGACTCGCTGTATGAGTGCCAGGCCACAGAGGCCGCCCTGCGTTCCCGAAGGGCCAAGCTCAACGTCCTCAGTAAGTCGCAGCCTTCTAAACATAATTTGGCAATAAAATGATAATGGGTACATTGGAAATCTTCCTTCGATACATCCCGATATGAAAAGCTTGAAAATGATCATGAAATGTGAGGTTGAATTGGTTAACAGCTTTATTATTTTACAATGATCATTTTCAGTGCATCATGGCATTGGGTATCACGGTGTTATCGCAGTATTTTAATGATTTCATCATGATACAGTGATGCTGTGAAAAGTTAGATATTGGAAGAAAAGCAAAACAAATGTATTTATATAGCACATTTTATACACTGGGTAACTCAATGTGCTTTACATGATTAAAAGCATTTATAACAAAGACAAAAAACAACTTATAAACATTTAAAACCAAAAAACAAAACAAAATATTTTAAAAAAGTTTAATTACAACAGTGTACTGAGCAAGTAATATTATTTAAAAGTGGAAATCCTATAAAAAGCATGAGAATATATATATATATATAATATATATATATATATATATATATATATATATATATATATTTATCCTGGACTTAAAAACATTCAGACTTAGAAAATGCTTGCAATATCTCAACAATGCTATTTATTGCATAATGGACTTTAAGGAAGAATCATGAAAACTGGCACAGATTATTTGCTTCCGTGGGCCACATAAAATGACTTGGCAGGCCAGATTTGGCCCACAGGCCTTGAGTTTGACACCTGAGTCTTAAAAGATGATTTATCGGTGACACAATGATGTGACACTTGATGATTATTGTTATTAGTTTCATGCTATACTAAAATAGAAGACGCAAACCACATTGCATCCAAGAAATAAGATGTCACCAACATTGGGGAAAAAAATATTGATCACTGTACTCTATGTAAATTGGTGAAGTAATAACTGGTAATGATATTGCACATGGTGGATAGACAATACACAGTAAGACATTTGCACCGTCGCTCATTCTAATCCATTTTAAACGCGAGCTATGGATATTTCCCCCAAAAAATGGAGCATCCGCCACATCCCAGTTTGCGCACACATGCATAAATAAAAAGTGGTGAGTAACTCTCTGCATGCGTCTCCACCCCCCAGTCCCGCCCGAGGACCCAGTGGTGGAGGGCACCCCGGAGCTGCTGCTCATGGCCGGCACGCCGCACAACCTCACCTGCGTCACCCACGGTGCCAAGCCGGCCGCACACATCCAGTGGATCAAGAACGGGCTGCTCGCCGAAGGCGCCCACCAGTCCACGGTGACTCAAACACATCAGCTACACCATGGCTAATTTCGGCAAATGACTAAATGGAAGTAAAGACGAGGTGCAATGTTGCCGGATGTGCAGATCCGCTTGTGATCATTGAATTTCAGCGCTTGTCCAATTCACATCACATCATCAGCTCTGACTGAAAGTGATCTCAATCAAACTGTCACAATGAGAGTCTTGATAGGTACCCGCTTATACGTATAAGAAATGAATTACGATAACTCCACTTTGTGCACATTTTATTGTGAAGCTAAGCAGAGCAACAGTGTTGTTGGATGCACAAATCCGTTTCTGCTCAGAAGATTGCAGACCATGTCCAGTTAACGTGGCAAAGTCTCCACTGTTGTACCTGACCAAGTTCAGTGAGTGATAGTTCATGAGTTAGCTCATATTCTGGCCAAACGTGAACTGAATCCAGTTCATTTCACCCTGATGGATGTTTTTGAGAACTTGCTCATTCTGTCGTGTCAGAATGGTTTTTGAACAAAAGTTCATTTTCATTCAAGAATGCCAGGATTTGTGAGGCACTTCCAGGTCAAAGCCCACCTGAACACACACACACACACACACACACACTAAATGTAGTGTGTGGATATACACATTTACACAAAAAACACACACGCACATCATGTGCGTGTGCGTGTGCGTGTATGCATATCCACCATCATCCACCATCCATTTTCTTAGCCGTTTATCCTCAGAGCAATGGTGCCTGATGTGGAAGTCTAAAATAAAAGTCTAAAAATCGATTGTGGGTGAAGATATTAATAATTGAAAGTATTGAGCACCACATAGAATATTGTAATGGAGTAAAAGCATTGCTCCTTCTTAACATAAATTCTCAAGCAAACGTAAAAGTATGCTTCATTAAAACTATGAGTAAAATGTGTCCAAAATGTTACTCGAGTAAATCTAAGGGAGTAAACGTATCGTCTTACCTCCCGCCCCTGATTGAGACCCTGCATACTAATAATATGTTTTGTTAAAGATGAATGAAATCTAACAAAGACATAAAACCTCAACCGTTTCAAAGGAAGTTCCACAAAAACTGACAAACCAACAGACGATTCCGGCAGATCCGCGCTTAATCTCGCACAGAGTGCTGGATTAAAGAAGGGTTACGGCTCAAATTCCGCTACAAGAGCAGAACAAGTTCACTTTAAACTCCAAGCAAAGCTTGTTTGTTGGCTCATTCTTATGCTCTTTGCCTCTGGCACAAAAAAAAGGAGGAATTACAGAGTATCTACCCCAAAGCAGACAGCAGCTCAGGAGTCCTGTGCTAAAACACAGTGGAAAAAGTACAGCAGTCGCAACGCTAAGAGAATCGATTGTACTGTGGTGATGTAAGAAAACGTCACAGTGGGACAGCAGTGGCGTTCTGTTTGCACATGAGAGTTTTGAGGTCACTTTCATACATCGAAAAAGAACTCACGTTTCAATAGCGATGTTTTACAAAATGTCTTTGAAACATACAACACGTTACACATATATCTTTTTTTGTAATTGATGAAGATGATACTCACTGAAAACAATCTCAACCAACTGAACATATGTGGATTGCAATGTTTTTGTAGCATATGTGTTTTTGTAGTCATTGAAGGCAGTATATTCCTCAGCCATTGTTGTGTACATCTACTGGACTCTGTGTTTGTAAGTTACATTTTTTACATCAATCGATAACTGTTTAAAGGCCTCAGTAAACCCAACTATTGCTTTCATGTGTGGTGTAATCATCAATCCTTTCATAATCACCTAAAGACAATTTAGATTTCCCGTCAACTCCCCTGAGAATGCCTGACCTTGCCCCGTCTCAGAAGCTGAATTGGTTCAGTCCAGGCTAGTACTTGGATGGGAGACCACTTAGGACTACTTGGTGTTGGGGTTGGCCTGTACCCATAAAAAGTACAGGTTACAGAAACTGTAATTGTGGACAAGTGTAGTCCTTGAAACCTCAGGGGAGAAAAACAAATCACCTTTTACATTTAATATATTTTTGTTAATCCCTTATTTATAATTGGTGTAAGGTTCCGGCCACTCGTACAATAGATAAAATCCGGGACAAAGGCACCATACAATTTTTGGATTATTTATACACATACACATAGATGCAAATCAGTTGCCTTTTGGCAAAATTCGCTGTTTTGAAGTGAAAATAGACCATTTACATGAATAAGAGCTGATTCGTTTTTCCTGGGCCGGTGGAGTTCAGGCGTGCCATCGCTGACCTCATAACCTGTTTGAAGTGCTACTGACATCCCTATGTACATTGTAAAATAGATATTGTTATGAAAATTACATATAATATTATTCACTTCAATGTCCATATGAAAAAATAAATATGAGCGGAGAGCGCGTTATTCATGCGCCAAGTTGCGGAAGTCTCATCCGACATCAACATCCAAGTGGTAGCCATATTGCCTGCAACGTCATCAGCAGACGTCACACTGGGACATTCGCCATTGAAAACACGAACTGACTCCTGCCATGGGAGAGGAACAAGAGAGATTTTCAGATTTTTCTGACACCCCTTCTGACACGGAAGCTCTTTTCGAAAAAGAGAACATCTGACAATAGATTGAAGTGACCGGGGAAATTTTACCCTGTCGTTTCAAGCCATATTTAGATGATATGTGGATCACTTCTAACAATAGACTCCCCAACGGTATGTATTGTCATGATCCTGCCGCTTCAGCACGAGCTGTGCGGGTGCCCGCGCGGCTGCGCTAATTGGGAGGCACACACCTGTGCCTCATGCGGTCTGATCATCCCCCGTATATATAGGACCCGGTGACGACTGGTCCTCTGCCAGTTCGTTGAGCTTTATGTCCCGTTCCAGCACTCTCGTACTCCTGACTGAACCTGTGTGTACCGACCTCCGTCCATTCTCTGACCAACCTTGTAAGCCTGACTCCTTGACACTTCTGCCTGCATTGATTGTTTCCCCGTGTACCGACTACTGCCTGCCCACTCATCTGCTCTCTTCGCCCGACGCCCCAACAACTGCTGCTGCCCCGGACTGCCTGCTCGATCCCCGACCTTGGCATACAATAAACGTGTCTCTTCCTGAACTACCTTGCGTCTTCCGAGTTCCTGCATTTGGGTCCTACCTCTCGTTCCGATGGGACGTGACAGAACGAACTGGCCCGTACAGGACCCAGCAGGAAAGACCCGGCGTCGCCGGGACCGACGCAAGGTAGACCGTCTGCCGGAGGACCAAGCCTGCCCAATCCGGGTTGGCTCCCTGACGTCCTCCACTTCCGTGTCTTACGCTCCGCCAGCGAGGTATGAATACGTCCCGAACACGACCCGTCCGGCTCCTCATATTCTTCTGGACTCTGACTTTTCGGAATATGAGGAGGACCACGATTTGTTTGACCGGCTGCCTGAGTACGACTCCGACGACTTTGATTTTGAGTCTCTTTGCCCGGCTTTTGATCCCAGTCAGTTTGCCCCGCCTTCCCGCGTTTCCAGCACCCGAGCGACTTCGCCCGGTAGATCCAAGTGCACTTATCGGTACGAGGGAACCCGCTTGGCCATATACCAGGGACCTCCGCGTGGCGGCCAGAGGAGACGCGCCGGCCGGGCGCTCCCTGGTGTCTCTCGCTGCGCGGCAACGAAGACACAGTCCTCCCACTCCTCGCCGGCAACGGCGAGACTGGCAGACCCGCAGCTCGTGGCGAAGCTTCCAGCCCAGAGGGAGGAGGAGCCGCCAAACCACGAGGCGTTCTGTCGCGAAATGCGGGCGCAGGTCCGGCAAGGATTGGCGAACCAGCCGACCTACGCTGACGTCGCAACGGCGACGGACTCGCTGCTGACTCAGGTTCACGTGGCAGTTGGAACTGACCCGCTCCCGAGACACGCCCACGTGTCAGTTTCGACTGACTCTCCGCCTGCTCAGGTTCACGTTGCCGTGGAAACCGACTCGTCCCCTTGCCAAGTGCACGCCACAGTGGGAACAGACTCGCCACCTCAAGTGCACGTCGCAGTGTTGGCGGTTCCGAGCAAAGCTCACGCGGCAGTTGGAACTGACCCGCTCCCGAGACACGCCCACGTGTCAGTTTCGACTGACTCTCCGCCTACTCAGGTTCACGTTGCCCTGGAAACGGATTCGCCACCGCGCCACGCCCACGTTGCTGTTTCTACGGATGCACTGCAAGCTCACGTGGCAGTGGGGACCGACCCGATGCCGCCTCACGTTGCTGTCCAGAAGGTGGCGACGTCTCCACAGCCGCTTCTCGTCCGTGCTCTGGAGTGGCAGTGGCGACCGGCCCGCGGACGCTCCACACTCCTGCTCTGTCGGCGACGGGCACGCCCTCACGTTCCTGTCCAGGAGGTGGCGACAGTTCCCCAGCCGCCTCACGCTCCCGTCCAGGAGGAGCTGGAGTCGGCGTTGGCGCCGCCTTCTCACGTTGCTGTCCAGGAGGGGGCGGCGATGGCGCCGCCTTCTCACGTTGCTGTCCAGGACGGGGCGGCGATGGCGCCGCCTTCTCACGTTGCTGTCCAGGAGGGGGCGGCGATGGCGCCGCCTTCTCACGTTGCTGTCCAGGAGGAGCTGGGGAGTTCTGTGGAGCCACCCTGGAGCTGGAGAGACTACGGGAGGGTGGTGGACATGGCTCTGGTCCTGCTCTCCATCATCTTCTTCACTCCTGAGTTCGCCCAGCCGCTTCAGGACCTGGCCTCGTTGGCGACCAATCCCTGGTCGTCTTGCAACGACGGTGTGGGAGGTTTTCGTCGGCCTCCCTCGTTCTGGTTCCTGCCTCGCCGTTTGGTTCCTCACAGAGGTCGTCCGCCCGAATCGCCCCGTGGGGACCCTGGTGCTTGGCGTCTGGGTCGTCCTCCTGACCTATCCGCCCGGACGCCTCGTGTTTGGTGGCCTGGTTGGCCACCAGTCTGGGGTTCGGGGGGGGGTGCCCTCCTCCGGACCCCCTTCCGCCCACCCCTGCCTGTGTTAATTAGTGTCTGTTTTTTTTCGTTTAGGCACGTCTGGGAGCCGTGCCTTTGAGGGGGGGGGTACTGTCATGATCCTGCCGCTTCAGCACGAGCTGTGCGGGTGCCCGCGCGGCTGCGCTAATTGGGAGGCACACACCTGTGCCTCATGCGGTCTGATCATCCCCCGTATATATAGGACCCGGTGACGACTGGTCCTCTGCCAGTTCGTTGAGCTTTATGTCCCGTTCCAGCACTCTCGTACTCCTGACTGAACCTGTGTGTACCGACCTCCGTCCGTTCTCTGACCAACCTTGTAAGCCTGACTCCTTGACACTTCTGCCTGCGTTGATTGTTTCCCCGCGTACCGACTACTGCCTGCCCACTCATCTGCTCTCTTCGCCCGACGCCCCAACAACTGCTGCTGCACCGGACTGCCTGCTCGATCCCCGACCTCGGCATACAATAAACGTGTCTCTTCTTGAACTACCTTGCGTCTTCCGAGTTCCTGCATTTGGGTCCTACCTCTCGTTCAGATGGGACGTGACATGTATGACAGTATCTAGCGTACTCAGCCACGAGCAACAACAACACCATAAAGCGCCCCGGCTGGCCGCGATGAGCCACCGCGGCCCGGCCACGAGCGTTGTCGTTGCTCGCTGAAAGAAGGATTACGTTGTCCCCTCCGAAACTATTTTTTTTAATTGCTATAGCTTTTTATTTGCTCTATACACACCTACCTGTCATTTGGAACCCACAAAGCTCTTGTCCTTTGCACCTATGCAATCCATTTTCCACAACAAACCGGGTCTTTTGAAAACGTGTGAAGAGTGAATCCATCCTCCCGAGTGTTTGAGCAATATCCAGCGATACAACAAGCCAAAATTTTGGCTAAAACGAAGGAACAAAGACCTACCTTCCCACAGGTAAAATTGGAATAGACACACGAACCTGCATGAGTGGGTGTGTGGACGTAACGTCCCTTTCTGCTTCTTCTCCAAAACGAATCCCTCAAGAGAATTTTCATAGTGAGAGTTGCCAAAAGCCATATACGTCAAAATCATGTTGTGTGGTGAAAAAACAGATGGGTCCATTCGGACTGCCTTGTTTAAAAAATTAAAAACATACCAAAAATCATGCTTTTGGTGTCAGTTGGGCTTTAATACTCATTAAATGCTGGCAGCTCGCTCCATTCAACAAAACCACTATCCACTGATGTGATTTCTGAATCTTATATATATATATATATATATATATATATATATATATATACACATATATACATATATATCGTATATTGAAAGAAAATTCCACAACTCTGACTCTGCAATAGGTGAACTGCGATACAACAGAGGAGCAATTAGTCAACATAACGTACGTATTTTTTAACAGCAGTGGTTTTTCAAAAGACTTTTATAATGTTCTTTTGTACCATGTATGTTTTTGTAACATATTAAACATTATAATCATTAACAACAATTTCATCTGTTTTTGAAACGAGCATTGTTACTTTTTGACAGACATAACCATGTTTTGACATACGTAACCAATCGTGTTCCCAGTGAACCAAGCGTACGTGATGTCATAATCACTAAAGACAGTTTAAGGTCTTCAGTCAACCTGAAATAATCTATGTGTTTCTGTAACAAGCATGTTTTCATAATCTGGTTAACAAGTGGGGATGTCCCTAACCTTTTAAATGTCATCATTTGCATTATGTGAACACTTTGCCCTTCTTCTCCCACCTTTGCAATTCTCTCTCTCTCTCTCTCTCTCTCTCTCTCTCTCTCTCTCTCTCTCTCTCTCTCTCTCTCTCTCTCTCAACTTCACATGTGAAATCATGCCTGGGAGCTCTGCCGCAAACGCGCCGGCTCACATATGCACACGCAGCTGCAGACACTGACTCACATACTCCAACGCACATGTTTTGACATCTTCTCGCACCCATGCATATCACATTGTTGTTCTTTTTACACATAAGAACATATATATAGCCATCCATCCATTTTCTTAGCCATTTATCCTTACAAGGGTCACGGGAATGCTGGAGCTTATTACAGCTGTCAAAGAGCAGGAGGCAGGGTACACCCTGAACCTGTTGCCAGCCAATCATAGGGCACATGGAGACAGACAACAGTTGCACTCAAAATCACATCTAAGGGCAATTTAGAGTCTTCAATAAATGCATGTTTTTGAGTGGTGGGAGGAAAACGAATTGCCTGGAGAAAACCCATGCAAGCACGGGGAGAACATGCAAACTCCTCACCGGGAGGGCTGGGATTGAACCTGGGTACTCAGAATTGTGAGACCAACTTTCTACAGCTGCTACACCGTGCCACCGCAGTTTATTGTATATTGTGCAAATGCTATGTATATATATATATATATATATATATGTGTGTGTGTGTATATACAGGGTATGTAAATATTCCTGTTGTGACAGGAGGTGCTGCCTGACCGTAAGAGGGTGACCACCAGAAGCTACCTGCCCATCGTGCCGTTGGACACCGACAGTCACAGCAACTTCACCTGTGTGGCCAGCAACCCAGCTGTCCCCATGGGCAAAAGGGCCAACGTCATGCTCAACGTGCACCGTAGGTTCTTATAAAACTGCCACAAACATCCATGATAATACAGTGGGGCACATTGAGATACGAGTGACCTAACAATTTTCTCCAGATACAAGCTATTTGGCTAAATTCTTTGTCCGAGGCATCCTATTCATTGCTGCTAAAAGTTGACATTTTCTGTCAAACTAAACATTCTTGAAAATAATTACACTATTTCACCAAATCACATAACTTTGCCTCACCAAAGTCTGCTAGCTTTGTGCTAACACACGCTGCTAACATAAATTCTGATATTGCTTATGAAGGCCCAGTTTTGATCAAACTGCTGCTCACATACTGTATATGTTTGTAAATTTTATCAAGACATGGCTTAGTTCTGATAAGACTGCTGCTTTAGCAACATCCATGCAAGTTATCGCAGACGTGTCATCCAGTTCTGATGAAGCTGTGAGTTTAACTGATCTAAACTTTACTGTAGACCAATTGCATTGTTCAATTCTGATCAAATTTCCTTAATTGGCTTTTCTTGAATATTTTCCCCATTTCTTTTAAAACTGATCGTAACTTACTCAAGGCCAAGTTCTGATAGACCTGCCACTTTAGCGAAATCCATGCTCATAATTTTAATGAAGATCAGTTGTTTAGTGCTGCCAAACCTGATGCGTAAGCAACACCAATGCTTATACGACCTAGTACTAATTGTCCTCAATATTTGCTGCTGTGTACAGATCCACCGACGGTGACGTTGTCTATTGAACCACGCTCGGTTCTGGAGGGCGAGAGGGTCACCTTCACCTGCCAAGCCACCGCCAACCCGCCCATTATGGGCTACAGGTCCGCATCACTTTAACACGGGGCCTCTGACATAATTTGTCAAATAGATTAATTAAACATTACCTCTACCGCATCTCCGCTAGGTGGGCGAAGGGTGGCGTGCTGCTAGAGGGCGCCCGAGAGAGCGTATTTGCCACCACAGCCGACCACTCCTTCTTCACCGAACCTGTGTCCTGCCAGGTCTTCAACGCGGTTGGCAGCACCAATGTTAGCATCCTGGTAGATGTACACTGTAAGTACGAAAGACGTGGTCTTTGTATCCTGTGAATCCATATTATCAGGCGTTGGAGTTCCTATTGTGAGAGGTTAAAGAATCAGTAAAACAGCTGCATTTCAACTTTGGACTCCGCGCAGTGGCGCATTTTTTTTTTTTTTTTACGTAATAAATTCCCTTACTTCTACTATGAGCTCTATTGGCTACCTACCTATTTAACAAAATCCCAGTTTCTTTGTTTTCCTACTTATTGAAATATCTCCAAATAACAAATCATCCTGTGTATTGTACATACAGTACTGTATATTTTACCAATTTACCAAGCGGTCTTACAAATCTGGTACTTGCAAACCTACATCCACAACTGCTAAAACGGGTCAAAGCACTTCCTCCTGGGGAACAGATCATATATGTAGAAATAAATATACAGTATGCATGTATTTTACTTCTGTTTAGAAAGAAAATAACATTTTAGCAAATTCGCCTTTACAATATAGCTCATGTAATGTGCTGCATGGAGCAGCTTGGCCAGATTCATGACCTACATAGCTGCCTACGTAGCTATTACATATTTACCTCAATTTGAGACAATATTTTGCATAATAAATTGTGAAAACACAATTAATCCATCCCAGGCAGCAAAGAACATTAACCAAAAAAAAAAAAAGACATTTTTTAGAGAATAACTACAGTTTACAAATTGAAAACAACGGAAAAAGATACAGCATAAATGACTAATGGATTGGATAAATGAAGATTTAGCATCATTTGTACCTTTCCTGAAGACTTGATGGCACGTGGAAGAAAGGAGGATGGGAGACAGGGAACCATCTTTTTACTTTGAGTTGAAGTTATTTCTTGAATACTGTTTCAGTTGGACCCATCTTGGTGGTAGAACCCCGGCCCATTGCAGTGGACGTCAACTCGGACGTCACCCTGAACTGCAAGTGGTCTGGAAACCCTCCACTTACCCTCACCTGGACCAAGAAAGGCTCCAACATGGTGAGAAATTGACCTACCATTCTACCTAGCTACCTCATGAAATACCTCCCAGTTACCTGCTATCACAAAATACTTTACCAGCTAATTTTACAGCCTGACTTCTTACTAATTACAAATGCATGCTTAACTCCCAACCTAACGCATCTACATACATAATGTACATTCTCACATACATGTCAGTTTCCTTACCATCTGGCCTGACTTCCTACCTATGTATCTTCCTACTTTTTTATAATATTCGTTTTAATCTCCCGAAATATCTGCTTATGAATTAAATTCTGACTTTGTACATTGCTATTTACCTGCCACCCAGCCTGTCTACAAAGCTACCTACAGTATATTCAATGGTACTTGAGTTTCCTGAGGAACTTGCTCTGTCTCTTCTTCCTTTTTATTACGCTACAGTCCTTCCCGGTAGAGCTCAGTGCTACCTGGCATATTATAGTAAAATATGATACTACACTGAAGTTGAACAATTCTACAGTAAATTCGGACACTCCTGTTTATTGTAAAAAGGCAACAACGTTATACAGTTGGACAGCCACACCAAGGGGATACCCATATCACTGGGTAATTCTCCAGAAACTCATGCATCGGTGCTTAAAAAAAAAAGCTTGACTTCATAAATGTTTGCTTAGTTGTAAAGTAGACACTTTGTAGAAAGACTCTCCGTGTCCTAAATCTTTAATTCATGCCCAACAGTTTAAGAGAAAGCTCCAGGAGAAAAAAAAGCTAATGGAGCCTGCTGAGTAAATCAACATGTTTTATGAATTAAATATGCTGCTCTCGCTCACCCTGTCTGGCTCAGCTACGCCTCCCAAGCAGACTCTGCTATTTACTCGAGTCTATGCTTGTGTACGTCTCTGTTTATGTGTCCATGTCGATGTGTGTCCAGGTGCTTAGTAACAACAACCAGCTGTACTTGAAGTCAGTGAGCCAGGCGGACGCCGGCCAGTACGTGTGCAAGGCCATCGTGCCGCGCATCGGCGTGGGAGAGACTGAAGTGACGCTCACAGTCAATGGTGAGTTGCCATCGACCTGGCCATGTATCACTATCTACTCACTTTCCTTTTTACCTACTCACCGGTTGACTTACAACTATCTACTTGTACTTACTTATCTTGGATCTGTATCTATCTACCCATTGAACTACTAACCGAACTATTAGGGCTGTTTATGAATGAGTGGTGACTTGGATTTGATCGCATTTGATTCCTTCTAAATGAAATTTAAAAAAATGAACACAAAATCTGAATTTTCAGATTTTAATCACAAAATATGAAAGAACAACATATTACTCTTTTTTTCTGACAAATAACTGCAACTACTTCCATGCCATATTTGGCCTTTGTTTATGGCCGAGACCATTTTGATTTACTCCACATATTTTATGCATATGTGAGCACCAGGATCTCTGCAGAAGCAGGCGTCCGATTGCCTAGCTTGAGGAATTGCACTAATATTCGTAGCAGTACCACAACTGTAGCCAAAAAAGGAGCCATCTCTGAGGTCGACGGTGACTGTGGCAGAATGAATGAGATGAATTTTATTCAATACAGAGTGCCAGATTGCAGTGGCTAGCTGGCTAGCTAGCCAGAGAGCTAGCTAGTGAGGAGGCGGCACGGTGGATCAGCTGGTAAAACGTTGGCCTCACAGTTCTGAGGTCCCCGGTTCAATCCTGGACCCGCCTCTATGGAGTTTGCATGTTCTCTCCGTGCCTGCGTGGGTTCCCTCCGGGCACTCCGGTTTCATCCAACATTCCAAAAACATGCAACATTAATTGGACCCTCAGAATTGCCCCTTGGTGTGATTGTGAGTGTGACTGTTGTCTGTCTCTATGTGCCCTGCGATTGGCTGGCAACCAGTTCAGGGTCTACCCCGCATCCTGCCCATTGACAGCTGGGATAGGCTCCAGCACTCCCCATGACCGTTGTGAGGATAAGCAGTGAAGAAAATGGATGGATAGCTAGTGAGGGGGGAGCTGGACCCAGCTACTGAGCATATACAGCACCTAGAGGGGAACACAAACCTGGGTTATATTTTTGTTTGCGTTATGTTGAAGGATCCTAGTTAAAGTAAGCCATTATAAAATAGAAAGAAAAACCTTTCCAGAGGGAGGAAAATCAGGCAAAATGTGCTGATGTACTCCCTTCCCGGTTTAATAGATAGTTTTTAAGTTTTGTATTTTTCATTTTTTTGGACTATGTCATGTGTTTGTTTCAGAACAATGCAAATAGTTGCAATTCGATTCTGATTCAGAAGTCGTTCATTATTGTCTATACAAATAAAAATCATGACTCACAGGGTGAGTCTGAGGCTGAATAATTGGAAAGTTTCCTTTCCACCTATCTGAGCCATCTTCCTACCTTTTTGCAATTAATTTGTGTTTTATCTTGCCCTGTCCAGGCCCACCCATAATCTCCAGTGATCCAGTCCAGTACGCTGTCAGAGGCGAGCGAGGCGAGATCAAGTGCTACATTGCCAGCACACCCCCACCGGACAAGATTGTAAGTTCATTCACGCTGAATCAATCCCTCATTTACGTCTTTTGACAGCACAAAAAGTAATTCCTGCCAAAAGAATCCAGTCGACTGCTCAAAGTTTCATGCCAGCTCTACTGATTTTGCATTGGAGTGTTTTTTTTTTCTCTTCTTTTGCGTCTTCAGCGTGAGTTTTTTCTTTGAAGGAATATGTTAACCTTATTGTTTTCTCTTCAAATCACACTTGATTGGAACTACATTTCGAGCACAAAGTGAAGGCTCATTTCAAAGCCTGCATGCGTGTGAACACTTGCACCCAAAAAAAAACGACGTTTCGGCTGCACCCCTCAGCGGCAATTATCCAATTTTTGCTGCGCCGACATGACAGAAATCAGAGCTTTTAGGAGGCTTCAGAACCCCCGCCGCATGGCCTGGGAGCTGTGAGCGTATAATGTGATACGACATTAGAGTCGCGGCTTAATGCACAGACACAAGGACTTATAAAAAATGGAGTGTGTGTGTGGTGGGTGTGTTTTGTGTGTGAGTGTGTCTCTGTGCGCTTTGCTAGATCGTCCTAAATAAATCCATCTGTGTGCACATTATTCTCCATAAAGAGAGTAAATCTGCAGGAATTTACGCAATGGAAGTGACTATCGCTAATGTAAGGCATGACTAATCACATTTCAGTTCTGTTTTAGCCGTTGCAATCTCAGTTACAGCACACTTTAAGCAATGTGGTGAACGGTCTTTTTCTGGACTTGTCTAATTTTTGCCAACGATATGTCCTTCATTTTAGACGACACCAAGGATGTCTTTTCCCACCTCCAGTTAGGAAATGATTCACTTTGCTTATGATGCAACGCGATACACCCAAATTGCAATGCGATATATTTCACTCCAATTGCCAGAGGCAGTGACAGAGCCGGGAGTGGGGGGGGCAAGGGTGCTGTCGGAGATTTCAATTACAATATGACACCATTATCGCCATTACCTCCGTTTGTGGTGTGATTCACTCCATTTATGATGGGATGCAAACAATACACCCTGATTACGATGCAATTCACTCCAATTACAATGCTATTCTCTCCAATCACGATGTGATTGACTTCAGTTACAATGCGACATGTGAGCCCATACGATTCACACCAATTATTGTACAAAATAATTCGCTCCAATCACAACATGATTTGCTCCACTTAAATCGAATTGCAATGACAAATGTGAAAATGGGCTTCACTGCAATTATGATACTATTGTATATGATACAATCCACTTGAAATTCAGATTCAATATGATCAAATCTACTTATGTTGTGATGCAATACGATTTACTAAAATTTTAATGTGCTACTTTGTGATAGCATTCAGTCCATTTACAATATAATTGATTCCAATAATAATGAGGTCCAATGACTCACTCCAAGTACAATGCAATACCATATAATTTACTGCAACTATTGTTCAATCTGATTTACTCCAATCACAACACGAGTTGCTCCATTTGCGATACAATCGAGTCGAATTGCGTCGGGAAGTGATAAGCGTCACACGAGTTACGATGCAATAGAATAAGATTCACTCCATCTCTGATGTGATGACATACGATTGACTCTAATTAGGATGTAATATGGCTAACTTTTGTTTACGAGGCAGTCCGCTCCTATTCACACCAATTATAGTACAAAGTCCAACTGCGATGTGATGCAGTTACAGAATCACAGTGGGATATTCATTCTAATTATGATACAATTCTTTTCAATTCCGATTGATGCATACTTCAAAGTGATACAATAAAACTGCAACCATGACGACCTATTTCACTCCAGTTATGAAACAATGGTCCTGCTTTCAATTACAACGCGATCCTCTTCTGATATACATTTAGTGAGAATATCTCAAATGATATCCTGATTTCTAGTCGGGCCGTTGTGCCATAATCAATTGCATCGGTGCAAATCTGGCGAGGTGACAAGGCCCATAAAACTTCAGTGACGCATGTGCGTTGTAGGTGTGGGCGTGGAAGGAGAACGTCTGGGAGAAGGAGAAAGGCACGCTGATGGAGCGCTACACGGTAGAACAGAGCAAGCCGCCATTACAAGGCGGGGCCGTCCTCTCCACGCTCACCATCAACAATGTCATGGAATCAGACTTCCACTCGCCATACAACTGTACCGCCTGGAACTCCTTTGGGCCCCGCACCATGATCATCACCTTGGAGGAGACTGGTACGGAAACGCAACAAAAAGGCAATTTTGTCTCCTTTTTTCTGCAAGGTTTTCAATGAACCTTTGGCTCCGTTACCTGTCCACACTGAAACATATTTGCATTCAAGTGCCCTTTCCAAATCAGACCAACCCAGGCTATAGAGCTTGTGCATGTGACGTTACCATTTTCACAGCGCCATATTGGCGGTCAAAAAGAGCTGCTCAACAGTGTGGGGCACATTGAACCAGAGCAGAATATTCACAATGCCCGGACTTGCTGTGCTGTTGATTCTTACAACAGATGAGACAGATATTCAAAGAGGTCATTCTATAGAATACCAGCTGAAAAGACTAGAAAAGGTCAATGGATTTCGGCAATTAAACGTGATGGATGGTGCCCAACCAAAATACGCACACGCCTGTGTCGCGATCACTTCATTTCAGGTAGAAATTATTCTTCTCAATCTCAGATTCCCAAGAAGTATTTATTATGCCAAGTTGGGTCATTTGAGAACAACGTGTTTAAAAAAAAACATAACGACAGATAGTCGTCTCCAATGTACACAGAAACATGATTCAGCCACACGTTAAACTTCGGTAAACCTTTCCACGACAAATGTTTGTATATATATATATATATATATATCGTTCTCAAATGAGTCCAATGCATATCTAAGAAAAAAAAAACGGTCACAGTGATGTTTACGTAGGTTAACGTGTGGCTGCAACACGCTTCTGTGTACAGGGCCTGTAGCCTTTACCAGCGGTTTATTTTCTTTTTCGCGCCCGTCAAATCACAGTGACTGCAAATGTTATGTTCATTTGTTTAGGTTGACCCACTGGATCAATTTAGTGTAAACATTTTTTGGATTTCTAATTGTAGGTAATGACTGTACAATAGATTAGGTTGACCCATGCTATTACCTTTGTGCTACACTAATAGATCCCTTTTTTAAGTCAATTTCATTGGGATGAGCCATGTTATTACCTTGTAAAAAAATACCCATTGGAATTTGTAGTTTTTAATTACACGTTTGGGGTTGACTCATCGTGTGAACTTAGTGAAAAACCTGTTGGGCTTCTCGTTTAAAGTTAATTGTAGTGGCTTGGCCCATGCTATCATCTTGGTGCAAAATAAAGTCAGATTTTCGTTTTTAAATGATATTTGGGGTTAACCCATAGCAACACCGAAGGTCAAACCTGTATTTTTTTTGTTTTATTTTTTGTTTACAAATGTTATCCCATTAGTGCAAACGAACTGCTAGATTTCTATTTCTCAATCCTTTTTTGGGTGACCCATGGTAAGACTTTTGTGGAAAACCTTTTGAATTGATATTTTTTGATTAGTGCGTTGACCCATTGGTTTTATCTTAGAGGAAAATCTGTTGGAGTTCTGGTTTTTTTTTTGGCTAATTTAGTTGACACATAGCACTTTAATGCAATACCGGTTGGATTTCTATTTTAAATGTAGCCTCTTTCCAATGACCCACTTTAGTTCAAAACCTTTTTGATTTTTCTCTCTCTCTTTGTGGTTTTAAATACGTTTGGCCCACGGTATCACCTTGGTGTGAGTTCTGCTTTCAAAGCCAATCTTTTTAACTTGACCCACAAACAATCCTGAATAGAAAGGCAGTTACTTTTTGTCATGGCCCTTCGGTACCACCTAGATACATAACTTGTTGGATTTCTTCTCTGTTTCTAGAGACGTGGATGTCAGTGTTTAATTGATTTCCGCATGCCTTTCAGACATTGTCCCGGTGGGCATCATCGCCGGGGGGACGGTGGGCTCGTCCATCCTCCTGCTCATGCTGCTCCTGGTTCTTGGCTTCTTCCTCTACCGCCAACGCAAAGGCAGTGAGTAACTCGTATCTTTGACTCCGCTTCTGTGGCATGCACCGTCCGCTTTAGAGTTTTATTCAAATTAAACTCGTGAATATTCATGAACAGGAGAAAACTGCCACCGAACGCCCACGTGGCTCCCTCTTATTATTCTTACTCTAATCTTTGATACGCCAGATAAAGAAAGTAGCTGAAGACAAGGTAAGCCTTGAAAGGATGAACGTTTTCCACAAGATGCCAGTTTCGACTGCAGAGTGCAGTTTCTGAAGAAATTCTGTGTGAATGCGAAAGAGTTGACTGCTGAAATGCTGTGCAAGTATTCAAAACATGGGAAAAATGATTTTGAGACTGAAAAAGCTGAACTGATAGAGGTACATTTTTTTTTATAAATGCGTCCATTAATTTGGGTATTTTATCATGGAGAATGTGGACTGATTAAAAAAAATGCAAGAATTTGAAGGATGTGAAAAATACTTTTCAAGATGATTTGAATGAGCTGTACAGTTTGAAGTTGGAATAGTTGAATTGAAAATTTTTATTTCTTGAGATACCAAATGTAAACTTGTGGAAATAGTTGGAATTTTGGGAACGTGGAAAAGTGGATTTCCCAAGATGTCATGAATTTTGTGAATATTATAATGCTGGATGAGTTTAAATTGTTTGAGAAATGCGGGCTGTTAAATTGGTGTTTTTTGTTTGGAGTTTCTAATTTGGGACTAGATTCAGGTTTCCAAATCATGGTGTCATTTTAGGTTTTCAATAGATTTTACAGCAATATTGGACGCTAATGAGCTGATTGGCAGATCGGCTTTGTCGAAATTTGCCCATCCGATCAACGATGTCATTGGTCAGTTCCGCAAAAAACATTTAATTAATTAAGTAGTTTCAAAAGAGCCTTGAGGATCAGTCAAATGAACATTAGCATCTTCCTCCTGTCAACAACCATTTTAGCTCACTTGGCTTTGTAGGCTCGGGGAACCTCAATGTGGAGAATAATCTTGCGTAGCCTCGTTGGTGAGACTTGCAACTTCCTTCCAGGTCACCGAGGAGTGACGCTGGGTAAAGCCGATATCAAAGTGGAGACGGTCAACAAGGAGACGCATAATCTGGAGGAGGAGGGAGCCAACGTCTCCACGGCCACGCGCATGGTCAAGGCCATGTACTCTGTGAGTACAAATGCACGTTGATTAGTACAAACCTCATACGCTCACTCCGACGAAGAGGCTGCACCAGACCTGGGCAAATGTTTGTGTGTTTCGTCTGATTTTTTTTTGCGTTTTTCAAGACAGCTTGGCCAGCTCATTAGTAGATTGGTTACTCTCTACAAAAAACATTGAATATTTTAATGTCTGAAAAATATTTTGGTAATCATTAAATAATATATTGTCATTTTTAATTTGAAATTAATTTAACTGTGACTAATTCACCAATTACCATACTAAAATATTCTATTCTATAACTTACAATGAATTATTTAACCAGTTATTTAATGAAATAAATCAATATAAATAAATGAGAAAATGTGTATGGTAATTTTTATGGTAACTTTAAATGACAGTACTATTTTAAAAAATACAATTTAATACATGCATGTGAAATATGTGAAATATGTTCACGTTGATTGTAAAATGTTATGATTAAGGTATGCTTAATTACGGAATTGTTTAATAACATTATTGAAAATGTTGAATATGTTTGTAACTTTTTTAATTTTAAAAATAATCATCACTGATTTAGTGCAATAAGTAGTAATGGTAACTATGTATGATTGTTTTTTTGACTCAGAGTCTTTAATTATTTTACTATAAGTATTTTCTATTTAAAAAATTATTTAATTGGAAATTAATTTGTAAAAATTACTAAATAAATAATTATGGTAAAATAAAATGTTTAGAATAATATATTATAGTAATTCATTTAAAAAATATATTTATAATTAAATGCGGGTTTAAAAAAAAAAAGAAAATATCATGTATACGTGAAATTGTTTTCTCATCCTTTCGTTATCTTTACAATAAATCAATCGGGCAACAAGTCCATGAGCTAAATGAATAAAAGTTGCAACTTTCTTCTCCTCCCTCTGTTCCTCCTTTCTCGCCGTCCCTCCCTCCTTCTCTCCCTCCGTCTGTCTGTATGTTTTGTTGTTTGACGGTTTAGTTTCTGCCCTCTGTCTCCCTCTCTCCATCCACTCAGCCCTTCAAAGACGAAATGGACCTCAAGCAGGACGTGCGCAATGAGAGCGACACGCGGGACGAGTACGAGCTTAAGGTCAGCCAGCGCGGAGCTTTCGCACACGGGGTTAGAGGGTTTCAAGTTAGGCCTTCAAAGTAGCGTTTTGGTTCCAAGTTAGGGTTGGGGATTTAGTTTAAGTTTTCAAGACAGAGTTTGGGTTTCGAGTTAAGATTTCAAACTGGGTCATCAAGTTAGATTTAGAGTTTCAACCCAGTGTTAGGGTTTCAATTTGATTTTCCAAACTTGGGTTAGAGTTGACAATTCGGGGTTCAAACATGGGCCAGTATTTCTAATTTGGGATTTCAGACATAATTACGGTTTCATATCAGGGTTGCAGTTTAATGTTAGGGTTTAGAACTCAGGTTAGGATTTCAAATTAAGATTTTGAACTAGATTTAGGATTTGATATTAAGGTTTCCAGCCAAGGCTAAGGTTTCAAGTTGGGTCTTCAAACTCGGGGTAGGGTTAGAAATTAGGGTTTGAAACAAATATTAGGAATTCAAGATTGAAAGGGGCTTTCAAACCAGGATTTAGGTTTTATGTTACCCTCATTTGAAAGGCACAATGCCCATCAATGAACACTAGTACAATACTTGTGTGAATGTGGCGAAGTTAATATACTTGTAAATTCAGATGTGGGTCAAATAGCCAAGTACTGTACTCAAGTAAGAAGTACTCAAACAACATAAAAATAAATAAAAATGTGCAAGTTCAGGCATTGCTGAACAGTCACTTTATATAAAACATCATCAAATGACACTGACTAAAATCTTTGTCAAAAAAAAAAAATGTAAGGCAAATCCACCTCCCAGAAACATTCTTATACTTTTGTTTCAACTTATTAAAAACCACAATAGGCTCAACACACCCCTGTCCAAATGCCAGGTTTTTGTGATGTAAGAGAAATCATCAAAGAGTTTTTTTCTTCCATTAGTGTGATAGAATTTTGAGAGGGGAGGTGAAAGCAATGTTTATAAAAAGAATACAAATGTTCTTGTTCAGGTCAAGATTGCAAAAGAAATGTTTTGTTTCAACTGGTCTTTTTCTTTGGTTAAGTCAAATGAAAATAGTCATTACACCAATCTGGCTGCACAAGGGCACACTCACGATTATGATTGGCATGTGGCCTTGTTCAGGAGTAACTAACAAACTCATATTAAATGCAAGTTCACACACACGCACACGCACTTGCGCAGACACACATGCCAGGCCATCACCATTTTGATTCTGAAGTCCCGTAAAACACATACATTCCTTACAGAAAAAAATCTTGCTTTATCGACTGAAATGACTGAATGATGAAGCTATTTGCTGAGTAGACTAATTGAGTGTGTATGTGTGTTTGCGCATGCCACCAACAGCAAAAAAAAAAAGGCCAGAAATGGCCTCCACCACATTATGGTTTCATGTCAGGTTTAGGAGTTTGAGTCAGGGCTTCAAACTAGGGTTAGGGTTTCAAGTCATCCTTAGAGTTTCAGTCTATGGTTAGGGTTTTAAATTGGTATTTCAAACAAAGATTTGGATTCCAAATTACAGTTTCTAGTTTGAGTTAGGGTTTCAAATGTGGATTAGGGTTTTAAATTCAGGTTTAAAGCCAGGGTTAGGCTTTCAAAACCGGTGACAAGATAACGTTTCAAGTTTTGATTTGAAGTCAGAGTTAAGGTTTCGAAATCAGGGTTTCCAGCCAGCATTTCTCTTGCAGGGTGCGGTCACTCTTTCAAGACTTTCAAATCAGGATTTGACTTGTTTATGGTTTCAATTATTCACCTATTCTTAGAAGGGTAAAAGTTGTGTTTGTTATTTCAGGATCCAACAAACGGCTACTACAACGTACGAGCAACCACCCACGACGAGGCTCGCCCTCAGTCACGTACCGTCCACTACCAAGGAGATTTCCGCTCCCCGAACCCAAGCAGTGCGGGAGGTGGAGGGGCCGTATCTGCTGCAACAACTGCGCCCCCCACCGGCGCTGTCCCCCCCAGCGGAGTGCCGGGGTCCCGGGCCGGCTGCTATGACCCACGTCCACCTTCCCGCATGTCCCACTCGACCTACGCCCAGTTCAGCACCCTCTCCCGTACGGCCGCCACACAGCAGGCTGCACCCAATCTGCCCGGGGACTACCCAGGGGAATGCGGATTGCTGGACGGTACCACCCAGCTGTCTTACGACAACTATGGATACCCCTCGCAGTACCACAGCTATCGCGTGGCCTTCGCACCACCCGTGGAGGAGGGCCCGGCTTATGAGATGTACCCCACGGGACCAGGGAGGGGATCTGGCCAGCAGAGCCCAGAAGCGGAGCTCGGGAAGTATGGCACCGCCACCCGCTTTTCGTACTCATCACCACCTTCTGACCACTCGCAGAGACACACACAGAGGATGCAAACTCACGTGTGAAGGCAAAACCACATGCGTTGTTGTTAGCAATATGCATGCTAGTCAGCGCTAACTACAATCAACAAACAAGAAGACCACTTCTGACCAATCTATCACCTTTTTGGGGAACCTTAACTTTGGCTCTTATCCTGGTGAAAATATATTTTAGGGCTCCCAAAAAACGGTTTCGTCATTTGACATCAAATTAAAAGACTATGTATGTCAAGATACAATGTACGAAAAAGTCTCAAGGACATATGTCCGAAATGGAATAGGAAGTCAGACACTTTGTATTAAAGTGGCCATTTGGGGGTTGAACTCTGACTAGGCTGCATAGCCACCTAGCTTACCTCCACCTTTCTTTAGCCATTAACATGAAATTTGATGAACAGTTCTATCATAACAGGATGAACAAAAAAGTCTGTCACCCATGTCCTAAATCCAACAGGAAGTCGACCATTTTGGAGTGAAGCAGCCATTTGTTGGCGAAATCCTAGCAGGAAACATGGTGCCTAGGATATCTCCCACCACCAATTTCACTAATCGAAATAACATTCCGTCAACAGGTCTGTCTTGACCAGACACGCAAAAAAGTTTTTGCAGATTCATGTCCAACATTAAACAAGATGTCAGCCATTTTGAGGGAATTCCTCATGATGACTCGGGTGCAAAGCTCAAGTCCAATCGAGCTTAGTGTTGGAAAAAAAATACTCACCACCACTCTTTACTCATCAACACAAAATTTGCAAGACATGGAAGTCAGCCAGCCATTTAGGGCAAATAACTAGGACTCTGACAAATGCCGACGACGGAAAATCGGATGCAGTGATTCCATCCAGAAAGCAGGATGGTTATTGCTTCTGCACTGGACTCTGAGACAAGTGTTTCTCTACCTTTATTGAACTAACGGCCATGCTACATTATTATCATTTTACAGCACACCACCAACAAATAGTTCCCAGTTTGAATAATGAACCTCTATCTAATTTTACTTACAAATGTGTTTGGTGTGTAATCTGGAACATCATAATTGAACACAAAGCTGAAATACTATTAGGAAGCCATTATTCTGTTGTTTGAATGGCAACAAATGGATACCCAAGTTTACTCTACCTTCTGCCATCCAAATGAAGAGCATTTAATTGCTGTGCCTGTCACTGTACGTCGTTGGCATACAGTAGATAAATGAACAAAACTATATTTAGAATTAATCATTTTCAGGCAAATTACTGAAATGTAATATAGTGTGTAATTGGCTAATTTCCCTAAGATCCCTTGATATTCTATCACAGTGCACTAGTGTGCCACAGCATCATCATTGTCAATTACTGTCTAAACAATTGAGATCGAAGACCGATGGCCAGATGTGGGTTGGCCGGACATGGGTATTCCAGACTGGTAGACAGGCGTGAGTACCCTGGACAGATGGGCTCGTGTCCTCGCCAGATAGCCAGATGTGGGTTACCCACAGGCTGGTACCCTTCGCAGATGGCCCAGTGTGAGCTGGCTGGATGCGAGTATCCGAAACACACAGCAAAATGCACATTGCCCGGGTTACGGGTCCACTAACCGCGATAGATAGTCTGAGGTGGGTATCATGGCCGGATGGTCAGATGCGGGTTGGCCGGACGTGGGTATCCAAGACAAATGTTTGACAATAAATTGTAAAAATTTTCCACCAGCTCCGTCTAATGTGGAGATCAAAGTGTGACCATTTTGAGAGTGAAAAAAAATGGATGCGCTAAAAGAAGAACTAAAGCCAATTTTGAGGGGGGCAAGAATAAGTTGGATGTTCCCCCACTAGGCAAAACACAACTATTCTGGTTCATTTTGCATTCATGGAATAATAATTGAACAAATTAATTAATAATGTTCAACTCATCTCAGGGGGCTGCCATGTTTGCCATTATCCTGCTCTGCTGTCATCCGAAATTAACATCCCTACTCATCTTGCGCTTGCATTGGGAACGTCATATGATCTAACCCTAAAAAACCACCTCGTAGACTGCCCCTGTATGCTGCGACAACTAGCATGATTGTTTGATATTTTGGCAGCTTTGGGTTCAAACCATCATTTAATCAGACCTTAATTATGTTTGGTCATGTGACGTTTGCATTGCAAGCACGAGAACACTTTTAAGTTTAATTTCGGTCGAGAGAGCAAGATGTTGCCAAACATGTCAGCCCTCTGAGATGGATGAAAATGTACAACTTCATCTGTATAATTCTTATACCGCAGACATATTATTAATAAGTATACTGTGTTTAGACCAGTTGGGGCACATGCAACATCGTTTTGCAATAAATAAATAAAACTGGGCTTTAGTTCTGCTTTAATGTAGAGTTCATTGCTTTCATTTGGACTTTTTGTGTAAAAACAGAGCAACATATCTTTCCATGCACTGTAGCAACATGGCAGCTTCTCAACAACAACAAAAAGAAAAACAGTGAGGGGCATCTCTTCTAAGACAGGTAGCAAAGAGTTGCGCTAATTTTATACAGTCGCGACGCATTTCGATGGTGACTTTTTTGTCCATTTTATGACTTGGCAGTTTGTACAAAATAAAAAGAAAAAATACCTCCACACCCTGGATCCTCAAGTATCAAACGTTTGTTTTTCATCTCCTGCACAGTAGAATAGTTCTTTTTTTTTCATATTTATACAGAAACTGAGGGAAGGAGAAACTGCATAAAAAAAGGAACATTTTATTGTATTTTTATTTTTTAAAAAAAAAAGGAAAGAAAAGAAAAAGAAATGCGGCCCAAAGGTTCCATGTTTCTGTGCGGGACGTTGGATTTCTGAAACTGAACATTTTCGCCAGAGATGGATGATGTTGAATTTACAGCATAACTATCCCTCAGACCAGCAGTCACCCCCCATGACTGAAATGCCTTTTATGACAACATTCATGTGATAGATTGGACAACAAGCGCCTGCTCGCTTGCAATGGTGGAGTTTTAACATATCAAAGTGATGCTGCAGAGGCTTCCCTGGAGCTCGTTTTGGTACTGTAAACATGTAAATGACATGTAAACCACGGGTCAATAATGTAAACTTGTAATGCTTCCTCACTCCAGCAAAAACTAAACAGTGGTCTTTGTTTTATGTTTTTTTTTTTTTAATGGTCTAATCTTTGCTATTTGTGAATGACTGTCTTTCTATGTTCACTGCTAGTGTCCAATACAGTAAACTGTATATTAAGCTTATCCTAGATCACACCCCCAAACTCCAAACTGGCCAATCACAGTGCAAAACACAACAGTGGGCCGACGTTACTGTAAATCAAGTGATAATTTGTCAAGTTTTAAAATTCTGTTCTATAAGAAAAAAAAACTAGATGGCATTTCACATTAGGGTTATAAGTTAAGGTTTCAGCTAGGGTTCCAAAATCTGGTTTCAAGTGTTAAAGTTAGACTTCTGAATTAAGGTTTCTAACAAGGATTGGGGTTTCAAGTTCAACTTCAATGTTATGTTTTTAGGACAGTGTTGGGGTTTCAATTGAGGGCTCTAAAATACAGTGTGCTTTAAAAGCTGCGTTAGGGCTTCTGGTTAAATTTCAAATTGGGATTTCAAATGAAGAATTTTTAATTAGAGTTTCAAGATAGATGTTAGGGCTTCAAGTTAGACTTCCAAATTTAGTTTTCAAACCAGTTAGGGTTCAAAACTAGATTTGATTGCTTGAGAATAGGTTTTAAAGGCAAGCTTAGTGTTTTGAAGTATGAGTAAGGTTCCAAACTGGGGTTTGAAGTCAGTGGTAGGATTTCAAATTAGTATTAAAACAACGTTTTTGGTTGTTTTGGGGATTTTCATCAATATGTCCTAACCAAAGGCTGCTGATCTTCCCTTCAAATGTTTTCCAGGACATTAAGGATCAGCACTTTAGTTCTGAAGATTTTGTCATTTGCTCTCAGTCAAAAATGTCAGCAACATCCCTGATATTAGATGCAGATTATCTTTTTTTGTAATATTTGTTATTTCATCTGCACAAATGGTCTAAAAAGTCGACCCAAATGAGAATGAGGACACAATCTCACGCTGAGCCACCAGCGAATCCACGAGATATTTATTTGCGCTTGTCCAGTGCCAAAAGGCTCAGAGGTGGCCGCCATGTACTTGTGTTTACTGCCCGCATGTGAGTGCGATCCGAGTTTCAAAATGGCTTGAAATCCCTCTGAACAGCTTCACGAAGATCTGAAATTATATTGACTCATGTTTTGACCAAAATTGCAATTAATCACAGCTGAGTTGCTTGCGGAGTGACATGCTAACTTAGTCTACATGACAAATACACATTTTTTTTTTCTCTCTCTCTGCTTGTTAGAGAAATCCAGTAACTTTTTGGAAGTGTTCAGCTTCGTGTAAACACAAGGAAGTGAGGCACAACAGTTGCTAGCTGAAGCATGAAAAAGGTTGGAGAGTTGCTATCTGAGTGGCTTGCCAAGTTGGTCTCCGGGCCAATTATCCATTTTTTTCCGCTTGTTGAAGAGACGGCGTGCTAAAAGTGTTCAGTAACATGAAAAAAAACCACATGAATATTAAGGCACGAAACTTGCTAACAAAATGACTTTCTAGCTACAGCTTTCTCCCATGCTTTTATTCATCTGATTGTTAGAGACTCACTTGTAACTGTGTAAGAATCTTCGCGAACATGAAAACAGAATGGAGGCAGAATCCTTGTTAGTGGAAGCATAAAAACAAAAGGACGAAGGAACCTTCCTTAAGAGTGGCTAGGGAGTAGCTTGCTAAAATAGAACATGGACCGGTCATACGTTTTGCCCTCTGGTTATCAGCGAGATGTCCTGAAAACTTTTGGGGAAGTATCCAGCATGAAAAAGAAAAAAATGAGGTAGAAGAGTTGTTAGTGGAACAGTTTGGCTTAAATGGGTGTCAATAATAGTTCTGTTTCCTCTGGTTATTATTCAAATGATCAGTGTTTAGCAGTATGAAAACACAGGGAGCGTTACGAGCATAAAATTTGCTAAATTAGCATACATGCAAATAACAAGTGTTGTTTCCTCTCATTTATCGAGACATTCTGCTAACACTATGAAAGGAACCCAAAGATGACGTTAGGAGATGCTTGTGGATTGATTTACTAGTTTTAGTCCACACTCACATTACTACTTATTCTTTGGATAACCCTGCAGAATAGCATTAATTTGACTACACAAAGGATCGCAGGAAGAGAGTAGCGAGTTGATAACTCGATAACCAGCCATCACAGCTTCTTTCATGACTTCACAGTCTTCCGATTTCTTTAACAGCCAGCTAACCTCTCCGCAAGCAACTCTTTTTCTTCAATATATGGCAGTGTATTTCCCAAGAGGTAAGAAGTGTGCGTATGAGTATGAGTGTGTTGTATAAATATTTACAATATAGATATAGCCTCCATGGTCCAGTTTAGTTTTTCAGTGATGTCTGCACTCGTGTGATATTTCACAATGTAAAATTGCCGTTTTTCTTTGTTTTGTTAACAAAATACATTCCTGTTTTTTTCATGTTGCAAATTGTATATTATTTTTTCACACAATTCCAGAAAATAAAAGGATTTCATACAAAAAAGATGCAATTCAACTCGTTCCATTATTTGCTTGCTGAATATTAAATTCAGATTTTTTTTCATTTCTGTAGAACTGATTTTTATTATTATTATTGTTTCAGCTCTCCTTAAGTTTGAATATTTCTCTGCTTCCTAAGATCAGTTTCGCCATTTTTCTCTCACTTGTCTTTCTGTGTTTTTCTCTTTCTTTTTTTTTTACTTTTTTATTGCAGTTAATTTCAATCACATTTACAAAAAAAAAAAAAAAATTTAGGCTGAAATGTAAGGGGTTTAATCATTTTTTCCGAACATTTTCTGAGCCTCTTATCCTCACGAGGGCCATGGGAGTGCTGGAGCCAATGCTAACTGGTTAGGACCTCCGCCTCATAGGTCAAATCCCAGCCCCGCTTGTATGGAGTTTGCATGAATTGTTCCTGTGCCTGTGTGGGTTTTCGCTATAGTCTCCTCCCACATCCCACAAACATGCATGGTAAATTAAGTGAAGACTCTAAATTGCCCGTATGTATGAATGTGAGTGCCGGAAAGAAAAAAAAAACATGCATGCATGGGGAGAACATGCAATCTCTACACGGGTGGGATTTGAACCCCGGTCCTCAGAACTGTGAGGCCAATGGTCTCACCAGTGGCAACACCATGTTTACTTCTCATTTTTCTCATCATTTCTTCTGTGTTTTTTGTTAATTATTTTTTTCTTTGTATTAGTTGAAAAAACTGAAAAAACACTTTTCTGATATTCTTCCTTTCTGCAGTTTTTAGATTTGATCTGCCTTTATTTCTAATTTTTTGCCAAGTCCTATCCTATGTCAGCATGTTTTTTGTTTTGTTTATTCGTCAAGTTTTTTTCATTTCTACTTCGATTTTCCTTCAACGCCTTATTTGTTATTTGCTGATTTAGAAAAAAAAGGTCAATGTTATGGTAATTATTATTTTTCAAAATACACTAATGTTTTTCTTTTCCTTCAGCTAAAAGGAAATTAGGAACAAAATAATTTTGTCCATTTATTGTTTGTTTCTACATCTACCTCCGCTAAAGTTTGTCTTTTTTTTCACCATTTCCCCCACGTGTATTCCCACTTTATTTTCCGTTTCCTCAACCTCTGCTTTTCTGCAGACTAATTCTCCTTTATTCCTCATTTTTCTCACTCTCTCCTCTCCCATTCACCTTGGGAGTACTCCTCTCCTCGTTTCACCTTGTTGCACCGGAATGAAAAATGAAAAGAAAAGAAGCTTGGCTGTCCCATCTTTACTGAGCGCGATGTCGCTGATGTTCGTCTTTCTCCAACCGACTCGGGAGTTCTGTCTTGAAATAACCTTGAGCAATCTCATTCTGTTTCTCTCTTCTCCATTTTATTCCTCCCCTCACATCTCAAGCGGTCGTCGGGCGGATTATGGCCCCTCTCATGGCTGGCAACGACGAAGATATATTATCATATTAGTGCAAAATGATGTCATGCAATTCAGGACGTTTGTCCTTCGCGCACCCTTTGAAGCCCCCGCCGAACCGAAGTCTCCCCCTTCCCCGCAGATGATGTCAGTCTGTAGTGTGGGAGACGGACGAGCCAAGAGAAACGCCGGCCTGAGGTTTTTGGTAGCAGGTTGTCACCATCTTGTGGACACAGAGAGACTATAGAGAAATGTGTGGCGCTGGAAAAATGAGATGCAAAATTGAGCTATATTGGGAGGCACTGGAAGCATTCTTGTGAAGCTTAAAGGTCAAGTGTCATGAAATGGATGATTTTTAGTATGTTATTAATGAAAAAACGGCAGCAGGTATGGACCCATCTGTTTTTTTTTTTCACCACAAAACATGATTTTGACGTATATGGGTTTTTGTAACTCCCGCCGTGAAAATCCTCTCGAGGGATTTGTTTTTGAGAAGAAGCAGGAAGTGTTGTACGGGGCAGGAGCGCCCTCAAGTGGACTTGTTTGTTTCTATTAGTTTTACCTGTTAGTCAAAATGCCAGCTCGTTGCATTGCTGGATATTGCTCGATCACTCGGGATGATTGATTTACCCTTCATAAGTTTGCAAGAGACCCGTTTCGTTGTGAAAAATGGATTGCACGGGTCCAGAGGACGAGAGCTTTGTGGGTTGCAGATGACAGGTAGGTGTGTATACAGCTACTAAAAAAAATAATACTTTGGGGCGGACCACATAATCGATCTCTCATAATGTAACAAAAGATCCGCGTATGAATGACAGGCATGCTAAATGTGTCGATGTGCGCATCGGACAGCTTCCACGTCGGGCTCGCCGGTGAAGGCTGCTGTGTCGGCTCGCCAGCGAAGGCTGCCGCGTCGGGCTCGCGGACGGCCGCGGCTATGTACAATGCTGCTGGAAATGGCGCACTCAACCGCGTGTGACGACAACGCCGTAAAGCGGCTTGGCTCGGCGCCGTGATAAGCCACCTCGGCGGCGAAAATGAGCCACCCCGGCTGACAAGGCCGGCGGCCAGGGTGGCTCATCGCTGCAACGGGCCGCAATGGCTCATCTCCGCCGCAGAAGTGGATTGGACCGGGAGGCGGTTTGGCTGTGATCGTATATCATCTGAATATGGCTTGAAACAATAAGGTAATATTGCCCCGGTAACTTCACTCGGTTGTGTGATGTTCTCTTCTTCGAAAAGAGCTTCCATGTCAGAAGGGGCATGTTTGTCTCCTATAGTTGGGTCCACAGCGTGTTTTCAATGGCGAATGTCCCGGACAGGAGATGCAGCCAATATGGCGACCACTTGGATAACGAATGACACTTACGCAACTTTGTGCATGGATGACATGTTCTCTGCTCATGTTTATTTTTTCGTATAGACATTGAAATGAATAATGTTATATGTATTTTACATTACAATATCTATTTTAGAATGTTTATAGGATGACACTTGACCTTTAAAGGAGCAGGAAAACACACTGGTGAAAGACGAAGGCAGAAGAGTTGCTAACAGAGAAGCTATCTTACATAGCATTCCTAGTTACCAAGCATGTGGTTTTCCCTTGGTTATTTTAGACAGCAAGCATTTATGAAAATACACCATGTGGAAGGTAGAAAAGTTACTAGCAAAAGTATTCAAACGCACTGTGGAAGAGTGTTCAGGAGGAAGGAAAAACAATAGCTCGCAGAGATGCTGCCAGCCTGCTAAATTGCATTCGTGACAATCGTCTTGGTGCTTCCACTTATTACAGCGACACACTACTGGCATTTTGATAGTTTTTTCTTTTTTTTTTAAGCAGAAAAGCACACCACCACGTGGATAGGAGGTGGAAGGGTTGTCAGCATTGAAGCTGATTAAATTAGACAGCCGTCACATAGTAGTGTTTCTAATAGAGACGTCATGGTAGTACTGTGTCAGACCAATTAGAGCATTGTAAACAATGAGGAAAGCTGAAGATCAGATGAACGAGAAGCTAGCTAAATTAGCATACAAATCACTCTCATCCTCCCTGTGGTTGAAGGCATGCTGGAGTCTATCCCAGGTGACTCGGGGGTACAAGGTACAACTTGAACTTGTCGTCAGTCAATCGCAGGACACATAGATACAAACTACTGTGTGAGGAAACTGGAGTACCCAGAGAGAGTTCACACAGACACAGGGAGAACATGTAAACTCCACATAGGATAGTCAATTTCAATTCAGGTGATCAGAAATGTGAGGCAGATGTGTTAATCAGTCGTCCACTATTCCACCATACAAAGCATTCATGCATCATTTACTAATAAAGACTTAATGGTACTGGACTTAAAGGGCTGTGCAGTGGGCCACAGGAGGCCATTGTGTTTTTGGTCTTCTTCCAAGTTGCACTCTTCTTGATTTTTGTCATTGGGTGAGGTCACTGTGGAACCCATCTTGTGACCACAAACTGACACTTTTTCATTGGCCAACTTGAACAGGTCAGACCACATGCGATACAGTTATCAGTAACTTGCCATAAGCAGAAAATTCAGAAAGCTTCTGTCCCTGTTCATATCTAAATTTAACAGTCAACCACATTTCCAGACATCCAGTTTTATCTACACATTCAAATCCTTGACTAATTCTTTGTTGTTTCTCAGCCAACTTTCTTTATTTCTTTAGTTGTTGTTGTACACACTGGTATTATTTTGCACTTCCTACTTCACATTTTTCTATACTCGCTACAGTACCTAGAAGCACTTCTCTTTATTAGATTATTAATACGTCTTTTGAAATTTAAACCCCTAATTGTCGGTTATTGGGGACTCAAACCTGGGGACCAAACATTCGTTCATCACAGACTGACACCCCTAGTTATCAATTATTGGGGGCTTGAACCCCTAACTGTTGAACTTGAAACTGGGGACTTGAATCCCTGATTGTCAGACTCTTCATAGTAAGGACTTGAACCCAACCAATGGAATGTAGGGAAAGCAATTACCTACACTTCTGAATACAAAGGCACCATTGTTTCCAAGACAATACACCATAGTCAGCACGGTGAATCAACTGGAAAGCGCCGGCTTCACAGTTCTGTGGTCCCAGGTTCAATCCCGGACCCGCCTGTGTGGAGTTTGCATGTTCACCTCATGTCTGTGTAGGTTCTCTCCAGGCTCTCCGGTTTCCTCCCACATCCCAAAAACATGCAACATTAATTGGACAATCTAAATTGCCCCTAGGTGATTGTGAGTGCGGCTGTTTGTCTCAATGTGCCCTGCATTGACAGAGGGGATAGGCTCCAGCACTCCCCGCGACCCTTTTGAGAATAAGCGGCTAAAAAATGCATGGATTGATGGATGGACAATACACCATATGAAATGTTCTTATTTTCAAGAAACGAAAGTTTTCTTTCCTGTAATTTTTTTGTTTGGAGGACAACAGGTCCGTTTGGATCCTGAGGTGATAGCCATTGGTCCTGGATGATCAATAACTCCCAGGGTCATCTGGATTGGCACTCAATCCTAGGATCCCATTTCTGACGCCAACTGTTTTGGAAAAGCTTTTTCAGACACCAGAAGGAGACAATCTTGTGTTTGTGGGTTTTTATTACAAAAATAAGACTTCGCAAAGAGAGTAAAAGGTACAAGTTTTACAAGTTGTCACCCCTTACTGAAGTTCAGACTAAAAGTCCCTTTGTTATATCAAAGTGAGAAAGACAGAAAAAGACAAAGCAAAACAATGACCTATGTCCAGCTCCACCAGATTTTATACATATGGAGCCAGTAAAACAACATAACGATTAAGCATCTAGGGACAAGTCTTATGAACAGCACGGCCGGAAGAGCTAATGGTCTCAACAGAACAAAGCCTGCGGAAGTTGAAGGAAGAACTAATCGAACTAATATTTGATATGTAAAACATAACATTTTAAAACACCAGGAAACCTCATTGCTAAAGACTGAGACAGGAGAGGCGCGAGCAGAGAATCTGGCAAGTTTACCACTTTGTTATCCCATAAGTTCTTTCATCTTCTTTAGTAATAATGGCAACACTGTGGAAGTTAGTTGAATAAAAAAATAAATAATATAAATAATATATATAATAAAACAACTAGCTAGCTTAGCATACACAGTAATTCTGCAAATTGTGTCATCTAGTGGACTTTTATTCAATGTCTTTTGATGTCAATATTCAAAAGTCATCTTCCATTTCCAGGTCCATTTCTTCCAAGTGAAGCCAAGGAAGCTCACTGCGTGGCGTGACAAAATGCCCAATGTTGGCCAAGCCGGACACAACACAGCAACTGAGCGCGCTCCGAGAGACAGCCATGTCACATGCGGAGACCCACATGGATGAGCGGGCGTCGTAGTACTCGACCAAGCTGATGGCCGACACACCTGTGTTGCCTCCAGCCACGAAAAGGCGGTCCTCTACCACTTGAATCCCGAAGTTGCTCCGCGGACACTTCATTGAGGGTAAGACCATCCAGGTGTCCGTGATGGGGTCATAGGCCTCCACACTGCACAGATGAATGTCGCCGTCAAAACCGCCAATCTTCAGGAGAAAGAGGAACAATGAGATTGTATCCGACCCTGAACCACAAGGCCTAAACCTAAACCTTGCTCTTTTTTAAAATGTATTTTTTATCTAGCTTGAGCTTGGTACACACATAAGGATGTTTTAATTTTTCTTAATGTTACAGACCCCACACATGAAGATAATCAGGAATTTATAACATTTTCATTGTACTCTCCTGACTGAGGAACAAGGAACCGCCCATAAATAAAAACTAACATGTCCTACCCAATGTAGGAGGACCAGGAGTTTAAGGTGGAGGTGGAACTGCAGGGATCCCTTTCCTGTTTACAGTGGTGATAGTGAAGAAAATAAGTACTGTATTTTCCGCACTATACGCCGCACCTAAAAGCCTTTAATTTTCTCAAAAGCAGATGGTGTCCCTTATAATGGTATTTGAACATCTGTCTTTCAGCTAGAATTCTGGCCCTCAGAGACCTGTTAGTCCGTCTTTAAATGTTCACCTCCACCCCATATATTATCCTGAATCAGATGCACCTGTGTGAGGTCATTAGCTGCATAAAGTCACCTGTCCACCCCATACAATCAGTAAAACTCAAACTTGTAACATGGCCAAGACCAAAGTGCTGTCCAATGACACAAGAGACAAAATCGTACAACTCCACATGGCTGGAAAGGGCTATGGAGAAATTGCCAAGCATCTTGGTGAAAAAAGGTCCACTGTTGGAGCAATCATTAGAAAATGGAAGAAGCTAAACATGACAGTCAATTTCAATCGGAGTGGAGCCCCATGCAAGATATCACCTCGTGGGTCTCAATGATCATTAGAAAGGTGAGAAATCAGCCCAGGAGTACACGATAGGACTTGGTCAATGACCTGAAAAGAGCTGGGACCACCTTTTCCAAGGTGACTGTTGATAATACACTAAAACGTCAGTTTGAAATCATGCATGGCACGGAAGGTTTCCCCTACTTAAACCAGCACATGTCAAGGCCCGTCTTAAGTTTGCCAATGACCATTTGGATGATACACAGGAGTCATGGGTGAAAGTTTTGTGGTCAGATGAGACCAAGATGGAACTTTTTGATCATCCCTACCGTGAAGCATGGGGGTGGTAGCATCATACCTTGTCGGTGTTTTTCTGCACACGGGACATGACAGCACTGTATTAAGGAGAGGATGACCGCAGCCATGTATTGTGAGATTTTGGGGAACAACCTCTTTCCGTCAGTCAGAGCATTGAAGATGGGTCGCGACTGGGTCTTTCAACACGACAGTGACCCGAAGCACACAGTCTTGAAAACCAAGGAGTGGCTCCGTAAGAAGCATATCAAGGTTCTGTCGTGGCCTAGCCAGTCTCCAGATCTAAACCCAATAGAAAATCTTTGGAGGGAGCTGAAACTCTGTGTTTCTCACCGACAGCCCAGAAACCTGTCTGATCTAGAGAAATATCTGTGTGGAGTGGGCCAAAATCCCTCCTGCAGTGTGTCCAAACCAGGTGAACAACTACAGGAAAGATTTGACCTCTGCAATTGCAAACAAAGACTACTGTACCAAATATTAACATTGGTTTTCTCAGGTGTTCTAATACTTATTTGCAGCTGTATCACACAAATAAATCGTTAAAAAAAATCATACATTGTGATTTCTTGATTTTTCTTTTTAGATTAACTCTCTCACAGTGGATCTACGATGAAAATTTCAGACCCCTCCATGATTTCTAAGTGGGAGAACTTGCAATATAGCAGGGTGTTCAAATACTTATTTTCTTCACTGTACTTTGCAAATAAATATGATTCTGATTCATATGTGGACCATCGAATGCCTATACAGGTTTGCTGTTCAGGGCATCCATATATCCAATCTTTCAGTCTCTGGGGTAGTCACCCACTGTCATTTCTCTGGGTGATCCAGTGTCACTGGGTGCAAACGCAGAACGCAGTGTGGAGTGGACGTTGTAAAACGAAATATACAGTATATTTTTTGTCTTTGGTCGGAAAGGGACAAAAACCAGGTTTACAATAACCCAATTATCTTCACGTGTGTAACAGGTTTGGTGAATCTATCCCATGTCAAACCATTACTCTAACTCGACCTGGACTTCTTCCTTGCCTTACACCCTAAATCTTCTCCTGTTCTTTAGCGAAATTCTAACTAAAACAGACCCAAACTGTTACACTCTAACATGATCCATGACGCTAATCGTACCACTGATCGTTACTCTAACGCTTTGCCTTACTCTTAGCTATCCCTCTGCATGGATTACCACCCTAACCCAGTATAGTGCACATACAGCATAAATGTGGTTGGCATAAGCAATGACTCCGGTGCCACTGCGACAACAGTTCATTGGGACGATCATGGTCCACTGGTTGGTGTCTGGATTGTAACACTCTGCTGTTCGCAAGGGCTCGTTTCCGTTAAAACCACCACAAATGTAAACCTGGAAACCAAAGACAGTATAGATTAAAGACTACCGGTAAATTAAAAAAAAACTACCGTGCATATGATGGACTTAAAAAGAAATAAAGCAAAATGTGAACTATTCTACTTAATCTAAGATACTGTAAGATACTGTATCTCCCATAACAGATGTCTTTATACTAATGATAGTATCTAGAATATACCAATTAGGGTAATTGTTAATGATGCAGATTCTAATTCTAGACCAGGGTAATTCTTATTTGAAGAATTCTCAAATTTATGAAATCCTAATAAAGTGTAATACACTATGGGAAAATTTTTTGACAAAACAAGTTCCAATATAAAACTGGCTTGCTAGAGGAAACAAAAAACAAGCATATTTTGTGTTAATTTTTAGTGCTTAGAGTTTAGTTTTTGTAGTATACCTTTAGCACCTACCTTGTTGTTGAAGGTGGTGCAGCTGGCGTCACTTCTGTGCTCATGCATACTTGCGATAAGCGTCCACTGGTTGGTCTCGGGCGTGTAGTACTCTGCATTCCTTAATCTTATCCGTCCGTCAACTCCCCCGATGGCATACATACGCCCATTCAGCACGGTGACGCTTACAGAGCACCGCCGAAAATGCATGGGTGCCACATGGTGCCAGGTACGAGTGCTCACATCCAAGCGCCTGACAGTGTTGTAGTGCCTTCTGCCATCAAATCCACCAACACAGTAGACCGAGTTGCCCAGGAATGCGGTGCCGAAGTAAGCGTGCGGTTGGTCCATGTTGTCTACCAGGTCAGCCCAAGTGTTGGCGTGCACGTCGTATGCCTCAATGAGGTGCGTCGGATTTGGACCACAGAATCCACCGATGGCTAGCAAAATGGCGGAAGGCAGGCGAGGACGGGCCACCAGGTTACGATAGCCGCACACCGAGTTTGTGACCATTTGCCACATGACACTGGTGACCAAGGCGACAATGTTCATGCACTTCCTGCTATTCCGGATCAGCTGATTGGACAGCACCTTGTCGGCGATGAAGTCCACACTTGTTAATGCGAGACGGACCTACACGGTGTGAGGTAGATTCAGTTTGGAAAATATGATGACCATGCACTGTGGTCACGTGTACAGTATTTTTTTTCCTGATATCCATCCATCCATCCATCCATTTCCTTAGCCGCTTATCCTCACAAGGGTTACGGGAGTACTGGAGCCTATCCCAGCTGTCAACGGGCAAGAGGCGGGGTACACCCTGAATTTGCCAGCCAACAATCGCAGGGAACATTGAGAAAAACAGCCACACTCACAATCACACCTCGGGGCAATTTAGAGTGTCCATATAATGTTGCATGTTTTTGGGATGTGGGAGGAAACTGGATTGCCTGGAGAAAACCCACGCAGGCATGGGGAGAACATGCAAACTCCACACAGGCAGGGCGGGGATTGAACCCGGGACCTCAGAACTCTGAGGCTGACGCTTTCCATCTGATTCCCCGTGCCTTTTCCTGATATGTAATTCAAAAATCCAAATCATAACATTGGACCTTAAATCAATAATTTAGACTCTAACAGTACATTAGTGAGACAGCCAGCATTACCAAATTTGACAGACCCTAATAACCCCACAGCTGTAACCCCCAAACCCACCCCTAATTTAACGTCACACCTCGCTTGTACCCCAGTCCTAATCTGTTACACGTGTCCACTGAAATCCTCACACCTAAAACTTACCTCCAATGTAATTTAATGCCAGTGTAATTATACCCTAACCAAGAACACTAGACCCTAATTCATACACTTTGAGTTATTTAAATTTAATGCCTAACCCAACTCGCACCTAAATTTAACAGTTTTCTATTCCTGAGAAGAACTGCAGTATATTTTTAAAAACGGCCTGCGCATGTACCACTCGAGTATAAATCCTAACTGCGTGCGGGATAGTTGCAATGACATCAGCCCAGTTGCCGTCCACTTGAGTATAATGAAGCCTGAAACCTACCCCCAAAACTCATCATTCCTGTACTATAGACCAGGAAATAGTGTCGCCAAAGGGGTTGTTGACTTACTTTGGCCAGCAGCACTGCCATGTTTTCACCTCGCTCCCAAGGTGCATGTGCGATCCAGTGCAGAATGGCCTCATAAACAGTATCTTCCTTTTTTACCATAAGATCATCCCGTTCCAGGATGTCACACAAGTCCTGCACGGAGAGTTGCTGCAATTCATTTGTTTGTGCGACATCCTCAAAGTGGTAGAGGATATACTGGTAAGCACTTCGCTGGAGATCCGGAGTGTGGCAGTTCCTCGTGAATTGCCAGATGCTGATGCAGTTTTCTGGGCAGAGCTGCTCATTTAGAAATGTGCAGCAGGTCCGGACAATGTCAGTTATATTGAAACGGTCTGCGGCTAGCAACAAATCCTTAACATTGTCTTTTGTCAACAATACTGAGCCACTGTATGCAAAATCCACAAATAGTTGCATCAATTGGGCCGTCAGATCATGTATGACATAAACCCTCTGGTCTGGAGTCGACCAACGAAGAAAGAGGGCTCTGAATATTGGGGATACAAAGAAAAAGAAGAGTATTGATCTATTTTACATCTAGAAGTCATGGTAAATGGGTTGTTCACTTGGAAATGGTCAACTCACCTGAAGTATTGACTGCACTTACAAAAAATGATCTTGTGAATGTGGAATTCAGCATCGTCAACCCTGATGACTGCATCGCTAAATTTCCTCGTTAGGCGTAGTTCATTGTAGACAGACCTGTATGCACATTTACCATCGTAACTCATCTTGATGGTTTTGCCATCTCGGGACGCTTGTTGGACCCTTTCTGATAAAAGTATCAGAAATCCATATTAGGACATGGTAGGATCCTGCGATTACATCATGGTGGCCTATGTCAGAAGTCTCCCTCATCATCTGTGGCTACATCATCCACATCATTAAAGCGACACTACTTTGGATTGAAAGAAAACATCACTATTTAGTTTTTACACTCTGCTGCCAAAAAGTGTTGCACAGTACCAACGGGAGCAAAAAGGCTAATTTATGGTTGTGTATCCTGGTGGATTGATGGCTGGTGTAAGACTGCATCTTCCATGTCATATGGAAATGAATCACACAAGTCAACTCTCTTACCTGAAAAACTTGCCTTGTCCTTTTCAAGGAACCCCTGTCGTTCGCAGACCCAAGAGATCTTGATCTGAGGTCTTCTACCAGCTGTCCATGAAAACAGTGAAATTTACTGTCTTCCTGTGAATGACGTGCGAGTTCTCATTAAAAAGCACCTGAACACCAAGCCCAGAATGATGCAGTTATGTGTTATATGGCTCAGAAAGATGCAGCTGTGTTATTTGATTTGGAGTATGATGAAAATGTAATCTGGAAATGCTAAATCTGTTTGAAATGTGTAGATTTGAGTTATGTCCATTCACTTGAAATTCTAGTTTTAATTAGTGGAATGTGAAAAAAAATCAAGATCTATATCCTTAATGAGAAATAATATTTTGACATAGGTCTGAAAGGTGGAGAAAAGTGGAGATTAATGCTGATAAAAAATGTACACAGAATGTTTTGATCAAACACTTAGGTGTCACTGATACTTAAATAAGAGGTTCATTTTCAAAGTACTCGAGACATTTTTACAAAAGTGATACTTTTACCCCAAAGACTAATATTTTGGTAATCCAGTTGGACATCCAAACTCAAGTGATACAAAAATATATGCTTTTATTCAGTCAATTATCTGATTGTCAAAATTAGCTACACAAGACAAAACTCTGTGTGGTGGATATGATTTCTGATTTTTTTTGACAGTCTCCACAAAGTCACTCAAGTGTTTTTAAACTTCGTCTTCCATATCAACAGTATCATCCTCCAAGAAGAGCAGAGGCAGGTCGTTACGAAGCATTGTATATTGGGCAATGTTGGGCAAGCCGGACATCACGCAGCAGCTCAGAGCGCTTCGAGAGATCCCCATGTCACTAGCTGCAGACCATAATCCAAGTTTCAGGTCGTAATACTCCACTAAGTTGGTGGTGGAGACACCGTTATAGCCGCCAGCCACAAATAGACAATCCTCCACCACTTCAATACCAAAGTTGCTTCGGGGGCATTGCATAGGAGGCAACCCGATCCAGGTGTCAGTCTCAGGGTCGTAGGCCTCAGCACTGGCTAGGCGGTCGTCGCCGTCATAGCCTCCGACCTTCAGGAGCAAACGCAAGATTGAAAATCAAGTGTCATTTAGAAATTGAGCTGCTCAATTCAATAGTGTCTCATGCAGGTGTCAGCCTTCCACTTACTGCATACACATGGCCGGCATGTCCAATGACTCCAATGCCACTGCGGCGGCAGCTCATCGGGGCGGTGTTTGTCCACTGGTTGGTCTCTGGACTGTAATATTCTGCCGTTTGCAGGGACTCATTTCCGTTAAAACCACCACAAATGTAAACCTGTAACCAAGTGGGGTTGATTATTAGTGAGTTGAAATAGCATCATTACCTGACAGAAGTATTCCAACTTTGCTGCTATAATCTAATTTTTCCATTGAAGGACCCCTTGAAATGAATCTTGAACGGCAGTCTCTAAACAGGATTCCTGTCTTTTCAGGCATGACTTTTATGGGAGTTATATATATATATATATATATATATATATATATATATATACATATAAAGGCAAGTTTCATACTGGGGCTAGCAGTAATTTAGCATCACCCATCTGTCTAGTATACGAAGTTTGAATTTGATAATAATTGTTAGGTGTTGGGATGAGAATTGGGTATTAGGGGAAGGGTTCAGGTTGGGGGACCCAACTTGTCATCTGGAGTTAAGGGTTAGAGTTTGGATACCCACCTTGTCATTGAGCGCAGTACAGCTGGCATCGCTCCTCTGTTCTTGCATACTGGCAATAAGAGTCCACTGGTTGGTTTCAGGCATGTAGTACTCTGCTGTTTTTAGTCTTACACGTCCATCGTGACCTCCTATTGCGTAGATGCATCCATTTAGCACCGTGACGCTCACATAACAGCGGCGAAAGTGCATGGGCGCCACTTCATGCCAGGTGCGAGTTTTCAGGTCAAAGCGGCTGACAGTATTGTAGTGTTCTGTGCCGTCAAAGCCCCCCAGACAGTAAATGGAGTTGTTGAGAAAGGCAGCACCACAGTATGCCCGCGGATGGTCCATATCGTCCAAAAGGCTGACCCAACTATTGGCGTGGACATCGTATGCCTCAATGCACTGCGTCGGGTTGACACCGCTCCACCCACCAATCGCCATTAGGATGGCGGAAGGCAGGCGAGGACGGGCGACCAGGTTGCAGAATCCAGACACAGAGTTGGCTTTCATATGACGGATTACTCGGGTAGCGAAACCAACCATGTCCAGACACTTGCTGCTGTTCTGCACCATCTGATTGGTCAGGACGTTGACAGAGATGAACTCCTCACTGGTCAGAGCCAGGCGGACCTATGCAATACACACAAGACAAGGAGGGTTAAGGTTTGAAGTCAGGGCTAGTAATTTTAGCCAGGGTTATATTTTGAAAGAAGAGTTTCAAGCTAGTTTCAAGTTATGATTTTAACCAATGCTTAAGGTTTTGAGTCAGAGTTTGTGTTTTAAACGAGGGTTTGGGTTTCAAGATAGAGTTAAAATTAAGGTTTCAAACCATGGTTAGGGTTACAGTTTGGAGCCAAGGTTAGCACTTCAAGTTAAGATTTGAAGCCATTGTTATGCATTTACATAAAGGTACGTGTTTCAACGTAATGTTTCAAATCCTGGGTTCTGGATTTAAACTTCAGTCTTAAAATAGAATAAGAGTTTGTAGTCGTGGTTTGAGTTTCAAATTAGGGTTTGGGACTGGGTTAGGGTTTTAAACGGGTTGCAGTTTCAATTCAGGTTTTCTATTCGTTACGTGTTCCTTTTCTTCTAAAAAAAAAAAACTTGGATTGCGACAAATAAAGCAATTGGTTTTATTTTGATTGATTTTATTTCAGGGTCTAAAGTTGAGCTTTTAAGCCACCGTACATAAAGTATAAGACTTAAGATGGAATGAAGGTTTCAGTCTTGGTTTCAGGTATGTTACACTTGGCTCCCATGAACAGTAACTCAAATATTAAGCTTGAGGTCAAGTGCTTCTGCGAGGTAAAAAGTCAGAAAAGACCTTCCAATTTAGATTCTAAAAGAACAATGACAGATCTTGATACAAATCAATAAGCTTGCTCCACTCACCCGAGCCAGCAGCACAGCAAGGTTCCTGCCTCTCTCCCAGGGCGCGTGCGCGATCCAGTGCAGGACAGCCTGGTACACTGTGTTCTCCTTCTTCACAATCAAGTCGTCCCGGTCCAGGATGTCACACAGGTCCTGCACGGATAGCCGGTGGAGCTCGTGCGAGGTGGCCACATCCTCAAAGTGGTAGAGGATGTACTGGTAGGCCTCGAGCTGCAGCTGGGGCACATGATAGTCCCTGGTGAATTGCCAGATGCCCACGCAGTTCTCCGGCCTGAGCTGCTCTGTTAGAAATGCGCAGCAGGATTGAACAATGGCAATCATATTGAACTCATCGGCCGCGATCAACAACTCCTTCACATTGTCCTCTGTCACCGACACGGTGCCGGTGTATGCAAAATCGACAATGAGCTGCATTAAGCGGGCCGTCAGACCACGTATGACATACACCCTCTGGTCTGGGGTGGACCAGCGTAGAAAGAGGGCTCTGAACAACCAGGAGACACACACACACATACACAAGATCAACTTGTATTGAAAAGGTCCATAATCTTAATCCTGAGAGGTCTTCCCCCTTACTCACCCAAAGTAGGGGCTACAGTTGCACAGGATGATTTTATGGATGTGGAACTCCATGTTGTCCACCGCAATGATGGCATCGCTGAGGCCCTTGGTGAGATGCTGCAGTTGGCCACAAGCCGACGGACCATCGGAACTCATCTTGAGGATGTTGCCATGCCTTCATAGTGCAGCTGGGCGTCGGCCCCGGGGTCCGAGTGTGGGTAGTTCAGTGGGGAGACAGAGGGGGGAGGGGGAGGGTCGAGAGGTGGGGTGGTATTGGTCATGGGACATATCATCATCGTGGGATTCTGTGTCAAAAGACAGCGATGACCACTGCAGCGACATCATCCGCATCACCAAAGTCCCAATGCTTTAAGCTGAAGAAAAACATCGCGTCATAGTTTTGACCACATTTGCACTAAATATTTGTTCGGCCTTATTATGGGTGTGGGGTGGTGCAGATGCAGATTTTACACCTAATATCATGAAAAGATTTGGCCACATTTGGGGTTTGTACTTATTCCCTCCACACCAGTGCAGAAGCTCAGATGTTTTCCAACCGGAATTTTTATCACAGTGTTTCTGGACAGAGTATTAAAAAAATGCTCTTTTAATCCACCAGTAGGTTTCATTGGGCTTCAAGCCGGGTTTAGGGTTTGAAATAAGAGTTAAGCTTTTAAGGATATGATCAGAGTTTCTTTTTCATGGTTTTGTGTTCTGACACAGAAATACAGATACCTTTATAAACCGTACTAATATTCTGCCATAATGTATTGCCAGTGGTTCGATAAATAGTCGAAATAACAGGTGGCAGAACGGACATCCTTCCCTAGTTCACTTTGTAAAGTGAAACTTTGCCATGTGAACCCGTTTGTTGTGACATTTGCTTCGGTGAATTGTATAACGTTGCAATTCAGAGAGCCTACGAATCACTCAGGCCAAATTTGTGAAGTACACCAAAAAGAAAACACCAGTTAACGATGTCAAAAGTTTTTCCTGCATAAAATAATTAGTAGGTTCATCAGTATGTTACAGCTACTATATATACTGTATCAATCGTATGCAACTGGGGTGGGAGTGATTTCGAACAAAGTTCAAATATTGAGTTCCAGTCCACATAGTGTTTCAAAATATGGTTTCAAGCCCAGGTCAGGGTTTCAAAAAATTATAAGGGTTTCAAGACCTGATAAACAAGCAATGGATTGGTGATATTCAAATTAAAATTGACTCCTGGATGGCAAGCTGCATCAACCACTTCTTTTCCTTTCGGCTTGTCCCGTTAGGGGCCGCCACAGCGTGTCATCTTTTGCCATCTTAGCCTATCTTCTGCATCTCCCTCTCAAACGCCAACTGCCCTCATGTCTTCCCTCACCACATCCATTAACCTTCTCTTTAGTCTTCCTCTCGCGCTTTTGCCTGGCAGCTCCATCCTTAGCACTCTTCTACCAATATCCTCCCTTTCTCGCCTCTGAACATGTCCAAACCATCAAAGTCTGCTCTCTCGAACCTTGTCTCCAAAACATCCAACTTTGGCTGTCCCTCTAATTAGCTCATTTCTAATCCCATCCAACCTGCTCACTCCAAGCGAGAACCTCAACATCTTCATTTCTGCTACCTCCAGTTCTGCTTCCTGTTGTTTCTTCAGTGCCACCGTCTCTAATCCGTACATCATGGCCGGCCTCACCACTGTTTTGAAAACTTTGCCCTTCATCCGAGCAGAGACTCTTCTGTCACATAACACACCAGACACCTTCCGCCAGCTGTTCCAACCTGCTTGGTCCCGCTTCTTCACTTCCTTACCACACTCACCATTGCTCTGGATTGTTGACCCTAAATATTTGAAGTCCTCCACCCATCTCTTCTCCCTGTAGCCTCTCTCTTCTCTCTCCACTTTTCTCATTCACGCACATATATTCTCTTTTACTTCGGCTAATCTTCATTCATCTCCTTTCCAGTGCATGTCTCCATCTTTCTAATTGTTCCTCTGCATGCTCCCTGCTTTCACTGCATATCACAATATCATCTGCGAACATCATGGTCCAAGGGGATTCCAGTCTAACTACCAGACTATCCATTACCACTGCAAACAGGAAGGGGCTCAGAGCTGATCCCTGATGTTGTCCCACCTCCACCTTAAATTCCTCTGTCACACCTAAGGCACACCTCACCATTGTTCTGCTGCCATCATACATGTCCTGTACTATTTTAACATACTTCTCTGCCACACCAGACTTACGCATGCAGTACCACAGTTCCTCTCTTGGTACTCTGTCATAGGCTTTCTCTAGATCCACAAAGACACAATGTAGCTCCTTCTGACCTTCTCTGTACTTTTCCACGAGCATCCTCAAGGCAAATAATGCATCTGTGGTACTCTTTCTAGGCATGAAACCATACTGTTGCTCGCAGATACTTCTGTCCTGAGTCTAGCCTCCACTTCTCTTTCCCATAAATTCATTGTGTGGCTCATCAACTTTATTCCTCTGTAATTCCCACAGCTCTGAACATTGCCTTTGTTCTTTAAAATGGGAACTAGAAAACTTTTCCTCCATTCTTCAGGCATCCTTTCGCCCGCTAGTATTCTGTTGTATAAGTTGGTCAAAAACTCCACAGCCATCTCTCCAACTTGCTTCCATACCTCTACCGGTATGTCATCAGGACCAACTGCCTTTCCATTTTTCATCCTTTGTAGTGCCTTTCTAACTTCCCCCTTACTAATCATTGCCACTTCCTTCTCCTTCACACTTGCCTCTTCAACTCTTCCTTCTCCCCCTTTTTTTCATTCATCAACTTCTCAAAGTATTCTTTCCATCGATTTAGGACACTACTGGACCAGTCAACACATTTCCATGTCTATCCTTAATCACCCTTACCTGCTGCACATCCTTCCCATCTCTATCCGCTGCCTGGCCAACCTGTAGAGATCCTTTTCTCCTTCTTTCGTGTCCAACCTGGTGTACATGTCTTCATATGCTTTTGTTTAGCCTTTGCCACCTCTACCTTTGCCCTACGTCGCATCTCGATGTACTCCTTTCGCCTCTCCTCAGTCCTCTCAGTGTCCCACTTCTTCGCTAATCTCTTTCCTTGTATGAGTCCCTGTATTTTGGAGTTCCACCACCAAGTCTCCTTCTCCCCTTTCCTACCAGAAGACACACCAAGTACTCTGCTGCCTGTCTCTCTGATTACCTTGGCTGTCGTAGTCCAGTCTTCCGGGAGTTTCTGCTGTCCATCGAGAGCCTGTCTCACCTCTTTCCGAAAGGCCGCACAACATTCTTCCTTTCTCAGCTTCCACCACATGGTTCTCCCCTCTACCTGTGTCTTCTTAATCTTCCTACCCACCACCAGAGTCATCCTACACACCACCATCCTATGCTCTCGAGCTACACACTCCCCTACCACTACTTTACAGTGAATAATCTCCTTCAGATTACATTGTCTGCACAAAAATATAATCCACCTGCGTGCTTCTACCTCTGTTCTTGTAGGTCACTATATGTTCCTCCCTCTTCTGGAAATAAGTGTTCACTACAGCCATCTCCATCCTTTTTGCAAAGTCCACCACCATCTGTCCCTCAAAGTTCCTTTCCTGGATGCCGTACTTACCCATCACTTCTTCATCGCCCATGTTTCCTTTACCAATATGTCCATTACAATCTGCACCAATCACAACTCTCTTGCTGTCTGGGATGCTCAGAACTACTTCATCTAGTTCCTTCCAGAATTTCTCTTTCAACTCTAGGTCACATCCTACCTGTGGGGCATAGCCGCTAACCACATTATACATAACACCCTCAACTTCAAATTTTAGTCTGATCACTCGATCTGATACTCTTTTCACCTCCAAGACATTCTAAGCCAGCTCTTCCTTTAAAATTACCCCTACTCCATTTCTCTTCCCATCTACTCCCTGGTAGAATAATTTAAACCCTGCTCCTAAACTTCTAGCCTTACTACCTTTCCACCTGCTCTCTTGGATGCACAGTATATCAACCTTTCTCCTAATCATCATGTCAACCAACTCCTGAGCTTTTCCTGTTATAGTCCAACATTCAAAGTCCCTACACTCAGTTGTAGGCTTATAGGCTCTGTGCATTCCTCTTTTTCTTTTGACGATGGATCCAGTTTCCTCCTCTTCTTTGTCTTCGACCCACAGTAGCTGAATTCCCACTGACGCCCTGCAGGTTAGCAGTGCCGGGGGCGGGCGTTGTTAACGGGGGCCACAACCAATCCGGTATGGGATTCTTTAGATGAACGCTCATATTTGTTTGGCAGGTTTTACGCCGGATGCCCTTCCTGATGCAACCCTCAGCATTTATCCGGGCTTGGGACCGGCCTACAGATTGCACTGGTTTGTGCCCCCATAGGGCTGCATTAAGATGCATCAACCACTGCTGAAAGGAAAAGAAAGCGAACAAGAAAATGGAGAATTTGTCATGAACATGTCAACGGTAACCCTCCAAGGTGATAACCTTCCATTCCTGCATTCTTTCCACAAAACACAGGAAAAACACAGGAAATCTGGTTTATGCCATAAACTAATTAACAGTCCTCCAACCATTCTGAATGGTTTCTCCAACAAAGACCTTTCTCTGTGGACTACTTCGGTGATCAAGAATTTGGGGAATCCTCTTCTCAAATGTGACAGTTCATGACAAATGGAAAACAATGGATGTATTAGACAGACCACAAACTGAAGTTTTACGTACTCACAGACCTTAACTCATCCAAAGAAATTACAACCGACTTGGGTCATTTTCAATATCGACCGGATCCTCTGGGATCATTGGGTGACAGCAGCTGCCGTTAAACTGAAAGATGGGAATTATTACCCAGTTTTCACCAAATTTAAATGTGTCTTGATATTTTACAAACTTTGTATGAATGCTCCGAGTGTATATATAATGACACCGATATCACTAATCAGTGTCACTAATTTCTTTCAGGTCTGCCTGCCAATTCTGCACCAACCAAATTGATTGCGTACACCTGAGACCAGTGTTTTTCAACCTTTTTTGAGCCACGGCACATTTTTTACATTGTAAAAATTTTGTGGCACACCACTAACCAAAAATGTTACAAAATGACACTCTGTATAGTATATTTAATTACAATATAATTTCTCAATTTATTTATACTCAGTCAGTGTGAAACCTGGCCCTGTTTAGATGAACACAAAGCTGATATCCTGGCAGGAATAGAATAAAGACACACACGAAGCTCTTCTTCAACAGCTCTCAGTCTCTCTCAGTTTTGAATTTTTATAGCAGTTAGGCTTGAAAAGCTCAGCTCACACAGATATGTTGTGGAAAATGGGAGCAATGTCAGAACAGCTTTGTTGGCCAGAATGGGGAACTCCTTGGCAGCAGTCAACCAAAAACTGTCCAAGGGAAGATCAGCAAATCTTACTTTTAAACCAGGATCCTGTTTCAGTTCAGTTAGTTCCTCCTGCTCTTGTAAAGTCATGTCCTTTCCAACAACTGATGTCGAGCTGTATGGGTCCCTAACCCAGTCAAAGCATTCAGTGGAGGCTGAAGAGAAATAAAATGATAACTTCTCTTCAAGACATTTCAAATGTTTGCCTATTACCTTAGACAGTGCAGCAGTGTTGCTTTGCCGTTTGTCTGTGAGTGGGAACATCTCCAGGTTAGCACGTTGCTCATGTTGTTGCCAGAGATGCACCTTTCAACGGAATCTATTTATTTTATCTGTGCTTGTAAGCAGGTTTTCATTTCGGCCCTGCATCCTTGTGTTCAGTTCATTAAGATGATGAAATATATCAGCCAGGTATGCCAGCTTTGCGCACCATTCATCACTTGCAAACAGATTTGAGTAATCAGACCTCTCATTTGTCAGAAACATTTTAAGTTCCTCTCGCAGCTCATACACACGGGTCAGCTCCTTACCGCGCGACAACCATCGGACCTCCGTATGGAGCAATAAGGCTTTATGCTCCGCTCCCATTTCCTCACACAGAGATGCGAATATACGGCTTTTCAGAGGTCGTGTCTTTACAAAGTTCACTATGCGCACCACATCGTCCAACACGGGAACCAGTTCTGCTGGTAAAGTCTTAGCAACAAGGGCCTCACGGTACAAAAACTTCTTTCCTTCACTCTACTTACGAAGCCTTTGGTGCGCCCGACCATGGCTGCAGCTCCATCAGTGCACACACGTGGGCAGTTTTCCCACGTAAGTCCTCCCTGGTCAAGATATTCCGATGTGACCCGAAAAATTTCCTCTCCAGTTGTTTTTTTCTGGCAGTGTCTTGCAAAATAGGAAGTTTTCTCTAATGGCATCTCCATCCACAAAACGCACATTGGCCAAGAGCTGAGAATGTCCACTAATATCCGTAGACTCGTCAACTTGCAAACCAAAAAAATCACCACCTCAGACAACATGGAAATGTTAAATAGCATTATTAGCTACCAAACAAGGTTGAAACAACTACCCATGATGTGATACAATGCAAACGATGGGAATTGACTTATTTTAGAGCCACTGGTTTGTCTCACAGAAAATTCTCGTGAAATTCAATATCAGAGGTGTGGTCTTTCCTTTCCCCCTCTAGCATTCAGGAACAGCTCCTTTTCCTTAGTACAAAAGGCCATAGGTTTTTTTTTTCTCTGGCCACTTGTTATTCTCCTGCTCCGCTGAACATCCTGGTTTCCAGGCAAGCATCCCCAATCCCACCACAAGGTGTGGGAGCCATGCCAAAACAAGCTAGCCCACTTGAACCTTCCTTGCTGCGACGATCGCTGACCGGTTATTCTGCCGGGTCCCCTTCTGCTTTCTTAGTATGTGACGAACAACACCCAAGCACTATGGCAATGGGCTTTTTCATTTTTTTCCACTTTTTTTCCTCCACACCAACCTGTCAGCACTCTTGCCCAGCCATTGGGAGGGTCAACCTGCCTAAATTTTGCTCACAATGAGTACAACTTTGTATTACCAAGTGCAAGTACAAACCTTCTTTTTAAATATTTATCCTTTACCATTTTGTAGTAAAGTCACTCCACATTGTTTCTTGTAGATGTAATTGAAAATTAAAATTCCACTTCCTGTTCTTGAGTGAGAGTAAACCCGCTGTAATCGAGAACTATTTATTTTCATCCATGTACACCATGTCCAGGTACACGGATTTTAGCAGCATTTTCCTAAAATTTGCAAATATATAGACAGTGCCCTATACGAGACAAGGGTAGTTTGAAATTAACTTTACACTGTACTCCTTTTTCAAATTAACACTTTTAACCAAAACCCAATAAACACTACAAAAACATGAGTTAGATTCAGCTTCTTTTTCAGTTATGGAGTCAATTTTCAGTTGATTTATTTTTCCCCAGGTTCAACTTTAAGTTTATTTAATAGTTTTTTTTAAGAGTTTATTTCTGGGTTTATTCAGGGTCTAGATGTCATCCTCTGTGTCAATGTCATCCTCAAGGAATAGCAGCGGTAGATCATTTCGAAGCATGGCATAGTGAGCCATGTTGTAGAATCCTGACATCACACAGCAAGTCAATGCACTTCGTGAGATCAGCATGTCGCAGGCCGAAGACCACAGACCCGTGCTGAGGTCATAGTATTCTACCAGCTTGGTGGTGGAGACCCCGTTGAACCCCCCAGCCACAAAGAGGCGGTCCTCGATGACCTCAATGCCAAAGTTGCTCCGGGGGCAGTCCATGGGGGCCAAGATGATCCAGTTGTTGGTCTGTGGGTTGTAGGCTTCAGCACTCGTCAGGCGTGTTTGACCATCGTAGCCACCGACCTTTGGGAGTAAAAAGGATAATTATCAAACAAGATTGTACAACGTGGAGTTAACAATCTGATGTGGTATACAGTATGTGTAGATAATGTCAGTCTTGTAGTTTTGAGTTTGGTGTTAAAATTAGATTTTTAAGCCTGTGTTAAGGTTGTGATTTGAAGTGTTACAAGTCAGGATGATAAAATTGGAATTGAAAATGAAGGAATGAATCACTTTTGCACATTGAGAATTACAGAAAAATAGATCAATCAGAAGATCTTTGGGCTTTGAAAAATGACTGTATCCTTGAACAAAAATGGGAAATGTGAACCAGTCACATTCATTTCCTGCTCGTTGAATGACAAAGTCAGACTACATTCAGACAGCTGACAGTTGGGCACACATTAATGAGCACTGCACATACACATCTACTATATAAGAACTTAAACGGAATGATGGCAAGTGATGATTAGTGTCCTTTTCAGTTATTCTGAACTTAGCAAACTTAGCAAACTCATGAGTGAATTCCTTGGTTATTATTGTCCTCACAACTACTGTATTTCCAACACATTTTGCATATTGTGCTTCAGACAGTGTTGTTGAAGTTCAAATTTCTGAGTACCATACAAACAAAAACAAGTATAAACATTGATGAATACAAGATTTGAGCATCAAATTTCTGTGCACAAGAATGAAGCACAAATCTGCATGTGCATAGTTAGTGACTGAGGGCCTTTGTTCTGAGACCAGGTTTTTGGAGTCTTCCCAGTTCCCCTGGATTTGCCCTAGGGTCTGTCCACCAGTTGGACATGCTTGGGATTCAAAATAGATGTCTGAGCCACCTCTGGATGTAACAACTCGGAAAATAGATCGCATAGCAGTTAATATCCACACAACTATGTATTAAAGACTTTAAAAGGGAGCTGCGTCCCCCTTTTGGATTCCCCTTTTGACGTTGAAATATTTTTCAATTTGCATATAAAATGACAGATCAATGCTCTTTGGTCAAATTTCTTTAAATAGTGGTCATAGCTTACGTTTACAGACACCTCAGCTAGCATAAATCAGTCTGAGAACACAACTGACAGAGCACTTTATGGTATGTAAATCTGTTAAAATGATTAAGCAAATAATTTCAAAAAATGATTTCAGACAATGTTTAGATTTTGCCACCACTTGCAGGATTATTTTTTGGGCGTACATGAGTTGGACATTCATTCATTCATTCATCAGTCACTCACATTTGAAAAATGTAAGGGTGTGGTCAGTCATGCCCGCAGATATAAAGTTGTGGGTGTGTGTTCCGTTTGTAATTATGAGTGTACCACTTTAAGAGCGGAGGGGGGCGGTGTCAGGTAAACAAAGAAGTAGAAGTAGGCTGAGCAGCACCAGTTGTTAGAGACCGTGTGCTTCTGTGTTAAAAAAAAAAACAAAAAACAAGAAGAAAGACGTCATGCTGTGGTTCACTGCGCTGGATCAGTTTTCATGTGCGCTGAGTGTGCGACAAGTGCGCAGTGGTGGAGCTTAGGGGGAACATCGGTCAAGACTACGCAAAATAAGCGACGTCTCTCAATATGTATGTATTTCTACACCTAAAAAATTTTACGATAGTGATTTTTCGTGCTCGACTGTGCAGATTTCCGAGTGCAATGGCGCACGGGCACATGCATGCCCGTCAAATCAGAGACAGGCTTATCCTAGCTATCTTTATGTAAGATATGGGGTACACCCTGAACTCGTTGACACCCAAACACAGGGCACATTTAAACAAAAACCATCACACACACATTTGCAGCTGCAGTCAATTTAGAGTCTTCAATTAACCTACCATGCATGTTTTTTAGATATGGGAAGAAACCGGTATACCTGGAGAAAATCACATCAACACCGGTAGGAAAACGCAAACTCCACACAGGTGAGACCGGATGTAAACCCATGTATGTAACCAATGTATTGTATCCATCCTTACCCTACAAGTGAACAAGACCTGAGATACTGAAACTAATCCACCCAATTTTTTGCATAGATACATAGTTTTCATTCTCTGAAGGCCCCAACCTGGTGAGGTTGTCAGGACCAAATGAACCGCAAAAAACTAGCATTCCTCACCGCCTTTGCTGTTAATAGAGGCATACTAATGGATGGAGGGCATTATAGTGAAGCCTTTACTAAATGCAGCCCTATGGGGGCACAAACCAGTGCAATCTGTAGGCCGGTCCCAAGCCCGGATAAATGCAGAGGGTTGCGTCAGGAAGGGCATCCGGCGTAAAAACTGTGCCAAACAAATATGAGCGTTCATCTAAAGAATCCCATACCGGATCGGTCGTGGCCCGGGTTAACAACGCCCGCCCCCGGCACTGCTAACCTACAGGGCGTCGGTGGAAATTCAGCTACTGTGGGTCGAAGACAAAGAAGAGGAGGAAACCGGATCCAGCGTCAGAAGAAAAAGAGGAATGCACAGAGCCTACAACTGAGTGTAGGGACTTTGAATGTTGGGACTATGACAGGAAAAGCACAGGAGTTGGTTGACATGATGATTAGGAGAAAGGTTGATATTCTGTGCATCCAAGAGAGCAGGTGGAAAGGTAGTAAGGCTAGAAGTTTGGGAGCAGGGTTTAAATTATTCTACCACGGAGTAGATGGGAAGAGAAATGGAGTAGGGGTTATTTTAAAGGAAGAGCTGGCTAAGAATGTCTTGGAGGTAAAAAGAGTATCAGATCGAGTGATGAGACTAAAATTTGAAATTGAGGGTGTTATGTATAATGTGGTTAGCGGCTATGCACCACAGGTAGGATGTGACCTAGAGTTGAAAGAGAAATTCTGGAAGGAACTAGATGAAGTAGTTCTGAGCATCCCAGACAGCGAGAGAGTTGTGATTGGTGCAGATTGTAATGGACATATTGGTAAAGGAAACAGGGGCGATGAAGAAGTGATGGGTAAGTACGGCATCCAGGAAAGGAACTTTGAAGGGCAGATGGTGGTGGACTTTGCAAAAAGGATGGAGATGGCTGTAGTGAACACTTATTTCCAGAAGAGGGAGGAACATATAGTGACCTACAAGAGCGGAGGTAGAACCACGCAGGTAGATTATATTTTGTGCAGACGATGTAATCTGAAGGAGGTTACTGACTGTAAAGTAGTGGTAGGGGAGAGTGTAGCTCGACAGCATAGGATGGTAGTATGTAGGATGATTCTGGTGGTGGGTAGGAAGATTAAGAAGACAAAGGTAGAGCAGAGAACCATGTGGTGGAAGCTGAGAAAGGAAGAATGTCGTGCGGCCTTCCGGAAAGAGGTGAGACAGGCTCTCGATGGACAACCGAAGCTCCCGGAAGACTGGACGACGACAGCCAAGGTGATCAGAGAGACAGGCAGGAGAGTACTTGGTGTGTCATCTGGTAGGAAAGGGGAGAAGGAGACTTGGTGGTGGAACCCCAAAATACAGGGAGTCATACAAGGAAAGAGATTAGCGAAGAAGAAGTGGGATACTGAGAGGACTGAGGAGAGGCGAAAGGAGTACATCGAGATGCGACGTAGGGCAAAGGTAGAGGTGGCAAAGGCTAAACAAGAGACATATGAAGACATGTACACCAGGTTGGACACGAAAGAAGGAGAAAAGGATCTCTACAGGTTGGCCAGACAGAGGGATAGAGATGGGAAGGATGTGCAGCAGGTAAGGGTGATTAAGGATAGAGATGGAAATGTGTTGACTGGTGCCGGTAGTGTACTAAATAGATGGAAAGAATACTTTGAGAAGTTGATGAATGAAGAAAATGAGAGAGAAGGAAGAGTTGAAGAGGCAAGAGTGAAGGACCAGGAAGTGGAAATGATTACTAAGGGGGAAGTCAGAAAGGCACTACAAGGATGAAAAATGGAAAGGCAGTTGGTCCTGATGACATACCGGTAGAGGTATGGAAGCAATTTGGAGAGATGGCTGTGGAGTTTTTGACCAACTTATTCAACAGAATACTAGCGGGCGAAAAGATGCCTGAAGAATGGAGGAAAAGTGTTCTAGTTCCCATTTTTAAGAACAAAGGGGATGTTCAGAGGTGTGGGAACTATAGAGGAATAAAGTTGATGAGCCACACAATGAAGTTATGGGAAAGAGTAGTGGAGGCTAGACTCAGGACAGAAGTAAGTATCTGCGAGCAACAGTATGGTTTCATGCCTAGAAAGAGTACCACAGATGCATTATTTGCCTTGAGGATGCTCGTGGAAAAGTACAGAGAAGGTCAGAAGGAGCTACATTGTGTCTTTGTGGATCTAGAGAAAGCCTATGACAGAGTACCAAGAGAGGAACTGTGGTACTGCATGCGTAAGTCTGGTGTGGCAGAGAAGTATGTTAAAATAGTACAGGACATGTATGATGGCAGCAGAACAATGGTGAGGTGTGCCTTAGGTGTGACAGAGGAATTTAAGGTGGAGGTGGGACTGCATCAGGGATCAGCTCTGAGCCCCTTCCTGTTTGCAGTGGTAATGGATAGGCTGACAGATGAGGTTAGACTGGAATCCCCTTGGACCATGATGTTCGCAGATGATATTGTCATATGCAGTGAAAGCAGGGAGCACGCAGAGGAACAATTGGAAAGATGGAGACATGCACTGGAAAGGAGAGGAATGAAGATTAGCCGAAGTAAAACAGAATATATGTGCGTGAATGAGAAAAGTAGAGGGGGAAGAGTGAGGCTACAGGGAGAAGAGATAGCGAGGGTGGATGACTTCAAATACTTGGGGTCAACAATACAGAGCAATGGAGAGTGTGGTCAGGAAGTGAAGAAACGGGTCCAAGCAGGTTGGAACAGCTGGCGAAAGGTGTCTGGTGTGTTATGTGACAGAAGAGTGTCTGCTAGGATGAAGGGCAAAGTTTACAAAACAGTGGTGAGGCCGGCCATGATGTACGGATTAGAGACGGTGGCACTGAAGAAACAACAGGAAGCTGAACTGGAGGTGGCAGAAATGAAGATGTTGAGGTTCTCGCTCGGAGTGACCAGGTTGGATAGGATTAGAAATGAGCTCATTAGAGGGACAGCCAAAGCTGGATGTTTTGGAGACAAGATTCGAGAGGGCAGACTTCGATGGTTTGGACATGTTCAGAGGCGAGAGTGAGTATATTGGTAGAAGGATGCTGAGGATGGAGCTCCCAGGCAAAAGGGCGAGAGGAAGACCAAAGAGAAGGTTTATGGATGTGGTGAGGGAAGACATGAGGGCAGTTGGGGTTCGAGAGGAAGATGCAGGAGATAGGCTAAGATGGCAAAAGATGACACGCTGTGGCGACCCCTAACGGGACAAGCCGAAAGGAAAAGAAGAAGAAGAAGATAGTGAAGCCTTTACTTGTTGAACCAACTGGATTCTCCTTGGTCCACCGTCTACAACAACCTCTGCTAGTTCCACTAATTACACCAAAACATTTCCCAACAACTATGAGTTTCTCCATTGTATCCTAGGTCTGTAGCATTGTCATTGTTATGCTTCACTTACTGCATAAACGTGGTCTGCGAACCCAATGACTCCGATCCCACTGCGACGACTGCTCATCGGCGTCATCATGGTCCACTCGTTAGTGTCAGGGCTATAGTATTCTGCTGTTTGCAAGGGCTCATTTCCATTAAAACCACCGCAAATGTATATCTGGAATCAAATGGATGGCTTTGTGGATGCAGGTAAGACGACTGTACATGACAAACGCTTTAATGCCAGCTACCTTGTCATTGAGTGTGGTGCAACTGGCGTCACTCCTCAGTTCATGCATGCTGGCAATAAGAGTCCACTGGTTGGTCTCAGGCGTGTAGAACTCAGCTGTCTTTAGTCTGACGCGTCCATCATAGCCTCCGAGTGCATAGATGCACCCATTTAGCACTGTGACGCTCACATAACATCTCCGGGAGTGCATGGGTGCCACTTCCTGCCAGGTGCGTGCATTCAGGTCAAATCGGCTGACGGTGTTGTAGTGTTCTGCTCCGTCAAATCCACCGAGGCAGTAGAAGGCGTCGTTGAGAAAGGCGGCACCGCAGTACGCCCGCGGTTGCTCCATGTCCTCAATAAAACTGACCCAGCAGTTAGCATGCACGTCGTACGCCTCAATGCACTGTGTCGGGTTGGCCCCGCTCCAGCCACCGATTGCCAGAAGAATGGCAGAAGGCAAGCGGGGACGGGCCACCAGGTTGCAGTACGCAGACACTGAGTTTGCCACCATGTGGTGGATCACCCGTGTGGCGAAGGCAACCATGTCCAGACACTTGTTGTTGCTCTGTACCAGCTGATTGGACAACACATTGATGGTGATGAACTCCTCACTGGTCAGTGCGAGACGGACCTGCACAATGGACAGACTGATATTTAAGAAATTTTAGACCTCATTCATCGCTTTTAGTTAATAGATTGCTGTTTGTCAAACATGTTGGATCTGGGTACCTCTTACACGGGAATAATTTTTCCAAGAACACCCTTCCAGCTCCTTGACCAATGGGGTTCAGGGTACTGCAGTTCTAGAACCATTGTGCTAAATATTTGACTGTCTTAAATGCCTAGTAGGTGCAGGGTAACCTTGTTCCATTGTCATATTTTTTTGTTTGGTACGATACACATTTTTGTCTCAAATGTAAAGGATCCCCAAAATATCCATTGAGCACCATAGAGATACTGCCATTGTACAAATTCAAGCCTGAGCCAGTTTTAATAGAGAAAATTGACGCCATTCATGGGAGAGAAAAAAAACTTTCCCGACCATTGGCCTCACACTTGTGGATTATTAATCCAGTAATCCACAAAAATTTAGTCAAGGCAATTGGAAACTTCTTGGTTGTTATAGACATTTCATCTTTAATCCAAAAGGCTTCTCCAGTCTACATTTTAGCTGTGGAGTCTCCCTATTTATGTCTCTGGTGGGGTGGTCAGATTGTTGCTGCTGTTTACTTAGTTTGAATAACCATTTTGCATTTTAACTGGTTCACTTTCTTAGCGGAAAAAAAGTTAGGTCACTTTTGCCATAGGTTAAAATTTTTCTTTGTGAGGGGGTGGGGGATCTCACGACACTGTCGTCAGCAGACTATAAGTGATGAGATAATATACCTTCTGTTTAGATAATATACTGTATATGGCTTGTTTCACCCTTTTTAAACCAGAATTGGGGACAAAGACCAGAATTACAAGAATGTCCTCATATCACTTCTTTATAGATTGTCTCACTCCTTGGAATAAGTGGCCACTAACAACTACCCTCACTTGAAGGTACACACAGAAAAACCAGACAGCTAAAAAGTAGAACTAAAAAGGCCCTTTCAATGAAAGGTGAGACATGTTTAACAACCGTGAAGAGTTTTAGTTGCCCTGTATTAACTTTTACAGATTACCATGACCCAGAACACTGAGAATCAACAGACAATTTCTCCTGGAACGCTATATTTCTAGCGATCTCAACAACTTCCAATTTTGTTGACTTACTTTCGCCAGGAGCACTGCCAGGTTTCTGCCTCGCTCCCTCGGCGCATATGCAATCCAGTGCAGAATGGCCTCGTAAACTGTGTTCTCCTTCTTCACAATCAGGTCGTCTCTGTCCAGGATTTCACAGAACTCCTGCATGGTGAATTGGGGCAACTCCTCTGAAGCTGCGACGTCCTCAAAGTGGTAAAGAATGTACTGGTAGGCGCTGAGCTGCAGCTCCGGCGTGTGGCAGTTTTTGCTGAACTGCCAGATGCCGATGCAGTTCTCCGGACAAAGCTGCTCTGCCAGGAACACGCAGCAGGATTGGATGATGGCCGTCATGTTGAATTTGTCAGCAGCAATCAACAAGTCCTTGACGTTGTCCTCTGTCACCAACACGAAGTTGGTGTATGCAAACTCAATGAAAAGCTGCATTATGTGAGGTGTAACACCTTGTATGAGGTAGACCCTCTGGCTTGGGGTGGACCACCGTAGAAAGAGGGCCCTGAACACCAGAATAAAGACATAGGTAGGTGTCTGTGTTTTACTGTTGTATTTATTTTTCCGTTGACTTTGTACTTAATCCCAGACATTTGAAAACCCCTTTCTCTATTTTCTGCATCATCCTTGTCCACAATGGGTCATTATTTTTTCCATCATCCACAAATGACCATATGTTACCAGGCAGAAGTAAATATTTGGATAAAAGTAGAAGTACTGATTCAACTTGTGTACAAAACAACAGCTGAAAACTTTTTGGGAGGATTTGTTTGTGTTTTTATGCCAAGGATAGCCCCATTAGATGCATCATCTAATTTCTGTGGGGGCCCATTCTACAAATACAAGTACCAAGCAAACAAAATAATAGGGTTTATTTAGGGTGTAGTGTATTTAAAACATTTGAAGAGAGACACTTTACACCACAAACACAGAGACAAAATCACTCGTACTTTATGCTCCCCTAGGCCTAGCCTCCCACCAACCAGCCACTATTTCACAAGATTTTCTTGATTAGAGGTGTTAATCTACAGAACAATTTTGAAACATAATTCAAAAACTGTCAATCACTCGCTGTGTTCAAAAAGAGAAACTGAAGAAATTCTAGATGGGTTAGTTTAACTGGAACAGAAATGTATCCATGTTAAATGTGTATTTACGACTACAAGGGTTAAATGACAGAAGGGCAAGTTTTTTCTTTTGTTATACATCACAGTATATGAATTTATTGAGCACCTTTGAACATATACAGTGAAGAAAATAAGTATTTGAACACTCTGCAATATTGTGGGTTCTCCCACTAAGAAATCATTGAGGGGTTTGAAATTTTCATCGTAGGTGTATGTCCACTGTGTGAGAGAGATAATCTAAAAAGAAAAATTTAGCAGAATGTATGATTTTTTTTAACGATTTATTCATGTGATACAGGTGCAAAGAAGTATTTTAACACCTGAAAAAAACAATGTTAATACCTGGTACAGTAGCCTTTGTTTGCAATTACAGTGGTCAAAAGTTTCCTGTAGTTGTTCACCATGTTTGCACACACAGCAGGAGGGATTTTGGCCCTTTCCTCCACATAGATCTTCACTAGATCTGGGCTCTCTCTAGATCTGGGTTTCTGGGCTGTTGCTGAGAAACACCGAGTTTCAGCTTCCTCCAAAGATTTTCTATTTGGTTTAGGTCTGGAGACTGGGGAGGTCACGCCAGAACCTTGATATGCTTCTTACGGAGCCACTCTGGTTTTCCTGGCTGTGTGCTTTGTGTCATTGTCATGTTGAAAGACCCAGCCACGACCCATCTTCAATGCTCTGACTGAGGGAAAGAGGTTTTCCCCAAAATCTCACAATACAAGGCCACGGTTATCCTCTCCTTAATACAGTGTAGTGCTTCTGTCCCATTTGCAGAAAAACACCTCAAATTATGATGCTACCAGCCCCATGCTTCACAGTAGGGGTGGTGTTCTTGGGATGGAACTCATCATTCGTCTTCTTCCAAACAGTTTGTGGAATTATGACCAAAAAGTTCTATTTTGGTCTCATCTGACCACAAAACTTTCTCCCATGACTCCTCTATCATATACTCATATGCATATACGTATACATATACATATATCAAATACTCATTTCCAACTGTGTCACACAAATAAATCGTTAAAAAAGTCATACATTGTGATTTCTGTATTTTTCTTTTTAGATTATCTCTCTCACAGTGGGCATGCATCTACGATGAAAATTTCAGACTCCTCCATGATTTCTAAGCGGGAGAACTTGCAGTATAGCAGGGTGTTCAAATATTTATTTTCTTCACTGTATACGGTACTGCTGAACAAAGACATTTATTGATGTCCTTTTTTTCCAATTTACTTTGATTATTAAATTTTTTTTCATATATTTAATAACGTCAATCAATATAGAGCTCGTGCACGTGACGTCAGCTTTTTCACGGCATCATATTGCCGGTCAAAAAAAGCTGCTCGACAGTGTGGGGGCAATTGAACCGGAGCAGAATATACACAATGGCCGAGACTTGTTGTGCTGTTGGTTGTTACAACATATGAGACAGATATTCAAAGAGGTCATTCTATAGGATACCAGCTGAAAAGACGAGAAAAGATTGATGGATTTCGCAATTAAACGTGATGTGTGGTGCCCAACCAAATACACACGACTGTGTAGCGATCACTTCATTTCAGGTAGGAATTATTCTTCTCAATCTCAAATTCCCAAGAAGTACTTCTAATGCCAAGTTGGCTCATTTGAGAACAATGCGTTTAAATTTTTTTTTTTAATACAAACCATGCGTGTGTACACAAAAGTAAAAAAGTGTACACACTAAAAGTAATGGTAAAAGGTTTTTTTCTGTGAATATATAAATTGCAGCAAAATAAAAAAATTAATTATGCTTACAAAAACAACAAAAATAATTTTCACTTTTAGCCTCAAGTAAATGAGTTGAATCAGTGCTTATACAAACACCAGTTTTCTGTATTTCTACTTGTGGAGTACATTTGCCACCTCTAAATACACACACACACACACACACACACACACAACAAGTTATTAAAAGTAGATGTACTCACCCAAAGTACGGGCTGCAGTTGCAAAGGATAATCTTATGAATATGAAACTCAACATTGTGAACCTTTAGTACCGCGTCACTGAGTCCACCAGTCAGTCGCAGTTCGTTGTACACGGAGCCAGACTTGTATGGAATTTTACCATCATAACTCATCTTGAATTTGTTGCCATTTCTTAACACTTCTGGCTTTTGCAGAGTCTTAAGCAGAATTAACCCAGGGCAACGGGGGACCTGGGGTGGGGGGGTGGTCAGGTTAGGGGGGTGGGGGGATAAGGGAGCCCTCTGGAATTACATCACGTTGCCATTCTGTGTCAAAAGCCGTGGTTGCCATCAGGAGCGACATCATCTGCATCATCAAAGCGTTGCTACTTTAATGTCAAGAAATACATCATCTTTCCTCCATGAAATCCACATTTGAATTAGAAAACTGGAAGCAGTATACCTACAAAATATCATTGAGTAAATCCTTTGTGGAACAGCTCCAGATCTTCTATGAAGAGTCCATAGTCCGGTCCTTATGGGGTTTGTTTTGGAATGAAATCAAGAAAGAATCTTGTCTTTTTTTTATTTTAATGAAATAAAGAGGTCAGCTGTTGGGAAAAAATATTCATAAAACCTGATATCGTTTTTTTTTATAAGTTTCCTGAACTGACCACTGTATGAATACTGTCCGCAGCCCATAATTCCAAACATCAGGATTAGCTGCATCACCTGAGAGGTAGGATTCCTAATCAACCCTGATCCCTGGTATTGTCCATGATCCGATACAAACCAAAAAAGAAAATTTGAACCAGGCGCCACAATGGACTCCATTACAGTTGTCTCACAATTCTGAGGATCGGGGTTCAAATCCCTCATCGTACCTGTGTGGGTTTTATTCAAGCACTGTTTGTTTCTGTGTGTCCTGCATTTGGTTGGGGGACGGTTCAGGGTGTATCTTGTCTGTTGCCCGAAGATGGCTGGGATCGGGATAAGCGGTGCAGAAAGTGGTTGAATGGATGAATTTGAACCATGTGAAAATATATTAATCAAATTGGAGATATTTTTATTCGCTGTGGTTTTCCATTTCTATAAATCTGTTTTCTGCACCATTCCAGGGTCTAGAAGTCATCTTTCCTTTCGAAACCATCCTCCAAAAGGAGCTTGGGTAAATTGTTCTGAAGCGTTGCATAATGGGTCACGTTTCGAAATCCCGATATCACGCAGCAAGCCAGGCAATTTTGGGAGATCCTTATAGCACTGGCCGGACACCACAGACTAGTGGTGATGTCGTAGTACTCCACATGGTTGGTGGTCGAGATGTCACCGGTACCACCGGCAACAAAGACGCGATCCTCCACAACTTCAATACCAAAGTTGCTGCGGGGGCACTGTTTACCAAACTACATTTACTGCGCAAACATAGTCACCACAGCCAATGACTCCAATCCCACTGCGACGGCTGCTCATGGGGGAGATCAATGTCCATTCATTGGTCTCTGGGCTGTGATATTCTGTTTGCAAGAACTCATTTCCATTGAAACCTCCGCAAATGGAGACCTGCAGCCAAAAGGGGAAATTATGAAGGAGTGAATGAAACTAAGAGCTCTCAAATGTTCTGGGTTCAGAACTACCATGTGTTCATTTCCTGTATGATATGAAGATCACATATTTTGGCTATAACACCTTCATAGAGTGACTAACATGGATTTACTATCAAAGTGTCAATGCTTTTCCAAAAACACCTTGGTTTTGTCACATCAGTATCCAGAAAAGGCCCCTTTGACAGTTTTGTGTCTGCTTTGTCCATATTTGGCCCCAACCACTTTCCTCTCCTTGGTTGCCTCCACATAAAAGACCAATTTATGAGAGGACATGTTTTTTTGTTGTTGTTGTTGACAGAATTTATCCGGAAGCAGAAAGGGAAGGCATAGATCTTCGCTAGCGTCGAAGATAAGCTCAAGAAATTCCAATGACCTGATTTAAAGACCTGTCAGCAGAAAAATGTGTAGTTCCTATTTCCACATACAGAAAATATTACATCAAAAGATACTAGAAAAAGTTGTTCTGGCAAAATACGTCACCTCAAAAAATGGGGCTATTTTTTTCAAGAAAAAGCTAATACGATAACAAATTCATATTTTTAAGGCAAATTTTCTTTAAAGACTTGACCCTACAGCTGTATTTGGTGAAGAAAGTAGTCGCCTATATTTGTTAGGATTTGTATATTCTTAGAATATAAGCGATTTCACAGAGATGATAGTATATCAGTCAATTTAACAACATAAGAAAGCCGTTTAAATGGGAAAGAGAAACTGAGTTTCAAAAACAAAACCTTTTCATAATAAGACACCTTTTATTCTGGATGGGTTTTTTTTTTATTTTCAAAAGAATACAACACCATTCTTGAGAAATTTGTCCTCACAATAAAATGACATTATTTATGCAAGGCTGTCAAATAATTTTATGTTATACATCAAAAGCATCAGATCTTTAAGAAACTATTGGCTGTTTTTGTGTTCAGATCAAAGCTATGTCTAACGTACACTGAACAAAAATATAAATAAAACACTTTTGGTTTTGGTCCCATTTTTCATGTGGACCCCAAAATGTAAAACGTGTTCTGCATACACAAAAGCCCATTTCCTTCAAATATTGTTCACAAATCTAAATGAGTGAGCATTTGTTCTTTGTCAAAATAATCTATGACACCTCACAGATGTGGCATAACAAGATGCTGGATTAGACTGCGTTATTATTGCACAGTTTTGCTTTAAGATGACCACAGCAAAATGGCACTCTGGAATTGGCAGTTTTCCTTTGTTGTGGGAGCCTGGGGGAAGGGGGAGGGGGGGGTCATCATCTAGTGGGACCACCACTTGCCTCATGTTGTGCAACACATCTCCCTCGCATTGTTGATTAGGTTGTTGATGGTGGCCTGTCAAATGTTGGTCCACACCTTCAATGGCTAATGGGAAGTTACTTGATATTGGCAGGAACTACAAGGGGATGTGCTGGACATGCAAGAACTGGGATGTTTTCAGTTTCCACGAATTGTGTACAGATCCTTCCACTGAAAACATGAAACCATGTGGTAATGGTCGTGGATAAATGGCACAACAACGTGAGATGGGATGAATTAGCTCCACAAAGGTGAAATGCCCACTAACACAGACTTAGATTTGTGAACAATAGTTGAGGCAAACGGCTTTTAGTGTAAGTAGAAAATGTTTTAATATTTGAGTCCAGCTCATAAACAAACAAAATAAAGCTGGATTTTTATTTTTATTCAGTGTAAAAATATTCCTTTGGCATCTTGTGTCATCTTGTGCCAAGGAAATCAAAGGGTCACCATCCAGCATTTTAGATTTGTGGAGAAATTTCACTTGTCCACAACATTTTCTAAGTAGTACAATCAAGTAAATTTGTAAATGATAAAATGTAATTTATCACAAATCATTTTGCAATCCCAGAAATTATAGCTCAGCCAATCTGACAACCACCAGTGACAACCACAAACAAAAATATCTATTCTATGCCAACCTTGTCATTGAGAACTGTGCAACTGGAATTGCTCCTGAGTTCATGAATGCTGGTGATAAGAGTCCACTGGTTGGTCTTAGGCATGTAGCTGATGCGCCAATCGTAGCCATAGATGCAGCCCTTAAGGGCCGGCGCACTCACATGGCATCAACGAGAGTGCATAGAAGCAACTTCCTGCCAGGCCCGTGTCTTTAAGTCAAAAGAGCTGACAGTGTTGTAGTGTTCGATCCCATCAAATCCTCCGACGCAGTAGGTGGAGTCGTTTAGAAAGACAACACCTCAGTACACTCGGGGATGCTCCATGTGGTCCACAAAGTAGTCCCAACAGTCAGCTTGCACATCATATGCCTCAATGAGCTGCGTAGGATTTGCGTCCCTCCAGCTGCCAATCGCCAATAGTCTGCCAGAAGGTAGTCGTGGACGGGCAACCAGGTTGGAGTACCCAGACACAGACTTGGCTTTCATGTGTCGCATAACTCGGTCAGCAAAGGCGACCATCTCCAGGCATTTTCTGCTGTTTTGCACAAGTTCATTGGTCAACACATTGATGGTGATGAACTCCAGGCTGGTCAAAGTTAGACGGACCTAGATTGCAGCAGGAAGAGAAAGTCACACAGATTACTCTGTGAATGGCTGGACCGGTTACTTTAGTAGTGGCCTAAGGCATAAACTAAAATCAACAATTGGCATGTCCTGTGTCGTTTGCTTGCGTAGGTCTTCTGGTCTGGTGTTCACCAATGCTGGAAAAGTTCTCTGAATATCAGAAACAGAGATCACATTCAACGTGTGTTTAAGTTTGGGTTAGCCATTGTATTGCTTTTTCTGACCATTGATAAACTCATTCAAAGTACAGGCTGCTGTTCCAAAGGATTATTGTCTTGTGGATCCGAAATTCAACTTGATCAACTATGATGACTGCATCACTGAGGTCTCTTGGCAGACGCAGCTCATTGTAAACGCAGCCAGACTCGTATGAAAATCGTCCACTGAAACTCATTGATCGTCTTGCCATTTCTTATAACACCTTTGCGTTCTGCTCAATCCTACCAGGATTCTTGCAGGAATTTTCCCACATCATGGTGGCATTGTGTCAAACGCAATCTTCAACATCAGCAACGGTATCATCTGCAGCATTAAAGTGTCACTCCTTTAATTATAAAGAAAACTACTGTGGGTTTGGGTTTTCTCACCCAAGATCATACAAGATTGGATTTCGATGAGTGGTGTGAAAAATCATGTGGCTTTCCTGAGCGTTTGCTTGATAGCTCATGTTACCAATCAGTAAAAATTTTTAGAAATGGGTTTAGTAGAATTTTTGAGGCTTCCATTAAAAAAGTAGTAGACCAGGTAAACTCAGACGGAGAGTTTAGTGGGACATTTTCAAAGGGTTCTGGATGTTGGTTTGCTCTGGCAATTGGAGCACAGAATGAAAAGTGAGGAATGTTTTCTTCACGCCACAGTAGCGCTCTGCAAATACAAAGAGCGTAATTATCAGAATTATTGAAATTGATCTTGAAATCCCGATTAATAAATTCATTCAGTCAGCTTTTGACCGCATTATGTGACAGGCCATTCATTCATTGATTTTGAAACAGTATTTAACAAACAAAACTCAACTTGAAATATTATAGAACCAGAAATTAATATATATATACATCCATCCATCCATTTTATTAGTTGCTTATCTACACATGGGTCGCGGGGAGCGCTGATGCTGTTGGCGTGAAGGCAGCAAACAAAGAGAAAGCAAAAAACAAATAGCAGAAATAGGAGATATGATTCCACATTGGAAGTTTGTTGATAGAATTAAGTTCTTTGAAGGATTTGGCCCACCAACTTATGTCCCGGCGGCACTGTGGCGCCGCTGGTAAAGAGTTGGCCTGACAGTTTTGAGGTCCCAGGTTCAATCCTGGATCCGCCTATGTGGAGTTTGCATGTTCTTCCAGTGTCTGCGGGGGGTTTCCTCCAGGCACTCCGGTTTCCTCCCACATTCCAAAAACATGCAACATTAATTGGACACTCTAAATTGCCCCAGGTGTGATTGTGGGTCCGGCTGCTTGTCTCTGTGCCCTGCGATTGGCTGTCAACCAGTTCAGTGTACCCCGCCTCCTGCCCGTTGACAGTTGGGATAGGCTCCAGCAATCCCCGTGACCCTGGCGAGGATAAGCGGCGAAGAAAATGAATGGACTTGTGTCCCAAGTTGAGGTCAGCAGCTCCCCATGCCCACAATGGTTATTGGCACACTACTTAACTGTCCTGAGACATTGAATTCTGGATCTTTGAAAGTGTCCGGAAGTCATTCTACATGTTCTCACTGAACTCCCACGCGTGTTTTTGCCTCAGTGACCAAAGCTGCATTCTGCTTGGCTAGCCGGAAATACTTAACTGGCTCCAGGGTCCCAAAAGGCAAAAAGGCTTCAGACTCCAGCTTGTCATTATCCCTTACAAGATGAGGACTGGTACCAGAGCCCAAGCTGTGTCCACAGGAAAGCTGCTGGACTTTCTCGACCTTGCACAACAGCTGAGAGGCTTTCCGTCGGAGACGTGACACTCCACATCCCTATAGCTAGGTTATGTAGCCAAGGATCAGACTGCCAAGGTCCCTAGCTTTGGCCATTACCCAGCTCACATTGCACGCATACCCTTAGATCGCCCCCACAGGCGGTGAGCCCATGGGAACACTATAAAATCCTTTACAGAAACCACTTCATTGGTATATTGACTAGTGAGTTTAATCTGTTCTGTGCCCAAGTTCAAAACTCAATTTATTTATATCAAAGCCATTTTACCCATTGGAATAAGTTTGCCATTAAACTTATCTGTTTTAATAAAGAAAAAACACTCCACTGTAAAATAGTAATGTGAAAACATATTTATAGAGATTGTACATTAATTTCTGTGGTTTTTGAAAGCATATGCCAAATGTATGCCTTTATTAAAGGGGTGTTGCCTAGTGAGTGAAATCAGGAACTCCTGCTCAGGTTTACGATTGACATGCAGTAAATTCAGTGTTGGCATCTGCTCCATGCTCCCTGTGAATGTTTTCACTTTGTATTTGTGCATTTCACTGTTTGGCCCATTCAATAAACAACTGAAAGTGCATCTCTGACTGACTCCTGTTTTCCAAACGACTTGAGTGGCAGCAGCATATGAGAAGCTGATTTGAAACCCCAGAAACTAGAGGCTCCATAGAGCTTAGAGGCTCCATATCATCCATCCAACCATTTTCTGTGCTGCTGATTTATTTTAGGTACTGCTGGACTTTATGGACTCCTTGAATGGGATTTTGCATCAGTTCATTCCTGTTCATGAGAGAGAAAAAAAGAACATGATTAAACACAAAGTTGTGATATATTTTGTCTTCTATTTTCCCACTTGTTATTGAAACAGCTTTTCAGTCTCTTTCATTTTTCACCATAAAGGTCCAAGGTCTAGATTAGTCCTCCATGTCCAGCATTTCATCTTCTAAGATTAACGAAGGTAAATCATTCCGAAGCATAGCATATTGGGCAATATTGCCAAGTCCAGACATCACACAGCAAGTCAAACCACTTCGGGAGACCCCCATGTCGCTGGCTGGTGACCACAGACCGGTGGTGAGGTCGTAAAACTCCACAAGCTTGGTTGGGGAGACACCGTTATACCCCCCAGCGACGATGAGGCGATCCTCAACGACTTCGATGCCGAAGTTGCTTCTGGGGCATTCCATCGGTGGCAACACAATCCAGTTGTTGGTCAAGGGGTTGTAGGCTTCGGCACTGGCTAGACGGATATCACCATCATAACCTCCAACCTTTAAAAGCAGAATGAAGATAAACCAAAGCCATCAATCAAGTCCTTTTAGAGGTAGAGTGAACTCCAGCCCTTTAAATACTGCAGTATTTGTGTTTTTTCCTTTATTCTCTAAGATTCCTCAAGATGTGTCCAAAGCCCTGTCTAAAAGGAAAGGAGTAATTGCTCTCAAGAAAGTTTGTTGAAGTGATACATTTAGACTCCAATAAATGCATGAACCTTAATTACAAACTAAAATTACATGCTTGTGAATATTGTTGTATGACCTGTCTCTATGTTTTCTTACAGCATTTCTGTGTAACATGGATTACTTCAAGGATTAAGATAACTATGACTTTGAAGGTAATTTTTGTGAGCCATCAATGTTGTTTACATATTATGTTTCCATTAATCAGAATAATCTTTATATTCCAATTTTGTCAAAAATACATTGAATTTTTCTTCAGTGGTTGGAGCCACTCTTGTACAACAGATACTGTGGTAAAATATACTCTTGGGATATAAAAACACACTAGAAAGTCATCAAGCACCGAAAGGGTATCAGTAATGTGTAAGGGTGATATAACAATTGTGCACAGTCCCCATGTAATTTAGAGCGGTTTGAAGTGAAAAATAGTGCGATAATTCTGGAAATGGTGCAGATAGTTCAAGATGTTGATTTAAGCATGTTACAGTATATTCAAAGGAACAATATCCGTTCATGTTTTTTGTTCTGTTTAGTTTTTCAGGGATAAATTGTTAGCATTTTTATCTTAATGAAGGGTTTGACTGTATCATACTTTGCTACTTACTGCATAAACATGATCAGCAAAGCCAATGACTCCGGTGCCGCTTCGACGGCTCGTCATGGGGGGCATCACTGTCCACTCATCAGTCTCTGGACTGTAATATTCGGCTGTTTGCAAGAACTCATTTCCGTTAAAACCACCACAAATGTACACCTGGAAGCACACGAAAGTGATGAGGCAATTATAGCGAGGTCAGCAAAATTCTAGTTGAATTTAAAAAAAATTACCTTGACTTCACCTACCTTTTCATTGAGGGTGGTGCAGCTGGCATCGCTCCTCAGTTCGTGCATGCTGGCTATAAGAGTCCACTGGTTGGTCTCAGGCGTGTAGTACTCTGCCGTCTTTAGTCTCACACGTCCATCATGCCCTCCAATTGCATAGATGCACCCATTAAGCACTGTGACACTCACATAGCATCGGCGGAAGTGCATGGGTGCCACTTCCTGCCAAGTGCGCGTGTTCAGGTCAAAGCGGCTGACGGTGTTATAGTGTTCTGCCCCATCGAAGCCACCCAGACAGTAAATGGAGTCATTGAGAAAGACTGCACCGCAGTACGAACGGGGTTGGTCCATGTCATCTACCAGGTAGCCCCAGCAGTTGGCGTGCACGTCGTACGCCTCAATGCGGTGTGCTGCGTTTCGACCATTGCGACCGCCAATAGCCATTAGGATGGTCGAGGGCAGGCGAGGACGAGCTATCAGATTGCAGAATCCAGACACGGAGTTGGCAGTCATGTGATGTATGACTTTTATAGCAAAAGCCACCATCTCCAGGCATTCGTTGCTGTTCTGCACCAGATGATTGGTCAGCACATTGATAGTGATGAACTCCTGACTGGTCAGAGAGAGACGGACCTACAAAGTGGTCAGAAGACACTGGTATATGTTATGCATTTGAAAATTATGGACTACGTTCACCAAACACTTGTGTTGTTCTTGTTAAAAGATAAAGTAAAAGTCCTGGAAGCAAGCTGCAGGTTTGACTCATGTTCAGTTGAGACCACATAACAGAATTTTAATCAAAGTACACAATTTTCTTCATGTGCAGCCTCAAAACCCTATCCATGCTGGATGTTCAGGGTGCCCATACATCCAATTGCTAATGGTGCCGGAGTGAATCGGTAACTGTTTTTGTTTTTTTTAACGATCCTGTCCAAACAGCTTTTGACCGCATTATGTGACAGGCCTAAAATCTTGAGTGCTCAAGAACATTTACAGACTAAAATGAAAGCAGAGAAAAGTCAAGATTAAATCTTGAGGAGCTGAGATTTAAGACAAATACCATAGCTGATTGAGACAAGGTAAAAACCAAGATGTTGAGGGATAGAGAAGAGTGACTATGAAAAAAACTGGTTCAGACTAAGTCAGTCCAAGAGTTTATGAGAGGTTCAGAACAAGTAGAGACCAATGTCAAAGCAGGAGACCAAACTGAGATTAAGACCAAAGCAGGTTGTGACTAAGACAAGATCAAAACATTTAGAAGTTGAGATTGGAACAGAAATGAGACCAATTGTAGGTTTAGACCAGGGCTAGGTTACAGCTGGTATAAACCTACAAAACCTTCTTGACAGAGATCACTTATTTGGGGGTGTATATATTTGATCGAAAACTAGCTCAAATTAAAATGTAATCAAGATGAGACCTTTACACCTTGAGACTGGCCTCATGATCAAGACTGACTTCATGTACAACAACTCTACTAAAGACCCCAGGTTCTTGTTCATTAGAGGCTCCATATCATCCATCCAACCATTTTCTGTGCTGCTGATCCTCACTAGGGTCACATGTGTGCTGGAGCCTTTCCCAGCTATCTTCGGTTGGGAGGCAGGGTACACCCTGAAATGGTTGCCAGCCACTCGCAGGGCACATAAAACAAACATCCATTCACATTCAAGCCCAAGGGCAATTTAAAGTCTTCAATTAACCTACCACATTTTTGCAACGTGGGAGACACCGGTGTACCTGGAGAAAATCGACGCAAGCACAGAACATGCAAGCTTCCCACATGGGAGGGTTGGGATTTGGACACCAGTCCTCAAAATTGTGAGGCAGATATGCTTGAGTGCCACCGCTGCATACCGAGAAAAATGAAGTATTCTTCATTCTACATATTTCAACCACACCCCATGCTTCCAATAGAATTTCAAAAGGGTTGACTTACTTTTGCTAGGAGCTGAGCCACATTGTTTCTCCGCTCTTGAGGCGCATGTGAAATCCAGTACAGTATTGCCTCATAAACCGTGTTCTCCTTTTTCACAATCAGGTCATCCCGGTCCAGGATGTCACAGAAGTCCTGCATGGAGAGTTGCCACAACTCATCTGATGTTGCAACTTCCTCAAAGTGGTACAGGATGTACTGATGGGCATTGTCCTCCAACTCTGGGGTGTGGCAGTTCTTTGTGACTTGCCAGATGCCGATGCAGTTCTGCGGGCAGAGCCGCTCTGTTAGAAATGTGCTGCAAATTCGAACGATGCCTATCACGTTGAACTTATCGGCCGCTATCAACAAGTCCTGTACGTTGTCCTCTGTCACAGACACGGAGTTGGTATATGCGAAGTCGATAAATAGCTGCATTAAAGGAGCCGTCACGCCATGTACAGTGTAGACCCTCTGGTCTGGAGTGGACCAACGTAGAAACAGTGCTCTGTAAAGGGTAGACACAAAATGTTTTTGAAATTTCCTCGAGGTGAAATAGTGTTGGGATTAAATCAGACATGTTCAAGTCGTAAATGTCAAATTACTTCCACAAAATTCCTGTACATCAGGTAGATACCTTAATATCAGCGAATCGGTCACTGCCACATTGGTTCCGCGATGACTCATTTCAGAATTTTCCAAAGTGGTGCAAGTATACCCATCAAACTCATTATTTTCGGCCAAATAGACAGGAAATCCCATTGATGATGTAGAAGAAAAATTACCCAGAAAACCAAAGTTCAATTTTTTTTCAATTTCAGATTTCCAAGATTTTGTTAAATTTTACGTCACAAAACTAAAAAAAATTAACCCTTCCATCTCATATAAGATAAGTAGCTATTCAAACAAAAACTGCACAGACTCTTAGATTAGGTATTTTAGATTCTTTATGTGAAATTTCATTTGATCTAATGTGTCAGCAGTTAGTTAATTAGTGCTATTTAGTGATGTATCATGGAAAATACCATTGGAATAGGCTAGTGATGGGCTAATGATCATTATATCGAAGTTTCATATGAATATCTAAAGAATTAAGAAAGTTGTAGTCCTTTTTCAGAAAAAAAAAAACAGATTTTCCATTGTTTCTAATGGGGGAAAAAAAAAGATATTTACCCCTAATTTCTGAACTTTAATGTTTCATAACTTAGTTAGTTCTTAACCTATCACAATGTTATTTGTGCCATTGGAAAGTTTTATTTTAAGCTCCTATAGGATAAATACTTTACTTAATTCATTTGTGCCTCAAACCCATTTGAAAATTTTGCTAAGGTACCTACATTGTGGCGAGTACTGAATGCGGCGAAGTGAAGTCATTGTTTGGTCATAATTTAAGTCATTCAATTTTGTAGTCACAACATCTTGTATACATTAGCTATTACTGTACCGGCTGTTAGCTTGCTATCCCAACACTTTTTTTTAATGATATACAGAACCAACATGAAGCTTAATTAATGTTGGGGAAGGTATTCAGGGCACTAAACTGTTAAGTCAACATAGCTTCCCTATCTTTGTGGGTACTATATTGAGAGAAAAATTCTGATGTCATCGTGGTCTCGCATCTGTGGGCTGCAAAACTTACATACCCCGATTCTGATTTTGATTCTCTATCTTCAAATTGCAGATTTGCAACTGCATACATGCAGGACTTGCCAAGTCAAGTCTCGTGAATACCACATTTAAGTCTAGTCTTATAGGTTTTGGCGAAGCAAGTCCAGGCAATTCACATGGCTCAAGTGCCCCACTGTATAGTATTATGAAATTGGGTCAACTCACCCAAAGTACGGGCTGCAGTTGCACAGGATGATCTTATGGATGTGAAACTCAACTTTATCAACTGTAACAATGGCGTCGCTCAGTTCTCTTGATAGGCGTAGTTGATTGTATACGGAGCCAGGATTGTATGAGAGCTGTCCATCGTAACTCATTTTGAATGTATTGCCATTTCTTAATACTTTCGATTTCGGCCAAAGCCTCAGTGGAAATCACATAGTAAAGCGTAGACGGTGGGAGGCAGCGGGAGTCTTCAGCGATTACATCATGGTGGCATTCTGTGTCAAAAGCCAAGTTGGCCATCAGCAGTGACATCATCTACATCATCAAGCTCTCTGCGCTTTATATCTAAAGTAAACATCACTGGGTTCAACTATAAAACCACAAAAATATGACATTTTGAATGTTAAAAACCATACCCTGTATCAGTCTTACCTGAAAGACACTAATCCCACCGAAAAGTGAGTTTTGACTATTTTAATTTACGTTGCCAGATTTGCAACCTTCACCATAGATGTAGTCAAAGATGGGGTCGAAAAGACCTGGAGTCGGAATGAGACGAGTACAGAAACTGGAGACTCTAAACCTTGATCCCCCAAAATATGAAATGTCAAAACCAAAATGAAGCAGTCTTACTCAGATGATATTAATCCCACCAAACATTGAGCTAAAGTTAACATGTTACCAAACCAACTTTTTGAAGTATTTGGGAGTTATGGTAGCTCTGTGTTGCCTCCATAAATGTGAAATTAAACTCGCCAATGCATTGCTGACTTTGAGACATTTTCTGACAAGAGGCTTGAAATCAGGTTATTCAAAATTCTCAATCTTATCTATTCAAGTTCAAGTAACTATCATCAGATGTGTTATACATACATGACATCCATCCATTTTCTGAGCCGCTTAGCCTCACAAGGGTCGCTGGAGTGTTATAGATTCTAATGCAGCTATCTTCGAGCAATCAGAATCAGCTTTATTGGCCAAGTGTATAAAAGCACACAAGGAATTTGTCTCTGGCAGTCGGTGCCGTCCTGGTGCGTCATTCAGAACAAAGTAACAAGAACAAAGAACAAGAGATATTCTGTTCATAGGAACTATTCCTTACAAGAGTCAATGATGTGCAAGATGCAAAGTCTTCTTCATTTAAAACAAATAAGAGATAAGAGTGTGTCAACACCCCACTTTGTGTTAAGGTTGTACAGATTGCCCTTAGCTGTTCGCGGGTCACGTTATACACCAGTGCAATGACAATTGTGCAAAGGGGGCATTTTAAAAAAGGCAGAGTACAGCCTGAACTGGTTTCCAACCAATCAAAGGCCACATAGAAACAACCATTCACACTCACAATCACTCCTTAAGGCAATTTAGAGTTTCCTATTAATGCATATTTTCGGCATGTGGGAGGAAAACTGAGTACCTGGAGAAAGCCCACACAAGCCCGGGAGAACATGCAAACTCCACACAGGCACGGCTGGGATTTGAATTCGTCTTCAGAACTGTGAGGCAGATCCTCTAACCAGTCTTTCTATCGTGCCTCCAAATGATATACAACGTACCTGAAATAGTGTCCTCTCAGACCTGCTGTGCTGTAATAAATAAATAATAAACAGTGAAAGTGCATTAAATTATAGACATTAAATAAACACTGTAGCAGAATGACCAATTGGGTATGTGCACTTTGCTGCAAAGGCAGTGAATACAGTGCTTAAGGTTTGTCCATGAACTAAATTTATGGTCTAGTGGTGGTTAGTGGTGGTAGGTGCCAGGGAGAGGTGATGGGGCAAAGCAGAGAGGGAGTTCAGCATCCTGGTGGAAGAAATGGTCTTTGAGGCTGCTGGTTTTTGCCCAAAGGCTCAGCAGTCTCCTCCCTGATGGCAGCAGTCTGAAGAGGCAGTGGAATGAGTAAGTGGGGTCACCTACAATCCTGGCAGCCTTGTGGGTGAGCCGGGTGTAATAAATGTCCAGAAAGGAGGGAAGAGAGACATCGATGATGTTCTCAGCTGCTTTCACAGGGTCCTGCGGCAGGTGGTACGTGGTACATGTGCCGTATCTCGTTATACTGTATGTGTGTGTTTGTGTAAATATATATATGTATACATACATACAGTGTAAATATATATATATATATATACATACATACATGGTCTATGTCGCCAATGTGATGAATATCAGACTCCAAAAAATCCTTGGAAGGTTGAATGGCCACACAAACCAGCCAATATAGCCAGTCAATAATACCATCCTTTCTTTGCAAGACTAAGATAAGTAACTCAACCATTCACACACCGACAGGGTATACAATAACCAAAAAACAGAAGGCCTGGATTATCTCAATGAGCAGCAGTGTGATATGTCTGATTGCAAAGACACAAAACTGGTAGATTGAACACAATTGATCCCTTTTGAATGTTCTGGTATCAACAAGATACCCCAGTGGTAGGCAAGAGCTCTCCTCAGAGTTACTGAACAGTGAAACAACAGTACCCCAGAGAAAAAATTCTCTGGACTGACAAAAGTGTTGATTCAAAATTTAAACTTGTGTTTTGGTGCATTTTTCTAATATTGCAGATAATGAAATTAGATTTTATTGCTGTTTACTAAGATGTACTACTTGTTCTCGGCCATTACTCATCTCTTATGAACAATATGGAAAGGAATAGGATTAGGATGGCAATGAAGATAAGTTTAAAATTACACAAGTCACCACCATCATTGGCCTCATGAAACAGTGGCGAGTCTGCTTATCGACAGCAAGTGGTGTTGGAGCTGTGGAGTGACTGACACAACTTGAAGTTAAACATATTCTGGATTGTAGAGATGATCATGGACTTCAGGAGGCATCCTTTGCCACAGCTGCCACATGCGGTCCAACAGCCCTGTGTCAACTGTTAAGACCTTCAAGTTCCTGGGAGTCTCGCGGGGCCTGAAGTCGGAGAGCAACATCAACTCCATTTTCAACAAGACCCAGAAGAGGGTGTATTTCCTGCGATGTCTGAGGGAAAACAGCCTGGCATGGGAGCTGTTGAGGCAGTTTGACACAGTAGTCATCAAATCAGTACTGTGTTCATCCATCAGTCTGGTTTGGTACTTCTCCAAAAAAATACAAACTTTGCCATGGACAAATACAACTGCTGACTAGAGTATTGGTCCACCCCTACCAATACTCGAGGACTTTCAAGATGCCAGAACTAATACAAGAACATGCAAAATCCTCTTGGACCCTGCACATTCTGGTCACCACCTCTTCCAACTCGTCCGCCTAGGTAGGTATAATCCAACAATGCTACCTAAAACTAGAAGACATTCCAACATCTCTATTGAGCCTATTATACATTATTTGTGTATTGGTTTCACCACTCTGCACTACACTCATTTCAAACTGCTCCACAGTGCTAGAGGACTTGACATCATTTGCAATATATATATAACCCTAACTCTGGTACATAAGGCAGGACTTTCAACACAACAAACGCATGCTTTCATAAGGCGGTCTTCTACACGGAGGCAACTCATCAAATGAAAATGGGGGCCAGTCTAAGCCAAACATGGACAAAGCACATATAAAAGTGGGTAAAACAAGGTGTCAGAAGGGACTTTTTTGGACACTCAAATTACAAAACAGTTGTTTAATGAAACTGACACTGCCAAAATACAGGACCTGTGTCAGAATCCAGGTTTGGAAAATGCCCATGAATTTTTTTATTGACACTTTAGATGTATTTTTCTCTCGGGCTAGAAATCTTCAAATCTGGCTTCAGTGGTCAAATTCTGCGTTGAATTTAATCACAACCAAAAAATAAAACAAGAAACAAGAAATACAGTACTTTTTGATGTCTAAATGAGTTATTTGGATATTTGTTTCCAAATGTTCATCCATCAGAGAAAATCACAATTAAAATGAGTGAGCATGTTTGCAGTTATGTGTTTTGCTCTTTTATTCATTTCCCCCCCTCATCCTTGTGAAGTTTTATTTGAGTTCTCGGAGCAGTTAACATTTTACGTTTAGACATCATCATCCATTTCTGTTATATCGTCTTCCAGGAAGAGCAACGGTAGATCGTTTCGAACGATAGCGCATTGGTTCATGTTGCAGAGTCCGGTCATCACGCAACATGTCAGACCACTACGAGAAATCCGCATGTCGCTGGCTGGAGACCATAGACCAGTCGTTAAGTCATAATACTCCACATGGCTGGTGGTGGAGACACCATTGTAACCCCCAGCAACAATGAGACAATCTTCCACTACTTCAATGCCAAAGTTGCTTCGGGGGCATTGCATTGGGGGCAACACAATCCAGTTGTTGGTCCGAGGGTTGTAGGCCTCGGCAGTGGTCAGACGGACTTCACCATCGTAACCTCCAACCTTTAGAAGCAAAAGCAGAATTAAAGGATATTTCAAGCCTCTTCTGTCTAGACAGAAATGTGCCCAAATTTATTTAATGACATTAATGTGTAAGAATTGATTTTAAAAAATGGACTGTATGTCAAAAAATATGTGCCAAAAGTCCATCTATCCTTCCTTCCACCATCTAGGCATTTTAAACAGCCCTCATCCTGAGAAGGGTTGTGTCAGGAAGGGCATCCGGCGTAAAAATTTTGCTAAACATATATGTGCGTTCACCTGAGATGATACGCTGTGGCGACTCCACCCCCACACACCCCCCCCCCAAAAAAAAAGGGACAAGCCGAAAGAAACTTACTTATCCTGGTTAGGGTCGAGGGGGAGGGGCACTCCAACCTCTAACAGCTGACCTCAGGCAAAAGACAGACTACACCCTGAACTGGTCGCCTATCAGTCACAGGGTACCTATACATATACACAGATAACCATACGCACCTACATTCACACCATCACTGAGTGGGGACTGAAATCACACTGCCCACACCAAAGACAAGCGAGTGTACCACGACACCATCAGTGACTGCCAAAAAAAGCGTTTAAAAATATATAATACATCAGTATGCAACAAAAAATGTAGGTATTGTAGAAAATGTGGCCCAAATTTTGTGGACAAAGAGTGTGTTTAAATGGTGTCATAGAGTTGGATGTTTTGGGCTCATATATTTGGAGGCACGTTTTTAGTCACAATTTTTTCTTCTCAAATTCTTGGACACAAAATTTTAGCCTCATATTTTTTGACAAATTTCACAAGTTATTGTCTTACACAGTACTTACTGCGTAAACGTGGTCAGCAAACCCAATGACACCAACACCACTGCGCCGGCTGCTCATTGGAGCCATCACTGTCCACTCATTTGTGTCTGAGCTGTAATATTCTGCCGTTTGCAAGGGCTCATTTCCATTAAAACCACCGCAAATGTAAATCTACAAGTACAGTAGGTGAAGGCTGATGAATTCAAATAGGCCTGAATGAGACGTTCAAATTTTGGCTCCACCCACCTTGTCATTAAGGGTGGTGCAGCTGGCATCACTCCGCTGCTCATGCATACTGGTGATAAGAGTCCATTGGTTGGTTTCAGGTGTGTAGTACTCCGCTGTCTTTAGTCTTACATGTCCATCATAGCCCCCTAATGCAAAGATGCACCCGTTCAGCACTGTGACGCTCACATAACATCGCCGGGAGTGCATGGGTGCCACTTCCTGCCAAGTGCGTGTTTTCAGGTCAAAGCGGCTGACGGTGTTGTAATGTTCTGTGCCGTCGAAGCCACCCAAACAGTAGATGGCATCATTGAGAAAGGTGGCACCGCAGTATGCTCGGGGTTGGTCCATATTTTCAAACAGGTAGTCCCAACAGTTGGCGTGGACGTCATACACCTCAATGCACTCAGTGGCACTCGGGCCACTCCATCCTCCAATGGCCAACAGGATGGCAGAAGGTAGGCGTGGACGGGCGACTTGGTTACAGTAGGCAGACACCGAGTTTGTCGCCATGTGGCTTATCACGCGAGAGGCAAATGTGACCATCTCCAGGCATTCACGGCTGTTCTGTACCATTTGGTTGGTCAGCACATTGATGGTGATGTACTCCTGACTCGTCAGTGCGAGACGGACCTTCAGTGGGAAAAACATTTGTTGGCTGTCAAGAAAGTGTTTTCATGTAATCATTGTCTAGGTTCATCAACTTGAGCACTGGGGGAGTTTGTGTTTCATTGGGTGCATTGCCAGAGAATGTGTGATTTGTTAACAACGGATGCAGTTGGTTGTTCAGGAAGTTGTCGACGAGGGTGTTTGCTGCCGCGAAGTTGTCCACGAGGGTATAATTGATTGTGCTGGCAGGTTTTCATGGGGGATCAATTGTCTGCCAAAGTTATAGACAGGTTGTTTTTAGGATCGGTCGTTCAGCCATGTTGCTGGTGTGTGGTATGAAGTTGAGAAGGGAGGTCAATTGTTTAACCAGATATTTGATGAAGGGATTGATTGTCAAAGTTGTCGACGGACTAACTGAACTCCACACATCGGCCGTCACCAACACCAGGCTCTCCTACAAGCCTAACGTCGTCCTTGGGGGATACGCGCCTACCATTCACGACGACAAACGGTCTCTGCCTCGGGAAGCATGCTCCATCCTCGCCAACTACGCTCGGGCTTCTGTCGCCTGCTGAATAGCTACAAACACCGCCTCGAGGACACAGTTGCCAACGTCTTCCCGGACTGTGGCACCGGGCCACAAGACACGCAGCACCTGTTCGACTGTTCGGCGCCCCCTACTACACTCACGGCAGAAGACCTATGGCGGTGACCGACCAAGGGGGCCGCTTTCCTACGGCTATAACATTTTTGCACGACGTCGACGCAGCAATACTGTCACGCTGGCTATCACAACAACATTGTCAAAGTTGTCAAGGGGGAGATCCGTTGTTCAGCAAAGTCAACAGGGTGCAATCAGTTGGGAATGTTGTTGAGGGGGGAAGATTGTTGGGCACACAATAATGGACAGGTGTTTGATTAGTTTTAGGTAACACAGTCAGGGGGGTTCAATTGCTCAAATGCCAATGTAAGGGCGGATTGTTTTGGGTAAAGATGGTGGTGCAATAGGTTGGTCAACTAACTGGAGATTGGGCGATCAGCCAAGTTGTTGATGGGGATGATCATTTCTTTGGCAAACTTGATAAAGGAGGGACTAAGGTGTCAGACAGGGGGATCCATGTAATGGAACAAAGTTACCAATGGGGCGGGGTGTGATTGGTTATTTGGTACAATGTTGATAGGGTGCAATTGGTTGTTAGAAGGAAGGATTGGTCGTTTGAGGACGTTTTTAAGAGGGAGGATTGGTTTCTCAGTGACATAAACTGGTATGATTTACAATTAAGCACAGTGTTCTGGTCAAGTTGTCTACAGGCGTTACTGTTTGTTTGTCTTTAAGTTACTGCATGAACCGGGGTTGTGATCAGTAGTTTAGCAAATTTGTTGACAAGGGAATCTATTAAGTTATTGCTGATGGTTGTCTGCTGAATTGGTTCAAAGGGTGTTGCAGTCAGTTGTTTGGAAAGTTGTCTCCAGATAATTAAGCGGGAAATTGTCAATGAAAGTGGTGGTGTGATGTTTTTTTTTTTTGGAAAGGTTCTCAAAGGGAGATATTGATTATTTGTCCCAAAGTTTTTAATGGGGTGTTGCAATTTGTTGTTTGGCAAAGTCATTTATAGAGATACTATCCATATGGAGACTCGGTGGGGTTTGGAGAGGGCTTGTGCCTCCCATGTATCTCATGGTTGGTGTGATGAATGTAGATGCAACTTACCTTGGCCAGGAGCATCGGCATGCTTCGGCCACGCTCCCAAGGCTCGTGTGCAATCCAGTGCAGGATGGCCTCGTAAACAATGTTCTCCTTTTTCACAATCAGGTCGTCTCTGTCGAGCATGTCACTGAAGTCTTGCATGGAGAGTTGCCGCAATTCGTCCGATGTGGCAACTTCCTCAAAGTGGTATAAAATATACTGGTAGGCATTACTCTGCAGCTGTGGAGTGTGGCAGTTCCTGGTGAACTGCCAGATGCCGATGCAGTTCTCTGGGCAGAGCTGCTCTGTTAGAAACAGGCAGCAGATTTCAACGATGCCTATGACGTTAAACTTGTCGGCGGCTATCAACAAGTCCTTGACATTGTCCTGTGTTACCAACACACAACCGGTGTATGCGAAATCAATGAAGAGCTGCATTAAGTGAGCTGTAAGACCTTGTATGGCATAGACCTTCTGGTCTGGTGTGGACCATCGTAGAAAGAGGGCTCTGTTCATCGTGGACACAGAGAGAAGAGTTCAACATATTTTTTCATACAAAAACATACAAATGACCAAAGGCGAGGGATTTAAATTTGGGGGGTCAGAGATAGTTTCATGCACCCATTACACGTAACTATATCCACCCCGAAATTACAAATGATTTAAAAAGTTGTAATGTTACAAAACAAATTGTTTAAAAAATGTTGCAATGGGATGAGAATAAAGTTGCATTTTGAAAATTTTAAAATGAAACGAAGCAAGTCAATTTCATTCTTGTGATGTTACACCTTTCATTCTCGAAAAACACCTTTTGTTCTAAAAATAAAACTCATTTATTCATGCAAGGATGTCACATTTATGTGGTACGTCACAATCATCTCAAAGGTCTTAATTGGACAAAAATTAGGACGGTTTTATTTGTTTTATTCTTTGGACCCCAGTCTCAGAACTATTCATACATAGCCAGCACTAGCTTTTCGCTCTCCAATACTTCACTCAGACCACATCTTGTACTTGTGTGGGACCCACTCACCCAAAGTATGGGCTGCAGTTGCACATGATGATTTTATGGATGTGGAACTCCACATGGTCCACTATGATAAGTGCGTCGCTGAGTCCTCGGGTCTGTCGCAGCTCGTCGTACACACATTCTATGCACTTGCTTGCAAGTCTACCATCCACGCAATTCATTTTGAATTTTGACCATTTCGTTACACTTTGGACTCCGGCCAAATCGCGGCACAAATGACAGAAAGCAAAGAGGCGGTGTGGGCGCGGGGAGTGGCAGAGTTGAGTCGTGCCATTACATCACAATGACGTCCTGTGTCAAAAGCCACCTGACACATCATCCGCATCATCAAAGCATCCATACTTTAGAATTAAGCAAAACATCACTGGTCGACAGTTTTACCATCCCCAAAACCACAAGCAACATATTTGTAATCAATTCAATAAAAGAATGCTGCATTTGTTAATAATATTTTTTTTTTTAAATCAAGCAGAGAGTTTTTGCAAAAGTTCATTTGCAGCAACTGGACACTTTTTTGTTGAAGGCATTTAAACTTGAAACCAAAATGCTTCTAGTACAAAAATGTAGGTATAGAGTGCCGTAATTTACTTTATGTTTCCACTGAGGGGTGGTCAGGAGAGTTGCTGTTGCTGCTAAGTGTGTAAAACCCATCCAGCCATCCATCCATCCATCTTTTTTATTAGCTGCTTATCCTCACGAGGGTGGCAGAAGTGCTGCAGCCTATCCCAGCTGTCAACTGGCAGGAGGCAGGGTACACGCTGAACTGGTGGCCAGCCAATCGCAGGGCACATCAAGACAAACAGTCACTCACTCACAATCACTCCTAGGGGCAATTTAGAGTGTCCAATTAATATTGCATGTTTTTGGGATGTTGGAGGAAACCGGAGTGACGGCACGGGGAGAACAGGCAAACTCTACACAGGCAGGGCCGGGATTGAACGCTTTAACAACTGATCCACCGTGCTGCTGTGTGTAAAACCATCCTGCATTTTAACAGATTGCTCACATCCATGGTGGCAAAACGGCTCCTTAATGGCAACTTTTCGCACGGAGTCAGACAATGTTTGCGGGAGAGATATTCGTGTTTGACGTGATGATTTCACGACTTAAGGCTGGAAGTGTTCATAGTATCGGAAGTGACGTTTGCAGAAATGGAACTGGAAATTGGGACAGGAAATTCCCCACTACAAATCTCCCTAACTTGAAATCATACCAGAAACTAACATCAGAAGCCGGCAATCTCCCAGCCAGAAGTAGTACCGAAAATCCCAAAATTATTTACCACTTTAGAGAATAGACAGGGCCACAAGGCATTTCCTGAGTGGTCCCTCATTGGTACAAACACCTTTTTATAGATTGATAATACAATGGTCAAAAGATATGTGACTTTTGGGATTGAACTAGTGATGAAAAGTTCCCCCTCCAGTCATGTCATGAGAAATACTGGAGATTACCACAGGAAATCCTTGCGAATTTGCTTATGATTTTGACCTTCAGGGGTCCCACACGTCTGCTTATCAATCCAAACACCTGTTGATAGATTGAAAACCCATTTGTCAAATAATATATGATTTTTTTGGAGTGAACAAAACCCCTCTGAAAAACCGGTAGACCCCTGCCACATAGAGGAAGCCTCTTTCCCCTAAGTGTCACATACTCACACCTCCCACCACATATTCTCAGCCACTCCCCAAAGCCACTGTTGAAAGAATGATAACACAGACTTAAAGTGTTCAGTTGGCTGTGAACGGAAACAAGTGGTTGACAGTTATCAAAATGAGCACACGAGACATGAAAAACGGCATACAGGAAACATGAAACAAAACTTAGACCACAACAAACTCGCTACTTTGGTTTTGCAACATTTTTTAGACCAGACATTCCTTGCTTAAAAAATAGAAAATCTCATCTAGTTTCAGCGCTTTTTTGTTTTGTATTTGCACACACTCCGACAATCATTACAGCTTAAAACAACACCATTCCTTTTTTACTTTTGCCATTATTATCAAGGGTGGAGCTCGTCCTGTGAACAAGACTCTTCGAAGCAAGGATGATACTTTGGCTTTGTTGCAAGTCCATAATAAATACGGGGAAGTAGCTTCAGCAGGGATACCCAGACTTCCCTTTCCCCAGCCACTTCTTCACGCTCTTCCAAAGGGATCCCGAGGCATTCCCAGGCCAGGCGAGAGACGTAGTTTCTCCAGAGTGTCCTGGGTCATCCCCGGGGTCTTTTCTGGTGGGACATGTCCTGAACACCTCACCAGGGAGGCCTCAGCGAGGCATCTGGATCAGATGCCACAGCCACCTCATCTGGCTCCACTCTCAATGCGGAGGAGGAGCGGCTTGACACTCAGCCCCTCCCGGATGACCAAGCTTCTCAGCCTAACTCTAAGGGAGAGCCAGGACACCCTGCGGAGGAAACTCATTTGGCCACGTGTATCCGGGATCTTCTTCTTTCGGTCACGATGCCCATGGGTGAGCCTTGGAACGTAGATCACTGGTAAGTTAAGAGCTTCACCTTTCAACTTAGCTCCCTCTTTACCACAACCGACCGATACAAAGTCTGCATCACTGTAGACGCTGCAGCAGTCCGTCTGTCATTCTCACGCTCCCTTCTTCCCAAACTCGTGAACAAGACCCCAAGATACTTGAACTACTCCACTTGGGGCAGGATCTCATCCCCGACCCGGAGAGGGCACACTACCCTTTTCCAACTAAGGACCATGTTCTCAGATTTGGAGGTGCCGATTCCCGTCCCAGCGGCTTCACACTGGCTGTGAACCGCTTCAGGGAGCGTTGGAGATCACGGCTTGATGAAGCCAACAGAACCACATCATCTGCAAAAACCAAAGATGCGAAACTGAGGCCACCAAACCAGACACCCTCTCCGGATCGGTTGCGCCTAAAGATTTTGTCCATAAAAGTTCTCAACAAAATCTGTGACAATGGGCAGCCTCACAGGAAACGAGTTTGACTCAAACTGTGACAGCATTCATACAGGGACCGAATAGCCCGTATCAGGGGGTTGGGTACCCCATACTCCCGAAGAACCCCGCAAAAGACTCCCCGAGGGATACGGTCGAATGCCTTCTCCAAATCCATGAAACACATATAGACTGGTTGGGCAAACTCCCATGCACCCTCAGGGATCCGGCCGAGGGTGTAGAGCTGGTCCACTCTTGCACGGCCAAGACGAAAACCACTATTCTCCTGAATCTGAGATTCGACTTCCCGACGGACCATCTCTCCAGCACCCCTTAATAGACCTTACCAGGGAGGCTGAGGAGTGTGATCCCCCTTATAGTCAGAACACACCCTCCGGTCCCCCTTCTTAAAGAGGAGGACCACCACCCCAGTCTGCCAATCCAGGGGCACTGTCCCCGATGTCCATGTGATGCTGCACAGGCGTGTCAACCAGGACAGCCCCACAACATCCAGAGTCTTTAGGAACTCCGGACGAATGCCACCCACCCCCAGGGCCCTGCCACAGAGGAGTTTTTTAACCACCTTGGTGACCTCAACCCCAAAGATAGAAGAGCCCGCCTCAGTTTCTGTAGCCGGGGATCGGATCGCCAAGGTTCCCACCTTTGGCCACCGCCCAGCTCATATCGCACCTGACCACCATGGCCCCACTCACCGGTGTTGAGCCCATGGGAAGGAGGACCCATGTTACCCTTTCGGGCTATGCCCAGTTGAGCCCCATGGGTGCAGGCCCGGCCAGCAGGTGCTTGCCTTCGATCCCCACCTCCAGGCCCGGCCAGCAGGTGCTTGCCTTTGATCCCCACCTCCAGGCCTGGCTCCAGAGGGGAGCCCCAGTGACCCATGTCTGGGTAAGGAAAACCGAGATACAACATTTACACTTGTCATCGGGGTTTTAGAGTCGTACTTTGTCTGGTCCCTCGCCTAGGACCTTTTTGCCATTGGTGACCCTACAAGGGGCGTGAAGCCCCAGACAACTTAGCTCCTAGGATCATCGGGACACACAAACCCCTCCACAACAATAAGGTGACGGCTCAAGGAGGAGTCTTTCTTTCAATTCAGGTTGGATTTTTATTTTATTCTATTTTATTTGTGCACAATGCATAATGTCAGTGCACAGAGACCACATCTCCAGTGGACAACTGCACACGTGGCCATCTTGGAGGGAACAGTGCTGGGGTGTGGCTGTTCCCGTCCAGAAAATTTAGGTGCGCAGTGAGGACCAGTGCCAGGAGTCCTTCCGGCGGACGTGCCTGACTGCAGAAACAAAGATACTGCCTTTACTATAACACCTTACATCCCTAACTATATTGCTACAGTTTGTACAAATGCACAGACTAGAGTAATCCGAGTGGATTATTTTTTATCAAGGACCAAAATAAGGCAAAATTAAGAGTCCAAGAATTGGAATCTGTACGGACAAAAATGTAAAGTATGATGCCAGAATCTCTATTGGGGAAATGTTGCAAAATGTAACATTTGTTTCATGTTGAAAAGAAGCAGCTGTATTGAATTTCAAGTGTCCTGTGTTCTTTTTCAAAAGAGTAACATGTACCCAATTTGGTGCTTTTGTCACCATTTGTAACATTCTTTGCTGCACTATACTTGCCAACAATTTAGAAGAGAAGAAGCATTAAAACTGAAATGTTTTCCCCAAACGATAAGTCTGGGTGCCTTAATTTGACTTTTGGGGATTCCCATGACCCAAATGACTACAGACATAAGTCAAAGAGAGGTGAAGCTCTCAATTTACCAGTCAATCTACGTTCCTACCCTCACTTATGGGCACGAGCTGTGGGTCGTGACCGAAAGAACAAGATCACGGATACAAGTGGCCGAAATGAGTTTCCTCTGCAGGGTGTCCGGGCTCTCCCTTACAGATAGGCTGAGAAGCTCAGTCGTCAAGGAGGGGCTCAGTGTCGAGCCGCTGCTCCTCCGCATTGAGAGGAGTCAGATGAGGTAGCTGGGCATCTGATTCGGATGCCTTCCGGAGACCTCTTTTGTGAAGTGTTCTGGGCATGTCCCACCAGAAAGAGACCCTAGGGATGACCTAGGACACGCTGGAGCAGGGGTGGCAAACTAGTCAGAGACTAAGAGCCACTTTTTTTCTTTGTGACTGCAAATAGGTACATCATATACATACAAACACACTTTGCACCAGGTCAGGCAGCATTTTTAACTTACCCTACAGGGTCAGGTTCAGTCTGTCCAAGTGACACAGGATGTCGAATGAAAAGGCCAGATCCATAACTACTCGAGGTCTGAGAGCTCGGGATAGTCCTTGTCCTTCTCTTCCATGAACAGTTTCACAGCATTCAAAAGCACAAAGAAGCGAGAGAGTACCTTGCTTTTTGACAGCCACCTCACAGTGCAGTGCAGCGGTAGGTCACCTGGAAGCCCTTAGTCCAGCTCAGCGATGAGATTCCCGAATTGCCTGTTGTTAAGCGCATGTGTGCGGATGTAGTTGACGATTTCCATCACAGGCTTCATGACCTTGTCCAAATTCAATGATTTAGACACGAGTTGCTCCCTGTGGATGATGCAGTGGAAATTCCAAACGTCGGGAAATGTTTGATCAGCTTTGCACAGCCCCACAAGCTCGTTCACGGATCCGATCAGGGCTGGCGGTCCATCCGTGGCAATTGCAGTTAGTTTCTGTATGGGCAGATTTACTTTTGCAAACGCAGCCATGATTGCTTCTTTCACATCTATGTCACGGGTTCTTTCTTTTAATGGCACAATATCAAGGAGTTCTTCTTTAATCATACATTCATTTGACACAGACCGTGCAAATTTTGTCAACTGAGGCTTGCCTTGTATGTCACAACTCTTGTCCAATGCCACACTAAAATACTCACATGCTTGAAGGTCAGAGTGCAACTGTGATTTAACAGCTGTATTAATATCCGATATTCTGCGGTCAACACTGTGGCGGGACAGTTGAACGTTTGATACGCTCCGTTTTAGTTTGTCATCTCCACGAGCCAAGATTTCAAAGGCGTCAATGAGGCATTTTTTAATGAAGTCCCCTTGGTTATATGGCTTTTTAGCCGGTGCTATTTTCCAAGGCAGCTGATATGATCCAAGCGTTACGGTCTCCGAGTGTTTCGTAAATTTTTGGAAAAACTGCACCTGCTTTTCTGCCTGGCTTTTCAAACCAACCAACTTGTTCTTGCGAAGTTCAGTCCCTTTTGGAAATTCCTATTCAATGTTAGGGTGGAGTGAGCTGAAGTGACGCTGAAGATTTGAAGCTTTGAAATGCGCTAATGGTGCGTGACATATAAGGCAGATCGGCTTGCCATTACATTCAACAAAAAAATATAAACTCTCCCACTCTAGCAAAAACGTCCTGTGTTCTTCTTCATATTTTCGTTTGGCTGTGCTTTTTTCCCCTGCCATTTCAAGAGGTAACTTGACAGAAATTGTTTACAACACAAATTATGTCACACCAAAGATTCTCTCGTTGCTCGTTTGACGTCACTCAAACAGTCTTACATGGTCAGTGTGCCATCTAGCTTTAGGGGGAGTGAATGACAGCGCCAGCCAAGCATTTTTGACGCATGTCACGTGAAAGCTCCTGAAGAGCCGCATGAGCCTCACGAGCCGCGGGTTGGCCACGCCAGCGTGGGAGAGACTATGTCTCTTGGCTGGCCTGAGAACACCTTGGGATCACTCCAGAAGAGCTGGAAGAAGTGGCTGAGGAGAGGGAAGTCTGGGTGTCCCTGCTGAAGCTACTTCCCCCGCGACCTGACCCAGAGAAGCGATAGAAAATGGATGGATAAGTCAAAGAAATGTATAAATATGAAGTTTGGATCATTCATTACAATACAAATTTGGGTTAATATTGTCTGCCGTGTCCAGGATGGCATCTTGGTCTGATGTATTTTGGGGTTTTCCTGCTTTGAGAACTTGACTGTACAAACTATTCCCTGGTCCTGTGTGATGTCCCACCAAAGAGTAGATGCAGGTCTCGGAAAAACTGCCATCATTATCAGCCTGTTTGACATTCATATTTTGTGGAGGGTTGATCTCCTGCAAGAGAATTCATTGAAAATATTTAGCCGTTATTTAGCTACTATGCCTTTGGCAGATTGGAGGAGTTGAGAATTTACCAGAGGAACTCTGCATTCCGTTTCCCTGATTGCATTTCTTTGCCATCCTGTAGAGTATTTGTACAAGTCATTTAGAATAGTTCAACAACATTAACCACAGATAATAGCCAAAGGTTTAACAGTGTCACTGCAGTCGTATTACCGAAAACCAATCTGAATAAGGTTTTGGGTTTTGGACAAGGAACTGAAGGGTTAAGATATGGAGTAAATTGGATTTTGTTACGAGCATTTGGGTTGGGATTTAGGACATTTAAGAGTATGTAATATCAATTTTCAAGCACAAGTTATCTTATCGAGAAGAAAATTTACGTTCAACTGTCCCATAAAATGCATATCTTGTTCGATGTTTTTTCCGAAAAATATAAGCATTTATGAATTAAAGTCCACGAACTATCGGCTATTATAACGGGACCATGGTTAGGACTATTGCCCGAGTGTGAGAATGAGTGAATGATTAGGTTTAGGATTTGAATTAAATGGTCCCAGGGTTAGTGTAAGGGTAGCAATGTTTTTTACTACAATTCGGGAGTCGGGACTAGGTTCAAGATGGATTTAGGGCTCAAATGCAATTATTAAATGCTACTAGGGTTATTGAAGGCGGCACCATAGTTAAAAATAGTTTGAAAGTAAATGCTGCAAGTTGGAAAGTGATGAAAACTACTGACATACAGTGCATAAGTGGAACAGCAATGACCCATACTTACTTCTTAATCTAAGACAAATGGCAAATAGAAAAATGGGAACAGCTACTGCACAGAGTGACAAAATCCAGGTGAGTATTGTGCTTCCTTTAGGTGCTGTGGAGAAACAAAACAAATGAAAAAAATCTTTTAAGCCCCTTTCACGCTGCCTGAAGTTTTACTACCTTGTTTGTATAAACAGCATGGGATCACGTTGTAAAAGCTGCTGAAAATACTATAGCCTGCCGTCACCACCTATTTGTCTCTTATACAGCAGTTTAAAGCGCAAGTGTCATAAAATGGATGATTTTTGGTATATTACTAATGAAAACCCCACAGCCAATATGGTGCCATGTGTTTTTTCACCACAAAACATGATTTTGACGTATACGGTTTTTTTAACTCCCGCCATGAAAATCTTCTCAGGGATTTGTTGTCGAGAAGAAGCAGGAAGTGACGTAAAGGACAGTGGCTCCCCCTCGTGGACTCATTTGTTTCCATTAGTTTTACCTGTGGGAAGGTAGCTTGTTGTTCCTTCGTGTTAGCCAAAATGTCGGCTCATTGTATTGCTGGACATTGCTTGAACACTCGGGAGAATGGATTTACCCTTTATAAGTTTGCAAGAGACCCGGTTCGTCATGAAAAATGGATTGCACGGGTGCAGAGGACGAGAGCTTCGGGGTTCCAAATAACAGGTAGGTGTGTATACAGCTACTAAAAAAAATAATAGTTTGGGGCAGACCACGTAATCGGTCTCTCTCATAACGTAACAAAAGATCCGCGGATGAAATGTGTCGATGTGCGCATCGCCAGCCAACAATGTCTCACTCAGCCTGCAACATAGCTCGGCTCCACCGCCTCCTTATATAGCACGGCGGGCCGAAACTCAGCCACACCGGCTGAGGCGCAACGTTCGGCGGTCACATCTTCCGCGAAGGCTGTGCGTCTGGCTTTGCGATGGGGGCGGCTCTGAAGAACCCAGCCGAGAATGCGTTACTCAGTCGCATGCGAGCATGAAGCACGCCAACTCAACTGTGAACACAAAGCAGCACCGCTCGGCTCTGTCATAAGCCACACCGGCCGGCTGCGATGAGCCGCGATGGCTCATCTCCGCCGTGGAAGTGGATCGGACGGGATGCAGTTTGGCCGTGACAGCATATCATCTGAATATGGCTCGACACAATAGTGTAATATTGCCCTGAGGGCTCCAAACAATCGTGTAATATTGCCCCGGTAATAGTATAAACCATTGCACAGCAGCAGGCACTGCGCGTTTTCAACGGCGGAAGTGACGATGACGTCAAGGACACATGACGCGACTAATATGTCGACCACTTGGATGTCGAGGGACACTCAATTGCGCAACTTTGTGCATGGATGACGCGTTCTCCGCTCACTTTTTTTTTCTTCATATAGACATTGAAGTGAATATTGTTATATGTATTTTTCATTACAATATGTATTTTAGAATGTTTATAGGGATGTCACCCCCACTTTAAGAAAAATAAATACAAACAAAGTCCTGCCTTTGATGGGTTCTGTAGAGGGGTGGTGAAGTGCGCTGGGAAGAAGTAGTGATGCAGCAGACGATAGGCCTGGGCCTGTTTTTTTGTAAAGTTTTTGAATTTTTTTCTTGTATTGAAATATTACCGTTGAAAACAAACAAATTCACAAATGTTCAGAAAATACATTTTATACAGAGAATACAGTTTGATAAGTTGAATAATAAGGACTCTGAGGCTGAGACTACCTAAACCCACCTTGCAAAGTTGCAAAATGGTTCATTCCACCTGCCAAGACTTACGAATAGTCTGTCAAGGGCAGAAGGCGGGACACGACCTAAATGCACGACTCCAGTCCAATATGAGTCAAGGACGTGGAAAAAGGAAACTGGAACGTGACGATAAGGTACAAAAAAAATCGCAACAAACAGAATGAGACATGAGATACAGTGCCTTGTGAAAGTTCTCAGCCCCCTTGAACTTTTCAAACTTTCTCCACATTTCAGGCTTCAAACAAAGATATGAAATGAAAATTTTGTCAAGAATCAACAACAAGTGGGACACAATCATGAATTGGAATGAAATTTATTGGATATATTATACTTTTTTAACAAATAAAAAAATGAAAAGTGCACCTGCTCTGTGATAGTCTCATGGTTCTTTATAAAGTGCAGAGAGCATCATGAAGACCAAGAAACACACCAGGCAGGTCCGAAATAGTTTTGTGGAAAAGTTTAAAGTCGGAATCGGATACGAAAAGATTTCCCAAGCTTTAAAAATCTCAAGGAGCACTGCGCAAGCAATCACTATTGTAATGGAGTATCAGACCACTGCAAATCTACCAAGACCTGGCCGTCCTTCTAAACTTTCACCTTGAACAAGGAGAAAGCTGACCAGAGATGCAGCAAAGAGGTCCATGATTACTCTGGATGAACTGCACAGATCTACAACTGAGGTGGGAGTGTCTGTCTGGAGGACAACAGTCCGTTGTACATTGCACAAATCTGGCCTTTATGGAAGAGTGACAAGAGGTAAGCCATTTCTCAAAGATATCCATACAAAGTTTGCCACAAGCCACTTGAGAGACACACCAAACATGTGGAAGAAGGAGCTCTGGTCAGATGAAACCAAAATCCAACTTTTTGGCCACAATGCAAACTGATATGTTTGGCGTAAAAGCAACACTGTCAAACATGGAGGTGGCAGCCTCATGGTTTGGGCCTGCCTTTCTTCAACGGGAACAGGGAAGATGGTTCAAATTAATGGGAAGATGAATGGAGGCAAATACAGGACAATTCTGGAAGAAACCTGTTGGAGTCTGCAAAAGACTTGAGACTGAGACGGAGATTTATCTTCCCACAGGACAATGATCCAAAACATAAAGCCAAATCTACAATGGAATGGTTCACAAATAAACGTATCCAGGTGTTAGAAGGCCCAAATCAAAGTCCAGACCTGAATCCAATTGAGAATCTGTGGGCAAAGCTGAAGACTGCTGTTCACAAACGCTCTCCATCCAACCTCAGTGAGCTCAAGCTGTTTTGCAAGGAAGAATGGGCAAGAATTTCAGTCTCTCGATGTGCAAAACTGATCGAGACATACCCCAAGTGTCTTGCAGCTGTAATTGCAGCGAAAGGTGGCGCTACAAAGTACTAAAGGGGGCCGAATAATATTGCGCGCCCCTCTCTCCAGGTTTTTATTTCTTAAAAAAATATAAAATATCCAATAAATTTTGTTTCACTTCACGATTGTGTCCCAATTGTTTATTCTTGACAAAAAAAAAAAGTAAATTTTTATGTTTGAAGCCTGAAGGCCTTTTGCTTCCAGTCCCAAAACTGGTAGCAGTTTAAATAGGAGACGCTGGGCTGTCCGATCGTAATTCAATAAATACAGCTGAATTTGGACCGAACGTTGTGAATACTAGACGTACGGCGCTCCTGGGGATGACTTCAGTGAACTATAATCATCATCTGTGCAATCTTAGTACCATAATTTCACGGCTATAAGGTGCACTTACATGCCTTGAATTTTTTCCAAAACGGACAGGGCGCCTTATAATGCGGAGCGACTTATACGTGACGCGTTTTCCAAAATTTGTTACCGACCGGAGGCATTTCCTGCTGACATGCTAGTTATATAAAGGAAAAGCGGACCTGTAAGAGGACAGCATGTGGAAGTTGCAGGAGAAAGTATGGGCGTGGAGAGGACGCTAAAGGCACGCCCCCCAGAATGTACATAACACCAGTATGTGTTTTGTGCTAAACGAAACATAGCTTTGGCTAAGGTCCCCCAAAAATGGCACCAACAAAGAGATATGGTTACAAAGAACAAACAACCGCCTTGAATAAACAAGCGCAGTTCATGAACTCGGACCTTGCTGATATACTGGGAGCCTACAAGGTGAAGTGACCCAAGTTGGAAGAACAGCACGAGCAATGGATTAATTAACAAAGAATAAACGATTGCCATGAAAAAAAAAAACAACAAAGCAACTTCATTCGCTGGACATCGCAGTGAACAAAATAAAAGTGAAGTTAGAGCAATGGATGACAAATGACGAACACGTTATTTGGAGGCAGCCCCGGGTGAGTTATGCCACAATTTCGTTAAGGATTGTGGATGCTTGGGCTAACATGTCTGCTTCCACTTCAGGAAGTAGGAAAATGAGTTTTGCCAAGTCGAGAAGACCAAGCTGAATTTCCGTGGAAACAAGATGAGGTGGCCCAAGTTGGAAGAAGAGCACAAGCAATGGATTAATTAATTACAATAAAATCTACCAACTGAAAAATAAATAAATAATATCGGCCTGGTGGACGACTGGTCCGAGCGTCTCCTTCACAGATGCTGAAAGTCAGGGGTTCAAATCTGGCCTTGCCTGCATGGACTTTCTGTTTTCTTCATGTGGCTGTGCAATGGTTTGATTTTATTGCACTATATTAGGATGTAGAAGTGGACTTTTATTTCATTCTTTTCAATGTTATTAAGGTTATAATGAATTGTGTGTTTAAAAATGTTCATTGTATGGTTGAAAATGCCGTTAGATGTTAATGGAAGATCTGAGAAATATAAGATTACTTCTTGTATTGCATACTGTATTTTAAACCCACACTTATTGTGTGGCGGGAGGATACTAATTCCACTTGTTTGTGAGCCTTCCTAGAGAGAGGTAGGCATTGATTTTCTGCTCCACATATTTTCATTGTTTTGTTGTAAAATGTGAATATAAGTTAAAGACGTTTGCAAAGTTAGTGTATTTACACAGGTGCAGTATTGAATATGTTTCATTGATTTCAAGCATAAACTTGCTAGCAGGAGAAGTACGTGAAAGGCTGACCCGGTCCGAGTGCGTTGCTGGATGACCATGTGGTTTGTGCGGTGGGAATGAGTGTTGGCAGAGGGCGCGTGGTGACCGAGTTTTTGGTGTTGCGGAGGAGCGAGAGTATTTGTGAAGATAAATCTGTGAACACCCGAGAATGTGTCTCTTTTGGAATGCAGAGAAAAGATGAAACCATTTTGAGACCATCCAAAGTGTGTGTTTTCTCATCCATCCATCTATCCCAAAAAAATGCACGACGCAGAGTTAGACCCACTACACCTGGGTGGGTTTTCCCCAGGTACTTCAGTTTCCTCCCACATACTAAAAATCATGCATTAATTGCAGACTCCAAATTGCCCATGTGAATGTGAGTGCAAATCGTTGTTTGTTTATACTTCTGGGTGTACGCTGCGTCCTCATACATCACCCTAGTGAGGATAAGCGGTTAAGAAAATGGATGAATGGATGGACAAAAGTAATCTGAAAAACAGTTGTGGTTATAAATTACAAGGGGGAAAAAAACAACAATAGAAGATAAAATCAGCCTGCAACATAGCTCGGCTCCACCGCCTCCTTATATAGCACGGCGGGCCGAAACTCAGCCACACCGGCTGAGGCGCAACGTTCGGCGGTCACATCTTCCGCGAAGGCTGTGCGTCTGGCTTTGCGATGGGGGCGGCTCTGAAGAACCCAGCCGAGAATGCGTTACTCAGTCGCATGCGAGCATGAAGCACGCCAACTCAACTGTGAACACAAAGCAGCACCGCTCGGCTCTGTCATAAGCCACACCGGCCGGCTGCGATGAGCCGCGATGGCTCATCTCCGCCGTGGAAGTGGATCGGACGGGATGCAGTTTGGCCGTGACAGCATATCATCTGAATATGGCTCGACACAATAGTGTAATATTGCCCTGAGGGCTCGAAACAATCGTGTAATATTGCCCCGGTAACTTCACTCGGTTGTGTGGTGTTGTCCTTTTCGAAAAGAGCTTCCGTGTCAGGAGGGGCGTTGGAAAAATCCGAATATCTCTGTTGTTCGGCTTCCATAGTAGCAGGCACTGCGCGTTTTCAACGGCGGAAGTGACGATGACGTCAAGGACACATGACGCGACTAATATGTCGACCACTTGGATGTCGAGGGACACTCAATTGCGCAACTTTGCGCATGGATGACGCGTTCTCCGCTCACTTTTTTTTTCTTCGTATAGACATTGAAGTGAATATTGTTATATGTATTTTTCATTACAATATGTATTTTAGAATGTTTATAGGGATGTCACCCCCACTTTAAGAAAAATAAATACAAACAAAGTCCAGCCTTTGATGGGTTCTGTAGAGGGGTGGTGAAGTGCGCTGGGAAGAAGTAGTGATGCAGCAGACGATAGGCCTGGGCCTGTTTTTTTGTAAAGTTTTTGAATTTTTTTCTTGTATTGAAATATTACCGTTGAAAACAAACAAATTTACAAATGTTCAGAAAATACATTTTATACAGAGAATACAGTTTGATAAGTTGAATAATAAGGACTCTGAGGCTGAGACTACCTAAACCCACCTTGCAAAGTTGCAAAATGGTTCATTCCACCTGCCAAGACTTACGAATAGTCTGTCAAGGGCAGAAGGCGGGACACGACCTAAATGCACGACTCCAGTCCAATATGAGTCAAGGACGTGGAAAAAGGAAACTGGAACGTGACGATAAGGTACAAAAAAAATCGCAACAAACAGAATGAGACATGAGATACAGTGCCTTGTGAAAGTTCTCAGCCCCCTTGAACTTTTCAAACTTTCTCCACATTTCAGGCTTCAAACAAAGATATGAAATGAAAATTTTGTCAAGAATCAACAACAAGTGGGACACAATCATGAATTGGAATGAAATTTATTGGATATATTATACTTTTTTAACAAATAAAAAAATGAAAAGTGCACCTGCTCTGTGATAGTCTCATGGTTCTTTATAAAGTGCAGAGAGCATCATGAAGACCAAGAAACACACCAGGCAGGTCCGAAATAGTTTTGTGGAAAAGTTTAAAGTCGGAATCGGATACGAAAAGATTTCCCAAGCTTTAAAAATCTCAAGGAGCACTGCGCAAGCAATCACTATTGTAATGGAGTATCAGACCACTGCAAATCTACCAAGACCTGGCCGTCCTTCTAAACTTTCACCTTGAACAAGGAGAAAGCTGACCAGAGATGCAGCAAAGAGGTCCATGATTACTCTGGATGAACTGCACAGATCTACAACTGAGGTGGGAGTGTCTGTCTGGAGGACAACAGTCCGTTGTACATTGCACAAATCTGGCCTTTATGGAAGAGTGACAAGAGGTAAGCCATTTCTCAAAGATATCCATACAAAGTTTGCCACAAGCCACTTGAGAGACACACCAAACATGTGGAAGAAGGAGCTCTGGTCAGATGAAACCAAAATCCAACTTTTTGGCCACAATGCAAACTGATATGTTTGGCGTAAAAGCAACACTGTCAAACATGGAGGTGGCAGCCTCATGGTTTGGGCCTGCCTTTCTTCAACGGGAACAGGGAAGATGGTTCAAATTAATGGGAAGATGAATGGAGGCAAATACAGGACAATTCTGGAAGAAACCTGTTGGAGTCTGCAAAAGACTTGAGACTGAGACGGAGATTTATCTTCCCACAGGACAATGATCCAAAACATAAAGCCAAATCTACAATGGAATGGTTCACAAATAAACGTATCCAGGTGTTAGAAGGCCCAAATCAAAGTCCAGACCTGAATCCAATTGAGAATCTGTGGGCAAAGCTGAAGACTGCTGTTCACAAACGCTCTCCATCCAACCTCAGTGAGCTCAAGCTGTTTTGCAAGGAAGAATGGGCAAGAATTTCAGTCTCTCGATGTGCAAAACTGATCGAGACATACCCCAAGTGTCTTGCAGCTGTAATTGCAGCGAAAGGTGGCGCTACAAAGTACTAAAGGGGGCCGAATAATATTGCGCGCCCCTCTCTCCAGGTTTTTATTTCTTAAAAAAATATAAAATATCCAATAAATTTTGTTTCACTTCACGATTGTGTCCCAATTGTTTATTCTTGACAAAAAAAAAAAAGTAAATTTTTATGTTTGAAGCCTGAAGGCCTTTTGCTTCCAGTCCCAAAACTGGTAGCAGTTTAAATAGGAGACGCTGGGCTGTCCGATCGTAATTCAATAAATACAGCTGAATTTGGACCGAACGTTGTGAATACTAGACGTACGGCGCTCCTGGGGATGACTTCAGTGAACTATAATCATCATCTGTGCAATCTTAGTACCATAATTTCACGGCTATAAGGTGCACTTACATGCCTTGAATTTTTTCCAAAACGGACAGGGCGCCTTATAATGCGGAGCGACTTATACGTGACGCGTTTTCCAAAATTTGTTACCGACCGGAGGCATTTCCTGCTGACATGCTAGTTATATAAAGGAAAAGCGGACCTGTAAGAGGACAGCATGTGGAAGTTGCAGGAGAAAGTATGGGCGTGGAGAGGACGCTAAAGGCACGCCCCCCAGAATGTACATAACACCAGTATGTGTTTTGTGCTAAACGAAACATAGCTTTGGCTAAGGTCCCCCAAAAATGGCACCAACAAAGAGATATGGTTACAAAGAACAAACAACCGCCTTGAATAAACAAGCGCAGTTCATGAACTCGGACCTTGCTGATATACTGGGAGCCTACAAGGTGAAGTGACCCAAGTTGGAAGAACAGCACGAGCAATGGATTAATTAACAAAGAATAAACGATTGCCATGAAAAAAAAAACAACAAAGCAACTTCATTCGCTGGACATCGCAGTGAACAAAATAAAAGTGAAGTTAGAGCAATGGATGACAAATGACGAACACGTTATTTGGAGGCAGCCCCGGGTGAGTTATGCCACAATTTCGTTAAGGATTGTGGATGCTTGGGCTAACATGTCTGCTTCCACTTCAGGAAGTAGGAAAATGAGTTTTGCCAAGTCGAGAAGACCAAGCTGAATTTCCGTGGAAACAAGATGAGGTGGCCCAAGTTGGAAGAAGAGCACAAGCAATGGATTAATTAATTACAATAAAATCTACCAACTGAAAAATAAATAAATAATATCGGCCTGGTGGACGACTGGTCCGAGCGTCTCCTTCACAGATGCTGAAAGTCAGGGGTTCAAATCTGGCCTTGCCTGCATGGACTTTCTGTTTTCTTCATGTGGCTGTGCAATGGTTTGATTTTATTGCACTATATTAGGATGTAGAAGTGGACTTTTATTTCATTCTTTTCAATGTTATTAAGGTTATAATGAATTGTGTGTTTAAAAATGTTCATTGTATGGTTGAAAATGCCGTTAGATGTTAATGGAAGATCTGAGAAATATAAGATTACTTCTTGTATTGCATACTGTATTTTAAACCCACACTTATTGTGTGGCGGGAGGATACTAATTCCACTTGTTTGTGAGCCTTCCTAGAGAGAGGTAGGCATTGATTTTCTGCTCCACATATTTTCATTGTTTTGTTGTAAAATGTGAATATAAGTTAAAGACGTTTGCAAAGTTAGTGTATTTACACAGGTGCAGTATTGAATATGTTTCATTGATTTCAAGCATAAACTTGCTAGCAGGAGAAGTACGTGAAAGGCTGACCCGGTCCGAGTGCGTTGCTGGATGACCATGTGGTTTGTGCGGTGGGAATGAGTGTTGGCAGAGGGCGCGTGGTGACCGAGTTTTTGGTGTTGCGGAGGAGCGAGAGTATTTGTGAAGATAAATCTGTGAACACCCGAGAATGTGTCTCTTTTGGAATGCAGAGAAAAGATGAAACCATTTTGAGACCATCCAAAGTGTGTGTTTTCTCATCCATCCATCTATCCCAAAAAAATGCACGACGCAGAGTTAGACCCACTACACCTGGGTGGGTTTTCCCCAGGTACTTCAGTTTCCTCCCACATACTAAAAATCATGCATTAATTGCAGACTCCAAATTGCCCATGTGAATGTGAGTGCAAATCGTTGTTTGTTTATACTTCTGGGTGTACGCTGCGTCCTCATACATCACCCTAGTGAGGATAAGCGGTTAAGAAAATGGATGAATGGATGGACAAAAGTAATCTGAAAAACAGTTGTGGTTATAAATTACAAGGGGGAAAAAAACAACAATAGAAGATAAAATCCCTTGACACAGCATGTAGAATCCAGTATAATAGAATCAAGAAATCCAAATAATAAAAACAAGCCCGTTTGTCATTTTCTGGGGCTGGTCGTTGTTGACCAAAAATAGGGGGGTGATTCATTAAGGGTGCGGTTGGCCTAGAATTTGATGCTATCCCTCTGGTTGGATGCTATCCCTCTGGTTCTCTATAACAGACTTAGTTGACTGGACGCTGTCTCTTCCATGTACTCACCACCAGGTTTAGAGCACAAATGTGAACATTCTTCGCCTGCTCGGTCTTGCTCACGTTGTTGCTGTGCTCACACACAATACTATAATTGTCAGAGATGAGCTTGAGATGGCCATCTGCCTTTAACAATTCACTTCCATTCTGACTGCAGACTTTGTGGCATTCAAAATTTAAATTGAGTTGTGTGGTGTCAGCTCTGCAGGTCACAGTCATATTACAGGTGTCCATGTCGTTCCACATCGATGCCACCTCCAACTTGACGGGAGACACTGCAGCTGTAAAGTTGACCGGTTAGCGTGCATGTGCAGTAGTTTCACAATCACAGCAAAGATGTTTTGGGGTCAATGTGACCCAGGGCAAATTTGAGCACCCGGTTGCGTCAGCAAGGGCATTCGGCGTAAAAAGTGTGCCAAACAAATATGAGCGTTCATCTGAGATGATACGCTGTGGCAACCCCTAACGGGACAAGCCGAAAGAAAGTAACTTACTCTTTTCATTCAGGTCTAATAAAAGGCAATAATGTCCCTCGGTGAAATTGACTCTGCATGCATTCTCAGCAACAGTGATGATGATCCAACGTTAATGTTTTTTTTTTTTTTTTTTTTTTGTAATTTACATTTTAAGACCTATTTATGCAGAATACTCTGAAATACTTTTTTTTTTGCTCCCGCTGTACAGTGTTCCCTCGTTTAACGTGGGGTAAACGTGGGGGTTACTTAAAAAAAACATACCCACGTTAAGTAAAATCAATGCAGTTGAAGTTGATTTTTTCTGTTCCTTTTTTTCATTGACTGAATATTTTTTTTAATCTACAGGATTTTTTTTCATTTACAGTGCATGTTTTTTTTGTTTACATTTTTATTTTTCATTTCTTATATGTGGTTGAAGTTTTTATAAACTTTTCTCAGACAGGCATTAAAATTTTCTCACATTTCTCTCATTCAAACACATTCTAAGTTCATATCTTTGTAAATTGAATAGAAATAAATACAGTACTGTATTCTTGAATGAAACTAAAGATCAAAACCTGTTTTAGGCCAAAACATTTATTTTAGAAATAAATATCTTAGTGCTTTATCAAGGATGTATAAATGTTTTCTGATAAAAAAGAAAAATATGATTGCATTTAGAAATGACAAGTTTAATTGTATTGATTATTTTAAGAGGTTGGACACACAAAAAATTATTAACTCACTCAGGCGTAGTTTCGAGTTTTTCTGTCCGGTTCAAGTGACTCTGCTTTAGCGTCCTTGTTGCAGGTGTCTTTTTATGGCTGAAAAACATAGCTATGTGTCGTTGTTGGTGCTCTTTTGTTCTTCTGGGCAAGAACATTCCCAAAAACAAACCTGCCATCTTTGATTATGTTTGAGAACTTAAGCCGCGACGCTTGTGCACGTGTGCCAAAAAACACCGCGGAGCCCGCCAGCCACCCGCACTATTTAAAGTGTATGGAATGTCTAATTTGTAACGCAAATTATCTTTTCTAGACGAAAATATATGTTCAACTGTTCCATGAAATGCGTATCCTGTTGGATGTTTTTTTTTTACCAAAAAAGTGCTTATGAATTAAAGTTCGCGAACTTTGACTTAGTTTCTCTCACCTGCAAAACGACTCATTTCGCGGACAGACCTATGATGTCACAAATTCTGCGATGGGCTGTTTTGGAACGATGAGAAGCTGGGAGTATTTTGTATTCACGGCAAAGAAAAAAACATTCATTTAGAGAATTCCTCAATGACTGTAAGCTGAAACCAATCCGTAAAAATGATTTATTATTTTATTATTATTAGGGCTGTGTCTGCTTCTTCATCGCCAGCTACTTTGTCTGAATTCGAACGTACGTGCTGTCTAACTGGCTCAAATTTATAACCTTTAACGTCTTCATAAAGCTCGTATTCTTCACCGTCTTGGTGGGACGCTTCAGAATAATGTTCATTGCTCGAATTATCGGAAAATTCATCGGCGTTTTTAGTGTATTCCTACGGGATCCATGTTGCTGTCACAACGTCCTACGTCACCTCCCTGATCGGCTTCCTCCACCACATTTCTGTCCTTTTCCGGCGGATACAGCAATGTGCGATCATTTGTTGCAAATACCCGAAAAACAAAAATGTTTCCTTCATAGAGATTTAAGATTCGTATTCAGCATAAAATCTGTATAATATGAGCAAAAAGGTGCATTAGGGTCCTTCCATTCCCTTTGAAATTACGTGGTGGCGGCCCTCGAACCCCGCTGCCGGTGTGACAGTCTGAAAGCTTCCCTGTGCTGAAAAGTCTCCTTGTCATTATTGCGCATACGTTACAAACAGGGGAACTCTGGGCACATATCAGACGCTTACTGGGAAATCTACCAGTCTCATAGTTCTCCTTCTTCTACATAGAGGGAGATAACATATATCCTAACCCTAACCTAACCTTAAAACAAAACTTGATTAAAAAAAAAGATATATGATATCTATTGTTATAACATATAACATATATGTACCTTCGCTGTGTTCGTCTGAGACGTCCAGAGCAAACATGAACACTCGGCGACAAGTTGTCGAATGGCACATGTTGAAGCATCAATGGGGATGTTTCAGAATGGCCGGATGTTTACAAAATATACACCCACACGCATTGATATAGCACCGGGAGCGCTCAGACCGTCACACCGGACAAGCGCACCTGAGCTCAGTGCGGTTCGCTGAAGGTCCATCAATCTCCATGCCAAGTGTCCTGTACACTACAGAATATGTTCATCTTGTCTAATTTACAGCAGTGTGGTTCTTTTAGGCTGAAGAGGAAGAAGACGACACAAGTGTTGAGAAAGAGGAAGATGATGCAGGACCACTTAAAGGAAGACTCTACCCAAAATGCATATGTACAATAAACCCTCCAATGTGAAGTAATATTATTATTATACATTTTTTGCACATTAGTTGAAATAATAAATTGAAAATAAAGAACATTTTTGAAATCCAAGCGAAATCCGGATATGTGTCAGCTTTGACAGCCAGGCCCGGAAGAAACATCCTTGACCCCGCCCCTGACTTCTCCACTGCTTAGCATTACAGACCATTCGTTCTAGCTAAGTCAAGATGCCGACGTGTTCTGCACCAAACAGCAACATAATTGAGAAAACACACCCAAATTTGTCCTTCTTTAAACTCCCGTGGGGTCGACCTGACTGGATAAAGCAGTGGCTGTCACAGTTGAGGCTCGCTCTTAAGCCGGGGAAATTTGCAGGCATCTCATCATTAGTGGTTGTTAGCCGCTTAGTTATAGCCTCTCATGCTTATACTGTATAAGCAACAAACTTTATGAGGCGGCACGGTGGCGCAGCTGTTCAATCCCTGACCTCCGTGTGTGGAGTTTGGGTGTTCTCTCTGTGTCTGCATGTGTGTAACCTGCCTCCTGTCCGTTGACAGCTGCGGTGGGCTCCAGCACTCCTGCGACCATCGTGCGGCTAAGAAAATGGAAGGATATATACGTGTAAGCACAAAACACTTCCCGGTTACTATTTACGGCGATACACGTGTGCAGATCCCCCTGCCCACCATCCCCCCATTCCCGCCATTGGTCGATCGCGAGAGACTGACTGCTTGAAAAGTACAACTTGGGGTAAAAATGTCTGGCCACGCCTGCTTGTATGTTCTCTTCATCTAAACCAACTCCTCAAAAAGCATCAAACAAAATCTCCGCAGTCCATATAATGGGGCTGATATTGTTCGTCATCAGCGCCATGCCCCTCTACAACAAGTTCCACCTGTGTGTATTCTGGTTCAAACGCTTGAACATTGTACATTGTTACGTTTGTTTTTTTTGGCTCAATGGCAGGAGTAGTAATAACGGCATCAACTCGCTGTTATACTTTATTGGCTCTTAGCACACAACACTTCCTGGCTCCCATTTACGGCAATGCGCCCCCTAACTCCCAGCACCACCACCAACCCACCCAATCCACCCCACATCCCGCCGCCGGTCGATTGCGAGAGGCTGGATGCTTGAATAGTAGATTTTGGGGGTAAAAAAAAAAAAAAAAAGGCTGGCCACGATTGCTGTATATTCTCTATGTCTAAACCATCAAACAAATCTCCGAGATCCATATAATGGGATTATTGTTCGTTGTTAGTGCCACGCCCCCTCTCCAACACGTCAAGTGGCAGCTGTGTGTATTCTGGCTCAAGACCACAGGCTTGAACATTGTACATCTTGCTATTTTTGTTTTGTTTGTTTGTAATTATTTTTCACAAAAATCGGCCACAAAATGCCAGATACTGGACGTTCTCTGTTCGGTGAAAAGTATCCACAAGCAATGGGGGGTCAGAACAGCAAGCACTGCAGGTGTGGCAAACGCTGATTGGCTGTCAGTTTTCCAGCCGGGCTCATTGGAATGTCTGAGCGAGAGAGGAATTTCGATAATAATTTTCCGATTTACAGATGTTTCTGGTGAAATCTGTGGTTAACTCTGGCATTAAAAGAAACACTGAACGCTCATCTACTAACTTTTAATGTGTGCACCCATTCCTGTAATTTTGGGAAGAGTCTTCCTTTAACTACTTCACAACCATGGCCAATGAACTTCAGCCTAATGGCGGCGGGGCCTCCTGGTCACCCCCGCAGCAGCGGCCTACAGTCTCTTCGAACACGATGCGGGGTTTCCCTATGTCAGGGGTATGGTCAAGCCACTGCCCTGAGCGGTACCGCCTCTGACAGCTGTCCCACAGCTGCTCTGCATTGAACACTAATTAGACAAGGCATTTAACCCTTGAAAGTGTCATCGGCATTTGCCAGTTCTTTGCGATGTGTTACTGTGTGGGACACTGTACTGCATGAGTACGCAGGCGTTTTGTCATGCTTCCCTTTGTTACAGCGTGTCTGTGCCATCATAGCCAAGTGTTGTTTTTGTTCATGTTTTCAAGTTTTGCCTCCATAGTCAACGGACCTCGTTTCATGTTTTTGGACCTTGCCTTGAGCCTCGCCATTTTGTACCTCTGCCTATTCTGGACTGCTTACATGTGTATGACCTTAGCCTGGAATAAAACCACCCTCACCACCATACCTTTCCCTGTGAGTCCTGCATTTGGGTCCAGCCCCGAGCCTCGTGCTCTTGATACCTTTAGTCAATATGAATACAGAACACAACGCACATTCATATGCTGCAAAAAAAAAATAAATAAATAAATATAAAACTGCACCACTGTAAAAAAAAAAAATTGACAAATCCATGTGGCTGCATAAAGTGAACTGCGTTGTAACAAGGGAACACTGTATTCAACCTTCCCAATAATGTCCCTTCTCAGGAACAGGAATTGCGCTCTTTGTCAGTTTGCCCTGGGACACGTTTAACCCTCCCATTATGTTCATTTTTCAGGAACAACAAAACCTTTTCCGGGTCAATTTGACCAAGGACGTGATATGTGTTTTTTTTTGGGGGGGGTGCGGGGAACACTAATGATGATCCGAGACATGTTTAAACCCCCCTTTACGTTCATTTCTTAGGACTAGCACCAATGTTCTTTAGGTCAATTTAAGTATGTTTAACTATCCTCTATTGTTCATTTGTTTCAAGAACAACAATCAACACCTTGGGTCAAATTGACTTGGATCTCAACAACCATTTTGATCAATGACATACCTTGAACTTGAACATTGTAGTCAGCCAATGTTTGTTGTTTAGCACCTCCAAGTACTGCAGTGTAATATCCATTGTCCAGTGCATGTACATTTCTTAAAATCAAGGCAAAGTTTTCTAATAATGTGACTCTGTTACTGTAATTTTCATATATTGTTATTGGGGATGAGGTGTCTGCTCTTAAAATGGTGAAACTTGTATTGAAATTCCAGAATAGTTGGTCATTATTCTGAGTAAATACAAAAGTTTTCTTCAATTCCAAAGTGAGGTTGGTTCCCAGCTTCACAAACCTGGTCTCAGCTTGGATCCCTAAACAACGACCCCAAAGAGACCACATCAGAATTATACTTCATAATATACCAACTGAGTAACTGAATATTTTTATTATTAATAGAATGTTGACTATTTTCTTGTAATATAATATACGATAAAAAAAATATCATACATTGATACTTGCGACTTTTTCAAAACATACTTTGCAAAAATAAAAAAGCAAGTTGTGACCAGCAACTTGTGAAACCAGATTAATTTTATTTAAACTTTATTTAACCATGTAAATGATCAGTTAAAACAGAGCATCTCTTTTGCAACGGTGACCTGGCCAAGAAGCCAGCGAGTTAAACATCAAGTCCGCTTCTTCTTCTTCTTTCGGCTTAGGGGTTGCCACAGCGTGTCATCTTTTGCCATCTTAGCCTATCTCCTGCATCTTCCTCTCTAACCCCAACTGCCCTCATGTCTTCCCTCACCACATGCATCAACCTTCTCTTTGGTCTTCCTCTCGCTCTTTTGCCTAGGAGCTCCATCCTCAGCATCCTTCTACCAATATACTCACTCTCTCGCCTCTGAACATGTCCAAACCATCAAAGTCTGCTCTCTCTAACCTTGTCTCCAAAACATCCAGCTTTGGCTGTCCCTCTAATGAGCTCATTTCTAATTTTATCCAACCTGCTCACTCCGAGCGAGAACCTCAACATCTTCATTTCTGCCACCTCCAGTTCTGCTTCCTGTTGTTTCTTCAGTGCCACCGTCTCTAATCCGTACATCATGGCCGGCCTCACCACTGTTTTGTAAACTTTGCCTTTCATCCTAGCAGAGACTGTTCTGTCACATAGAACACCAGGCAACTTCCGCCAGCTGTTCCAACCTGCTTGGACCCGTTTCTTCACTTCCTTATGGCACTCACCATTGCTCTCTATTGTTGACCCCAAGTATTTGAAGTCGTCCACCATCGCTATCTCTTCTCCCTGGAGCTTCACTCCACCCCCCCACCCCTCTCATTCACACATATATTCTGTTTTACTTTGACATTCCTCTCCTTTCCAGTGCATGCCTCCATGTTTCTAATTGTTCCTCCACCTGCTCCCTGCTTTCAGTGATATCGCGATATCATCTGGGAACATCATGGTCGAAGAGGATTCCAGTCTAACCTCATCTGTCAGCCTATCAATGACCACAGCAAACAGGAAAGGGTTCATAGATGATCCCTGGTGGAGTCTCACCTCTACATCAAATACTTCTGTCACCCCTACGGTACACCTTATCAATGTTCTGCTGCCATCGTACATGTCCTGTACTATTCTAATATACAGTATTTCTCTGCCACACCAGACTAATCATCATGTCAATCAACTCCTAAGCTTTTCCCGTCATGTCCCAACATTCAAAGTCCCTACACTCAGTTGTAGGCTCTTTGCATTCCTCTTCTTCTGATGACAATGAATCCCGTTTCCTCCTCTTCTTTGTCTTCAACCCACTGTAGCTGAATTACTACCGATGCCCTGCAGGTTAGCAGCGACAGGGGCGGGCGTTGTTGACCCGTGCCACGATTGATCTGGTGTGGGATTCTTAGATGAAGGCTCATATTTGTTTGCCACCGTTTTTACACCGGATGCCCTTCCAGACGCATGTTACTTATTCAGTACTTGAGATTTTTTTTTTTTCATTTCACTCTTTCTTACTCAAGTAATTACAGTATTTCTAGAACTGCTTTTGGCTTTAACTCGCATAATATTCTGAAGTACTCTACTCTAAAGTACATGAGTAGAATATTTGGCTACTCTTCCCACATCTGAGTTTATTTCATTGTTGTGTAAAGTAAAGTAAAAGTGTGAACTCTTCGTAGCAGGTGCTACAGATTGTGTGTTTTGTGTTATCCTTTCTTTCTTGGGTTAGGTTTAAACTTTTATTGGGTCATATTCTTCATTGAAAAACATTTTGTCTCTTGTCTAGAATAATAGTTACGCTCCAACATCCACAGCAAAGTGAAGACTGGAACAGACTTCGTTCAGTGTCGTCGCAGCGTGTCTTTCTTCTCCATGGAAGCCAATATCCTGCAGCTTCCCCTCCAATTCCAGCTGCCCTCATGTCTTCGCTCACAACATCCATCAAGCTTCTCTTTGGTCTTCCTCTCACTCTCTTCCCTGACAGAGTGGCGCAGTCCACACAGATGCTCCTCATATCTGCATCACACACTTTCCAATAAAAAGGGTCCAGGAAAAAGTGTCCTGCTGTGTGGATCCAAGTACAGGCGAGTCAGCACTGTGTTCCACCTAGACTGGAGGGGGAAAACATTTACATCACAGCTATTTCTCTCTGTAATTTTTTTGCATTACAAATATATTTGGGATAAAAAAAAAAATCCGTTCTATCCAGATAAGGGATATGCAATGGTCATTAAAAACAACTCATTAATTAAAAGATTCAGAATTTGAACCCAAGTCCACAGATAATTCACAGCTACATAGCATTTTACTTTTGAACATTCTCAAACATGAAGGAAAACGTGTCTCGCGTGAAGGCACCAGGATCACATTGGCTATTGTTAGCTCATGCTGCATTGTAGCTGAAAAAAGTATTTTCCACTCCAGCAATGGTCAGATATAACAACAATTCTATGCCCTGCATACAGCTGATTTATTAAGAAAGAAATAATCATTCAGAAATGACAAAACAGATTATTACAAAAGCTTCTACTTACTGTTCACACGGCTGCAGCTATCTTTGAAAGGTATCTGTGGGGTTGTGAGAAGTCTTGGACTTTCGGAGTGGGAAATCCGCCAGCAGTGGGCATTCCAATTGAAACTTCTCGCTCGGAAATTTCGACTTTCGAGCTCAAATGGAATGCAGCGTTACTTTAGGGATGCAAAAAGGGGAAGAGCTCTTAAATTGCCGGGCGGAGACGCTGTTATCAGTCCATCAGAGTTGTTGGGTGGAAACCCCCACAGTAATATTCCATTTAGTTGTAAAGTCATCTTGGCCAACAGTCAAAGAGGTAGCACGATTTGTTGGCACCAGAATTGTCTACTACAATTATCTACTACTAAAACCAACAGGTGAATAAAACACACACCCCTGAAAACGCTCTTGGTGGTTTATCCGTGCTTATGCAAGTCCCCCCCAATGGGCATCAATTATTTGCAAATTTTAGCTACTCTCGGTCTAGCCCGGTTCCAATCTCCTGCAAATAGCTGGCCTCCACCTTAGTATCATTTAAAAGCTCTCACAAGTTTCAGTTCCCCCTGAGCACACATGGATTTGTATGTGTATCCTCTTCATGAGCGTATCCTCTCCATGCAAATAAAGCTGAAGCAGAACTAGAAAAACATGTAACCTCTATTTGAGTTTGTAGAAGCACAGTAGAAAAAGACTGAGTTCAAGCAAAACCACACTCACAAATTCTGAATATTAAATTAGCAATAGTGGGTGGTAATGTGGTACATCAACTCAAATAATATTTTACATTACATGTAATTGCCACAATACTTTTAATGCACCATAGTAATTACTTTGACTTGAGTATTTTTGTGGGGAGCTCAGATCAATACGTTTGCTTTTTGTTTATTCCTTCTTGCATGTGTGCACCTATTTTCAGACTCCATCTTGGACTTTGCGGCGATCAAAAAGGATCATTCACATCATTTGACTCCAATTCACCTGTCAGACGGCTCAAGGCAGTCACATGACCGCAAACGTACTATTCACTAGCCAATCAAAACTGCTCATTTTGGGGGAAAGAACAGCTGGGAGACTGTGTTTATTTAACAGATTCAAGAAAAACAGCTTTATCATGGAGCTCTTAATGTGTGATCTGCCAAACTTGGATTTTTTTATCCCACTTCTAACTTGAGAAAACCACATGCGGTAAGTTGCAGATGTTTTTTTGTTGTTGTTTTGGCAATGGAGATGCCAAACTTGCCACTGTCACTACGGTGTTACACAAGCACACACAATAACTGTGTTCAGCAAAAAGCTTCTTCATGAAATGCATCCATTTTCTGAGCCATTTATCCTCATGAAGGTCGCGGGAGCCAATCCCAGATGTCATTGGGCAGGAGGAAGAGGATACACCCTGAACCGGTTGCCAGCCAATCGCACGGCACATGGAGACTGACAACAGTTTTACTCACAATCACACCTAGGGGCAATTTAGCCTCTCCAATTACTGCAGTGCACGGTTTTGAGATGTGGGAGGGAACCAGAGTGCCCGGAAAAAAAAAACCACAGGCACGGGGAGAACATGCAAACGCCACACAGGCGGGGCTGGGATTTGAAACCTGGTCCTCTGAACTGTGAACTGAGCTGGGCCGCCGCTCCGCAAGCGAGGACTTTCTTTAGGATCTTATGTCCAGACCGTAGGCCTCCGAGTAGTCAGACTCCGCGTCATTCCCGTCCGAAGAACCATCCGAATATTCAATATTATTAACAGCCACAGGTTGAAATCTGATTGGACGTATTCCTCCGTCTTCCCGATAGTTCTATTTCTTCATCAGATGAGGATAAATCCGAGAAATCAGCGCTGGGCGTAATTGTGAAGGAACGTAACCGAGCCTCAGTTTGAGCATATCACATGTCACATCCGTGCAAGTAGGTCATAGGGTTAGAGGCTAATATGGCGGCGCCCATGAAAATTCAAAATTGGCGATATAAAAATCCTAAACACAACCTCAAATGATATCTGATGAAAATCTTTATTTTAAAGTTACAGTACCAATGACATGACTTACAGTATCTGATTATTATTTTCAACGAGTGGACTTCCCTTTTAAGCAAATAAAGAAAATACGTAATGTTTCGGCAGGGCCAAAATGTATGTGTTGTTGGTTTTAAAAAAAAAAAATCCCCCAAAAAAATCGAATTGAAAAATTTTAAAATTCAAATGATGGCATGTGTGTTGATTCTCAAATATCAAGTTGTTCCGTAACACTTGTGAGGATAAGCGGCTCAGAAAATGGATGGATGGATGTTTTTTTTATTATTGTATTTGATGTTGATGTATTTTTTTTTACTGAAGTACAGTAAATATTTGGATAAAGTGGTAATTGTAAAATGGGAATGGTAATTTTTCTGTGACTTTATTTTTGCAACATTCTGTCCTTAAATTTTTTTAAACTTTTTTCTCCCTAAAATACTAGTTATTCTGGCAATGTTTTTTTTTTTTAAACAAAAAATAGATTTTTTTTTCCCTGAAGCTAAAACTGCTCCTTTACGATTATTTTTTTTTAACTTCTCATACAACTATTTTGACTTTAAAGGAATTTATTACTTTCCTGTACCATTTTGCATTTTTTTGTGAGGGTGAGGGGGATGATGTTAAAAAAAAGATTCTGTAATATAATTTCCATTTAAATACCTTTTCTGAAAAAAGATTATCATCAAATGTTATATCTTTAATATTAATGTCACCTTTTTTTTTTAGAAGGTAAATTCTAGTTTAGAAAGTTAAGGTCTGATGATAGAGTCGATTGTATAATTACCCTAAAAACATTTACTTTACGATTAATAATATTCTATAATCTCACAACACTACTAATTTCATTCTCAGGTCATTTCATTGATCACAACGGAGTTGTCGTCCCATTGCACACATAATGAAAAAAAACATCTTCGATTTGATATCTGGTGATTTTCTTTTTTTGACACATTCGTCACCCTAGAGTGTGTAATTCGTACAGTCCCCAAAAAAGACGGAAGGAAGATTTTTTAACCAAGCGTCATTTTGCCGTTATTGTTTAGATATTTTGAGTGACAACAAATTCAGCCCTGAGGCTTTTTTGAACAGTTTTCCGAAATTGTCCTCCACATGCGTGTAAGAACTTGATGCCAAACATCCGTAAAACTTTATCTCTCTGATGTGGCGTGTATGTGCAGCAAACAGTCGAGCATTTATATGGAAGATGTGATCCGCCAACTGATAAAACAACACAGTACACACACACACACACAATTTTTTTTTTTTTTTTACCTTGCGCTTGTTTTTTATGAAGAAGACCGAGGAGCAGAAGTAAAGCCAATTCCATGTCGATTCAGATAGAACTGGGTTAAAAGAAAAAAGAAAAGAAAAGAGGACGTCACACCGCCCGACTCGTTGTTTGCAGAAGCAACCTTCAAAATAAAATAAGCCCAAGATCTATTTTTGAAGCAGCCAGCTTCTCGCAAATCAACAAGTATGGGGGTGTGTCTTCCGTTTTTATTTTATTTATATATTTTATATAATTTTTTTTTATTTTAAAGTGCCACTGTCATGAAATGCATTATTTTTAGTATGTTATTAATGAAAAAAAAACGGCAGCCGGTATGGACCCATCCCTTTTTTCACCACAAAACATGATTTTGACGTATATAACTCTTTGTTATTCCCACCATGAAAATCCTCTTGAGGGATTTGTTTTCGAGAAGAAGCAGGAAGTGACGTACACAGCACTCAAGCGGTCTCTTCTGTTTATACTACTTTTACCTGCTGGAAGGTAGCTCGTTGTCCCTCCGTGTTAGCCAAAATGCCATCTCAATGCATTGCTGGACATTGCTTGAACACTCAGGAGAATGGATTTACCCTTCATAAGTTTGCAAGAGACCTGGTTCGTTGTGAAAAATGGATTGCACGGGTGCAGAGGACGAGAGCTTCATGGGTTCCAAATGACAGGTAGGTGTGTATACAGCTACGTAAAAAAATAATAGTTTTGGGGGTGACCACGTAATTCGCCTCTCATAACGTAACAAATGATCCGCGTACGTATGACAGGGGTGCTAAATTTGTCGATGTTGGCGTCGGACAGCTTCCGTGTCGAGCTCGCTTGCGAAGACATCGGCCCCGATGCAGGAGGAGAAAGGAGCTTCCCCCCCGGCACATAATAGTTTTTTGGGGGTGGGTCGTAATCCTCCCAGAATGTAACAAAAGATCCGCACAGCTAAATCGGGGGTCCTAAATGTGTCGATGTACCCGTCAGCACCGATCACGTCTTCAAACGGGGTGGCTCATTCAGTGCCGAGCTGGGGTGGCTCGTCGCAGCGCTGGGTCGCGGTGGCTCATCTCCGCTGCGGGGAGCTGGATCGGACAGGGAGGCGGTTTGGCCGTGGCATCGTCATCGCTCACGGGCGAGGTAGTTTTTATCACTGCCGCACGGAGTTGAATCGGTTGGGAAGGCGGTTTTGCCATGGCGTCGTTATCATCGATCGCGGGCGGGGTTGGGACATCTGGTAGTTCTTGACATACCCCAGATCTGCCGATCAGTATATCCTTTGAGGCTGTCACAAGCTCATTTAAGTTACAACAACTGTACTTGGAGGACTTCTGCAAGATCCTGGGCAGAGATGACCTCATTTTGAAGGAGAACACCATTTACAAGGCCATCCTCCAATGGATCGCACACCTCCTGGAGAACGAGGTAAAAACATGCCGGTGGTCCTGGCCAAAGTAAGTCAGCATGCATTTCTGGTTGTAAAATTGTTGCACAAAAGAAGTGATTTATCACAGTGGTCCCCAATCACCGGGTCGCAAACCGATACCGGGCGAATGGTTGATTGTCTATGTGTTCCCCGTGATTGACTGGCAACTAGTTCAGGGTGTAGTCCACCTTTTGCCCGAAGTTAGCTGGGATAGGCTCCAGCGCCCTCTGACCTTGAACAGGATCAGCAGTGTTGAGCATAGACGGATTCCTCCATTTTCTAATGATTGCTCCAACAGTGGACCTTTTTTCACCAAGCTGCTTGGCAATTTCTCCATAACCCTTTCCAGCCGTGTGGAGTTGTACAATTTTGTCTCTGGTGTCTTTTGACAGCTCTTTGGTCTTGGCCATATTACAAGTTTGAGTCTTACTGATTGTTTGGGGTGGACAGGTGTCTTTATGCAGCTAACGACCTCACACAGGCGGGTTTGTGTGTTTATACCAGTATTACCTGCGGGAAGGTAGCTCTTTGTTCCTTCGTGTTAGCCAAAATGCTGACTCGTTGTATTGGTGAATTTTGCCAAACACTTGGGAGGATAGATTCGCTCTTCACACTTTTCCAAAAGACCCGGGTTGTCGTGAAAAATGGATTGCATAGGTACAAAGGACAAAAGCTTTGTGGGTTCCAAATGACAGGTAGGTGTGTATAGAGCTATAAAAAAAAATCATAGTTGGGGGGGACGACAGCACGACACCCAGAGTTTTGTCCAATACCGTTCAATATTTAGAAGGTGATAATAAACGAGACAAGGAAACATGGAAAAACAAGAGACATTTGGAATAGAGAACCCATATTTAATGCCGAAGTCTATATTTTCACCGATATAGTGGACTGTTAATTTCCTTCTGCTTGTCTTGTACAACTGGATCTACAGATGTATCTGGTGAGTAAGTAATTGAGATTTACACAGAAAAGTTTGAAAGCGTATGAAAGTCTGGACACATACAAATACTTCGTTGCTGGATCTGTTCTCAATCAGGAACAAATCCCACATAGTGATGTACCCACTCAGATTTTTTCAATACAAATACCAATATTCAAATAAATGACCCCTGGTTTTACACAAACTCCCATTCATTAACTATGACTGGAAAAAAAAAAATTTGCCTCCGTATACGGTAGCATATTGCGGCCACACGTTAACCTCCGTAAACCTCTCTGCGACACCCTTTTAAAAAAAAAAAAAATACGCACTCTTCTCAAAGGAGTCAATTTGGAACTATAAATACTTCTTGGTAATTTGAGATTGAGAAAAATAATTATTACCCGAAATGAAATGATCGCTACGCACTCATGTGTATTTCGTTGGGCACCGTTTAATTGCCGTAATCCATCGATCTACGGTATTCCATAGAATGATCTCTTTGAAGAATTGTCTCGTCGATTGTGATGACCAACAACACAGTAGGTCTTGGGCATTTGGAAAAATGTGCTCCAGTTCAGCGATTGCCAAGCACCTTTGTTTGACCGGGAACCCATCGCTCTTTTCCGGTCTTTTCAGCTAGTATTCTGTAGAATGATATCTTTGAAGAACTGTGTCATCTATTGTGACAACCAACAGCACAACAGGTCTCGGACAATTTGAAAAATATCCGGTTCAACGGTTCACGCACTGCAGAGCAGTTAGGTTTGACCGTGCAAACTGTGACGTCATGTGGATGAGCGCTATACTACCTGATGCTCAAATTTGCTAAGAATCAAAGAAAAACTGTAGTTTGACTTCACCTTTAAAGAATCCCTTGGATCTGGTTAAAATTAGTACACAATGAGTTCCATTGTGTTTTTGGGCATGGCTCCTTGAAACATTTTTGTGAGGCTACTCGTCACAGGTATCGCTATTAGATTTCATGTAGCTGTGGGGAACTGGCTGTGTGAATGTTCTTATATTTCATAGCCCTTTACTAGAGATTCATGTTTCATGCCAAGTCGCCAAAGTAAAGACACAACAAATGCCCATCAGGTGGCACAGGAAAATTCTGCATGAAAACAACGAGGGACCTGGTTAAACATTTATTCACATTTGCTTACACTGGTCTCACCGCCAATTGAATCGATATTAGCACTAGCAGCATAAGGGTTTCTGTTAGAGCGTGACCTTACTGCCTACAGTATTTAAATTACTCATCGGCAGTAGTTAGACTCAAACTGAAATGTCAGTTGTGGTTTATAAAAACATTCTGTACAAACTGAACATCAGACTTTCTCAATGAATACAGTGTGATTTGCCTCCTTATGAGACAATGAGAATTAAAGCTGCGAGAAGCAATGGGTTCTTAGTTTACTGTTTCATGGTGAATGTTCAAACGTCAATGCCCTGTTTCACCCACACGCAGAGAGGAAAGTCAAATCCTGTATCGGTTAATGTATTATACTATCTATCCAAACCTGGTACCAATTTGAGAACTACTTTTAGCTCTAGTGGACTTGAGGAAAACCCTGGGAATTGTGAAATCGGCCCTACCTGTGTCTTTTTTTTTTTGAGGGTATGCTCATGCTCATATTAGTATAAAGGAAACATATGGCATGTGCAAAAGAACCACAAAAACACCAGAAACAAGTGACAGGTATTGGGGGAAATTGTACGTGGGGATTTCCTGAGTAGAGTCAATATGGTTTCAGGTGAGAAATTGCTCAGCACTGGGTAAATATTTGAATTTTCCACAGAAAGCCATCAGCTCACCATCTCCGCACACAACACACACTCATTATTTGCTCGTGGAAAACATCACGTGATTTTCTAACATACAGGGGTTTTTTTCTGATCTTAAGTGGGCACGTCTAAAAATAGTAAAATTGACAAAATTAAAAAAGAAAAAAACTACATCGGACTGTACGATACAAAAATGCAAAGCAGTGTTAAGGCCACACTGAAAATAAAATTCCTTTTTATAAGACAAGAATAAAGTTGCAATCTTACAGGAATAAAGTATCTCAATAAGAGTATTGATTTGTATTTGGAAGAGGACATGGTATTCCATACCGTTTTCGTAGGATTCTTGTTTAGATGCTCAAAGGATGAATCAAAGCAACTGGACTGTTCTTCTTGAAGGCCACCCATCTTTAATCCCTAAGACCTACTCAGTTCCCGTTTTCCTGTGTGTAGGCACAGTATTTATTCTTGAGTGGGTGTGGTCCGCGATGGGCCGTTGTTGTTGTCTGCTGTGGTTAGTGAAACGGTCAATAACGTAGAATTAAAAACTGGACTGCGCAATCTGCATCCATCATTGGTTCTGCCATGGTCAACAGGCTCTGACTTCTGGTCAGGGCAAAAAGTATGGGAAGCATACACACAGTGTTATGGAAAACAATGTGGTAAATATATAATAATTAATTATGAAGGTTAAGCTGAAACACACTTACCGGTCAAAAGTTACTTCTTTGTGAGCGCCTGCATGGTTTTGACAGCCAACAGCCCAACAAAAATGCTAAACTTAACGTATTCAAATTAAATTCAATCTTATTATGTTTCACAATGTACAATTGTAAGGATGTCAAAGGATGTCAACTTTCACATGTAATAGTACCCAAAGCAATGTTTTGCCATGACTGGAAGTTGAAGCCGAATTACTACGCGAGGAGGAGTCTGTGGAAACGGCCGTCCTCCATCGCGATCAATGATTCACTTGTGTTGTGACAAAACGGCTCATTCGGGCCACTCTTCCCATTGAGTGAGGTGAGATGATTCTTCACCAGGATTGGATTCAGGATGAAACGTCTCCCACAAACAAGAACAGTTGCCTTGATTCAAACTTTGCTGTTTATCATTTTTAGTTATTTTATTTTGGAGGAGGAGGGGGTTAGTGGTGCCTTGAGATACAAGTGCCTTGACTTCCAATTTTTTCAAGATACAGGCCTTTACTTGGCCTATTTCTTCGTCTTTCAAGCAGAAAATTGGCTAAGAGTAGCTACAGACCCCCACCATTAAATAGCGGCAGCAAGCTGCACAAGATCACTGGTTTCTTTGCTGTGAAAGGACTATATCAGTTGGTGGCGCTAAAGCACCATTGAGCTGGTTTGACAACTGCCGATACACTTCTAAGACAACGAACAGGGAAGGACCAAACTTTAGGTACAGTTGTGTTTTGTGCTCGCATTTTCCATGTGTGCTGGTTATGTGGGGACCAAATACTCTATACAGTACTGTACAACATTATTATTTGGTGTAAGTAATGGGATTTAAAAAAAAACATTTAAAAAAAATTATATTGGTGTGCTTTCGGGCAGATTAATGGCTTTTCCATTTATTTCAATGAGGAATGATGATTTGATAAATGACTGTTTTAAGATACAATCATGCTACTGCCACAAATTAAACTCCTATCTCAAGGCACGTCTAAATTTTCAAAAACATGCAAATGTACTCTCATTGTATTACAAAAGAATAATGAAAATAAATCAAGTTTTTCTCCCAAAATAGAACTTTATTTTTATAATATTGTATCATTTTTCAAAAACTGTAAAAGTCTTTTTTAAAATAGATTTTTATAAAAATATTGACTTTATTGTCATGAAGTTATGACCTTTTTTAGAAAGTATAATTTTAAAAAGTCTAAAACCAGACAATTGTATCTTTTAGTATTGTGGCTGATTTAAATGTAAAAATATAACTTTTTTTCACAGAAATACAACTGTATTCTACTAAATTTTAAAAAATAAACTTATTTATACAAAAATTAATTTCATCCCCCAAATTTTAATCTCTATTCTCATGAGATTACATTTTTTATCATTGAAAAAAAACTCTATAAAAATATTTTTCCCATAAAATAGAACTTTATTCTCATCTAATTAAAAATAAGTTCCTAAGAAAATGTCATTACTTATTCACCCCAGCCCCCAAAAATGACTGTATTCCTGTAACATTAAAAACATTTTTTTTTCCCTTAAATAGTTATATTGATTATTTTTTAAATTAGGTTTTCTGAACTAAATGACTTTATTTTCACCGTAAAACTATTTGTTTTCACTGTTTTTTTTTTCTTCTTTTTTTTCTGCTTGGACCTTATTTATCTTTTCTTAAAAGGCATTTGTAAGTCCATGGCGCCACAACAGGGGACGCACTGTGCCAGAACCGCAAGGCTCTTTCTGGCCAGTCAGAAGTCCGAAATGGGTCGCTTTCAGAATGGGGGCCACGAAGAAGCATACCCAAAGCCGATGTTGAAGTGGAAAAAGGAAAGACAGTGTGGACAAAATTATTAGGACTTAACAGAAAGTTGTGCAAAGGTTTTGGGACACCTGCAGGAAACAAATAATAATAATAATTGGGAGTTCGGACAAAAATATCGGGACACTTAAAGGACATGAAAATGTACAATTTCTATAAAACCTTTGGAAGACCTAAAGGAAGTGAAAATGTGGGGTTTGGACGAAAGATTTTGGACACCCAGGACGTGAAAATGGAGACTTTGGACAAAAGTATTGGGACATCTACTGAAACTGACAAGTTCCGAAAAGGTGGAGCCACTGCCATAGGATGGAAACGTGGACTTCAGACAATATACATTTGTTTCTTTAAAAGGACCTCTTCCGCCTCCCGCCAGCTTATTCTTTCTTCAGTGCTAGTTGATTTTCTTGAGTTTCTGCTCAGGATTCGTGAGGTGGTCGGGACCCCAGTCGGAAAAACAAACAAGTCCCATTCAGGTCTTCACACATTGCTGATGCGAACGCTGACACGGCCCCGCTCCTCCCGGTAGCTTTGCTCCAAGCGGACCTTCTCCGGGTCGGACCCTTCGGTAAGAATCCCGCCGCCATTGCTCTGGTAACCCTGTTGCGGGTCCCCTGACATTTTGAAGACAGGCGCCGCTTTGCTCTTGGCAACTTTGTCGAAAAAGGCAAAGTCGGCCACGTATTTGCCTGACGGCGACAGGGAAACCACCGGCGGGAACTCGTAGCCCCAAAGGATCTCGTCAGGTAGGTAGGAGGTCCGAACCTGGCAGGTGGCTGACGTGGGCTCAACTGTCGCGCTGAGGATGACCAACAATTCAAAGTCGGCCGATTCGGGATCAGTCCAGCCGCCCCCTGGATGGAAGTGAATAATAAAAAGTGTTTATGATTAATGCAGTCTAGTGATTTTTTTTTAAAGTAATTAATTATGATCTGCATTCAATTCATTCATTTTCTGAGCTGCCTATCCTCACAAGGGAGTGCTGGAGCCTATCCCGGCTATCTTCAGGGAGAAGGCGGGGAACACCCTGACCTGGTCGCCAGCCAATCGCAGGGCACGTAGAGACAAACAACATTCCCACCTATGGACAATTTAGAGTCTTCGATTAATGCAAATTATTATATTAGTGTGGCAAATTACAAGATCGGGATATTTATTCAGCCTTTTGAGCTCACTTTACATCCATTTACATTCCAGTGAATTTGAGATTAGTTACAAGTGCTGCGTACAAACTCAGCAGGAGAAATATTGCTGTTATTTTCTGTTTTATTTACACATGATTAGAAAATAAAAATAAAGTCAATGATAGACTTTATTTTTACATTAAGCATTTACTTTTGGGTTAAAAGTTTTAAAAAGAAAAAGACATTTTTACTCATGAAATTTTGTTTCAATAACATTTGTCCTTATCCTGGGAGAAACATTTATTTGGGATAATGATGAAAATAAAGCAGTATTTTGAGGAAAAAAATGCACATTTTCAGCAGAAAAAGGTCTGAGTATTGGTGGTTTTTCTTTTTAATAAGATTGTAGTGTTGCATTGAAAAAAAACTGAAATCTCAAAAGATTTTGGGGGGTTCATTTGTATTTATGTTAGGAAGGAACTCTAATGTGAAAATAAAGTTGTTTTAGAATTACCTGTTTTCAAAGGGGAAAAAAATCAATCTTAGGAGAATTAATTTTTAGAAGAGTCACATTTTATCTTGGTCAAAAGACCATCGCATAGGGACCCCGTCAGACCTACCCTTGGCAGCCCAGGCCCTGAGGGGGCTGTCGTCGTCGATGACATGGTAGAAGGTGAGCGGCAGGATGAGGAAGGGACTGTCGCTGGACGTGTCCACCTGGAAGGCCACATTCCTCTGGTCCAGCCGGACCGTCTCGCCCTCCTTGGTCAGAGACGACTGGAGCAGCTTACCTGTCACCTGCACAGACAGCGGTCGGCCACTGTCAACACGCTGTCAGCCTTTATCGTAAAAAAAGAAGGAAGGCCGTTCTGGATACTCACCTGGCAGCCCAGTAGGAGGCTCTTGCGCATGTTGGCCACCCTAATCATGAGGCAGGGTCGGCCCTCCTGCGTTGACACCACAGCGTGCTGGCTGAACTTGACCGTCTCGCCTCGCTTCTTCGGACGTGCAACCTGACGATCGACCGGGCAGGACTTGAACTCAAGTCTCAATTATCCGGTAGAGACGAAACATCCCGGCAACATTCTCACCACTCCCTCAACAAATACATGGCAGCTCAGCCTCTGGAGAATCTTAGTGCTATGAAAATACTGAAAACTTTACCTTGGCCAGGAAGGTGCCGGTGATGAAGATCTCCATGAGCGTGGTGATGAGCAGCTGGATGATGAGCAGGACAATGGCGACCGGGCACTCCTCGGTGATGCAACGAAAACCGTAGCCGATGGTGGTCTGCGACTCCAGAGAGAAGAGGAAGGCGCCCGTCAGCGTCTGCATCTGCATCACGCATGGAGTGTGGTTGGACGGAGGCTCGAACTCTGCAACCGGAAGCACGAGAGATACAGCACTGTGGTGACTTCAGAAAAATACGTTTGTTTCGTGTGGTTATTGATTTGTGTCCTCACGTTCATGTGATTTTCTTTCACAAGATTATGGCACTTATTCTAAAACAAACAAATGAACAAACAAAACCATCTTTCTACTTTCTACCCGGCCAAAAAAAACTTTAATTGCCTCAACATATTTACAGATGAAATTTAAGAACTCGTTTTGAATCAGAAATCAAAACAAATGGGTTTTTCAACTATCATTGATGTTTGGTAACCCAAAAATGCGTGTAATAACTCAATGTTATGATTTTTGTACAGATATTCACAAGGATCATGGACATTGACAGAGATTATTTGCCTTCGCTCGCCACATAAAATCATGTGACGGGCTGGATCTGGCCTCCTGAGCCTTGAGTTGACACTTGTGGGTTGGACCTTTCCTGCCTTTGCGCAAACGCAAAGTGGAGTTTTAGGGTTTCAGCTGCATGGTTTGATGTGAACAGATCCTGTTTTGAGAAACTTACTCACATTGGAGCAGTATGACAACCTTTTTGGGTAATTACATTTTTTCACCAAAAGTATAACTGAAATACATTTCTTTTCCCCCTCTGATATGTGCTGTATGAAATGTCCACATTTTGTCCCGTCATGCCACCTTACCAAGCAGGTCTCCGTGCACCAGTGCCAGCAGGTACCACAACACTCCGAACAGGAACCAGGTACCGGCAAAGGTGGCGGTGAACAGGAAGAACTTGTAGCGCCACTGCATGTCCACAAAGGTGGTCCACAGGTCTCGCATATACAGTGACCCCCGCCCGCTAACGTGTTCAATGCGGATGTTGCTTCGGCCATCTTTGGAAAGGACTCGCCGCCGCTTCCTCAGCGTGCCGCCCGTGTTGGAAAGACCGCCGCCCAGAAGGGGTTTCAAGACGTCCGTCTGGGTCTGAGAGTGGCACACCTTCTGGGGGGAGGAGCTAGAAGAGGAAGCGGGGGTGGCGGACGTCATCTGGAGAAGAAAACATCAACTGCTGGAGTCACAGGTGTTTTCGGTTTCATTCTTACACCACATAAATCAACTTTGAAGGCTTTGACATACTCCAAAACTCACCATTTTTGCCAGGTGTTTTCATTCAAGGAGTGACTCAACTTGAAGATTTTTGTCCAATTCCTACCAAATGTTAATCTTGAACAGTGACGAAAATAAGTATTTGAACACCCTGCTATATTGCAAGTTCTCCAATTTGGAAATCATGGAGGGGTCTGAAATTTTCATCGTAGGTGCACGTCTCAATGATCCTTGGAAAGGTTAGGAATCAGCTCAGGACTACAGAATGTACTTGGTCAATGACCTGAAAAGAGCTGGGACCACCGTTTCCAAGGTGACTGTTGGTAAAACACTCAGACGTCATGGTTTGAACTCATACATGCCACGGAAGGTTCCGCTGCTTAAACCAGAACATGTCGAGGCCAATGAACTTTTGGATGATACAGAGGAGTCATGGGATAAGGTTTTGTGGTCAGATGAGACCAAAGTGGAACTTTTTGGTCATAATTCCACTAACCGTCTTTGGAGGAAGACGAATGATGAATTCCATCCCAACAACACCATCCGTATTGTGAAGCACGGGGGTGGTAGCATCATAATTTTTTTTTTTTCTGCAAATGGGATAGGACGACTGCACTTTATTAAGAAGAGGATGACCGCGGCCAAGTATTGTGAGATTTTGGGGAACAACCTTTTTCCCTCAGTCAGAGCATTGAAGATGGGTATTGGCTGGGTCTTTCAACATGACAATGACACAAAGCACACAGCCAGGAAAACCAAGGAGTGGCTCCGTAAGAAGCATATCAAGGTTCTGGAGTGGCCTAGCCAGTCTCCAGGGGGGGGGCAAGGTAGTGCAAATTGTTGGCCGGTCCCAAGCCCAAATAAGCACCGAGGGTTGTGTCATGAAGGCTATCCGACTTTTTAAAAAATTGCCAAACAAATATGAGCATTCATCTAAAGAATTCCATACTGGATCGGTCATGGCCCAGGTTAACAACATCCACCCCCGTCACCATTAACCTGCAAGGGGGCACCAGTAAAAATACAGCTACCGTGGGTCGTGTCATGATCCTGCCGCTTCAGCCTGGGCTGGGCGGGTGTCCGCGGTTGCGCTGATTGGAAGGTGCACACCTGCGCCTCATGCAGCCTGATTATGGTGTGGATTTATATGACCGCGATGACAACTGGCCGGGCCAGTTCGTATGATCTTCATGTCCCGCTCGTGTGCTCCGGTATCCCTGATCGAACCTGTGTGTACCGACCTTCGCCCGTTCTCCGACCACCCTTGTAAGCCTGACTCCTTTGATACTTCTGCCTGCGTTGATTGTTCTCCCGTGTACCGACTCCTGCCTGCCCGCTCACCTACTCTCTTCGCCCGACGTCCCAACTACCGCTGCTGCACCGGACTGCCTGCTCGATCCCCGACCTCGGCATATAATAAACGCGTCTCTTCTTGAACTACCTTGCATCTTCCGAGTTCCTGCATTTGGGTCCTACTCTCGTTCCGATGGGACGTGACAGGTCGAAGATGAAAGAGCAGAGCCTACAACTAAATGTGGGGTCTTTGAATTTTGGGACCAAGGCAGGAAAATGTGAGGAGTTGGTTGACATGATGATAAACAATAACGACTTGTATATTGTGTGTACATCTTACACACTACAATTATTTACTGTCTCACCACACACTACCCTACTATGACCTTACAGTCAGTAACTTCCTTCAGATTACAATGTTATCTACCTGCATGCTTCTACCTCTGCTCTTGCAGGTCTATTTATATTCCTGCCTCTTCTGGCAAAAAAAAAAAGTGTTCAGTACAGGCATTTCCATGGGGGAAGTGGAGGAAGGTGTGTGTTATGTGACAGAAAGGTCTCGGCTTGGATAAAGGGCAAGGTTTATACAACAGTGGTGAGGCCAGCCATGGTGTACGGTTTAGACATGGTGAAGACAACTCGGCAACAGAGCTGGAGGTGGCGGAAATGAACATTTTGAGGTTCTTTCAAGGAGGGAACAGGTTGGATAGGAGTAGACGTTAGCTCATAAGAGGGAAAGCCAAGGTTAGATGTTTGAGATACAAAGTTAGAGAATGAGTATATTGGTAGAAGGGTGTTGAGGATGGAGCTGTCAGGGAAGAGAGTGAAAGGAAAACCAAAGAGAAGCTTGATGGATGTTTTGAGGGAAGACATGAGGGCAGTTGGTGTTAGAGAGGAAGATGCAGGCTTGGGTGGAAAAAGATGACACGCTGTGGCAACCCCCAACGGGACAAGACGAAAGGAAAAGAAGACGACTAGATTGATGGGCGACGGTAAAATTCCCAACATATAATAACATATATTTTCATCGGGGCGTGTGGGAATAGCATGTTGGTGAACTTTGATGACTTGATGTGACACTCAAACCTAAAATTACAACTCAGCTGTCAAAATAAAGTAAACAAACAAAATAGTTTTACTTCACAACATTAAATTAGGTAAACATTTCTATCATGAGTAGACCCCAAAGAAGCCATGTCTGAAACATAGAGACAGTCTGTCGTTTTTGTTTGAAGCCGTCTTGGGCTCATGTTGGTTATTTCTTGGGGTCCTACAGTGACAAACTCCAATTGCTACCAAATTTAAACCTTGTATAATAAACACATGGATAAGGCAAAATTGCCAACACTTAGTGGAGAGGTTTGATGACTTGTCACAAACACAAAACTTTAGTTGTGACGCGCCTCATTAAATTCTTTAAGATTCACCCCGAAAAGCGTTTCCATTTAGCAACTTGAAATGTATTCGCAATGGATCTCGTGAGAAAACTTACAAAAAACTAACTAGAATTCATGGTCAGAAATACACAAAAAATTGGCCATTTTGGTTTTGAAGCAGAAATTTTAGACAAAAGAGGTTATCCTAAAGAATTTAACTCAAAATAACTTTCAGTAATGAAAAATGAGTTCTTGAGACTTTTTTGTGGGTCTACTCATGATGGACATGTTCGTCAAATTTTATGGGTTGGGCAAGTTGGTCTTGGACGGAGTCCTGAAAATGACCAAATTACCCTAAAATATTTGCTTTAAACTAAAATGGCCCACTTCCAATGACTGATCTAGCAGAGCTTTCTGAACTTTTTTTTTTTTTTTTTGTGGGTCTATTCATGATAGACATTGCTATTAGATTTTATGTTGCTACGTGATACTAGAATTTTAAATTTTCAAATCCATTTGACTCTAAATGCAGTCGGTTCTCACTTGATTCAGGAAATATGATGTCACAAAGTTCCCAGTTATTGCTAAAGTTGTTAGTTTTATGAGATTACGATAACGTTGCCAAGCATAGCTTCCCCACGCAAAGGCAAACAAACGCTTGACTGTACTGGCAGCCATTAGACACGCTCACTTACATCCAACCGGTCGCTGCTCCCGGCGGGAAGAGGACGACGGACAAAAAAGGAGAGACGGGAGCAAAGGAAGAGAGGGAATAGAAAAACAAGACATGCTCCATTAAAAGACAAACAGTGAATCACTATGGATGAAAACACTAAAGTTTCTACTCTGATAGGTCTTAGCGGACCGGCATTCAGGGCACAAAGAGCTGTCCCTGACTGGAAACTGGAGACCACTGGAAGAGTTGGATTGGAAAAGTGCCAAATGTTGCTTTTCTGCACTGATACTTCCATCCGGAAACTCTCTGTCTCCTGACTAGTCATCGGCGCTATCAAACCATTTGTTGTCGTGAGCCAAATTGGAGTTATGGTTTCCTTCGGAAGGCCATTATGCCTGTGAATCCATATAAATGTATAATTACCTCATATTATTATAATATATCCATCCATCCATTTTCTGAACTGCTTATCCTCACAAGGGTCGGGGGAAGTGCTGGAACCTGTCCCAGCTGTCATCGGGCAGGAGGTGGGGTACATCCTGAACTGGCTGCAAGTCAATCGCAATAGAGACAAACATAGAGACAAACAACTATTCACACTCACAATCACACCTCGGGGCAATTGAGAGTGTCCAATTAATGTTGCGTGTTTCTGGGAGGAGGGAGGAAACCCAAGTGCCCGGAGAAAGCCCACGCAGCCACGGGCATAACATGCAAACTCCACACAGGTGGGGTTGTGTTTTAACCCCGGACCTCAGAACTGTGAGGGCAACACTCTAACCAGTTGCTCGACTGTGCCGCCTATTATTACGTACACACAGCAAAATTGTTTTGAAATCACGAGCCAGTTAAAATGAAAAAAATTTTTATTAAAATTGTTTATTGATGTTTACTATTCGATTTATTTTCAAAGAGAATTGCAGTAATTTAAAAAAATGCTCGTGATACTGCAACATTATTAAAAGTGAAGACAATTTTTTGTTTTGGTATTTTAATAAAAAACATGAAGTTGACCCACCGGGTTTTCTCTCATGGGCAACATAAAATGACTTTAAAATAATAAAATGCTGATATGTATATGTGTTCATATGAAAGAACAGATAACGATTATTATAAATAGACGGTTTATTCCCAACACAGGTCACCAGGGCACCCCTCTGGCACCAGGCCTGGAGGTGGGTCCCCGATAGCGAGCGCCTGTTGGCCAAGCCTGCACCTACGATGGCCTGCCAGGCACAGACCATAAAGATAAAGGGGTTCCCCCTTCCCATGGGCGAGTGCGAACCGGCTACAATCAAAACAAGAATCATGGTTGCCAGTCAGAAAAGGGTCAAGTGCCTTCTCCCGGTTGAGGAAGATATTTTGCCCCAAATGGAAGCGTTCAAGCATCTTGAGCTCTTGTTTCCGAGTGATGTAAATGGAGTCAATGGAGGAGAAGATCACCAGGCGGATCTGTCTGCCGTCTGCAGTGATGTGGACTTTGCATTCGTCCGTTGTGGTGAAGAAGGAGCTGATCCAAAAGCAAAGCTGTCAATTTATCGGTTGATTTAGGTTCCTTTTCTTACCTATGGTGGCAAGCTGTGGGTCGTGACCGAAAGGACAAGATAGCGGATTCAAGCGGCTGAAATGACCCCAACCCTAACCTTGCCCGGGCTCTCCCAGTCACCCAGTTGGGGCTCAGAGCCAAGCCACTGCTCCTCCGCACTGAGAGGAGCCAGATGTGGTGGCTCGGGCATCTAGTTCGGATGCGCCCTGGGCGCCTTTCAAGTGAGGTGTTCCGGGCAAGTCCCACTGGGAGGAGGCCCCGGGGATGACCCAGGACACACTGAAGAAACTACATCTCTTGGCTGGCCTGGGAACGGATCGGGATCCCCACCAAAAAGCGTTGAATGAGGTGACTGGAGTTTGGAAGGTTTGTGCTCCCCTGCTTGGGTTGCTGCCCCCGCGACCCGACTGGATTATCAGAAAATGGATGGATGGATGGATGGATGGATGGATGGACGGATAGAAATGCTTACGTTATCCCCAGACAACATGGCAACAGATGACATAACCAATCGCCTTTAATTACATCACCTTTTTGGGGACTGTGAAGGGGGGCCCCGAGACCCTCAAAAGCTTCACACTCACAATGATACCATTCAAGAGTTCAGACACACACAGAGGAACGCACACACGTCCAGTCATATTTGGACTGACCTCTCCAGGAGGATGTATTCCATCTCCATGGCAACGCCACCACTCGCTGCACTTGCCTGCTTGGCGATGCCACTCGTCTGACACCCTGGTCCAAACTTTTTTTTTCCTTTTCTGCCCCCAAAGAACAAAAGCGCCACTTCCTCCCTTTCCCCCTCCCTCCCTTATCATCCCTCTCTCTCGCTCCCTCTTTTCTCCTCTTTTCCTATCTCACTCTTTTCCTTCTTGTGCCTCCTCTCCTCCATCCACACAGGAATGCTTTGTTTGGCTCACACATGAAAGACACAAAAGACGCCATTGACAAAAAGCATCCCTGTGTGTGTGTATGTCCACAGGATTTTACACGTGAGTTTGCATGCCCATGTGCGTGTGCCTGCGTGTGTGTGCATGTGAGATTATAGGCAAACTTGTCATTTTGTGTTTGTGCATTTTTGTGTGTGTGAGACTGAAAGCAAAGTTGTGATTTTCCAAATGGTGTGCTGTTGATAAAAATGAGAGTTACGCGACAAAAGGCCCTCATTAGTATTCTGCAGGGAGGAGTGATCGCCCTTCATCACCCAGCTGCACACGACGACAGAGCAAAAACACTCACACACACGTTTCACCATGATGTGTGAGAGCATTCAAACTGTGTGTATGCTTTTGACAGGAGTGGGGGGGGTGAGCTAGGGTGTTTTAGTAGTGTGTGAGAAAAATACATCTTTCAGTAGTGTGTGTGAGAGCATTTTAAAACATTACTGTATATGCGGTATTTCAGTGACTTCAATTTCATCACTTCTCGCCATATTATTTAAGTCAATTAATAATTGAAATCTGAAACAGAGCCGATTATTCTGATGGTTGCAGAACGCAAAGAGCCACCACATTGTGGAGAAGTGCATCATGGGAATAAAACTACAGAATATCCATCAAAACCAACAACAACAAAAATCACAAAAGAAATTTCATTTGAACTCTACTGAAATGAAAATATTTTAACTCTTTCATGACAACAACACTGTAAATACATGTGTGGTGAATCTTTTGTGATTGTGACTGAAATTTGAAGAGGTCAATAATTATTATATTATTAATCACCAATAATTAAATACTTTGCCACAGTTATCAATAAAAGGAAAAAAATATTTTGTGATAATTTCAGGAAATTTCCCTTCAGATTTTTCATACTTCTAGCAATAATAATAAACAATAATATTATGAATAATAATGACAAAATTATATTACCAGAATAATAATAGCTCTTTGAAATATTGAAATTCAATATTATGCTAATACTTTAACAGCAGGTAATAATAATACCATTTGCTATTATTGATGTTATTTGTCATAGTCGGATTAGATTTTTGAAATACATATTTATTTAAACAGCTGATATAAATTTTCTAATTATCATCATAATCTTCAGATCTTTTGATCAGCAGATCAATATGTTCAGCAAGTGATAATTTGTAACGAATATTATTTATGATAGTTATTATTCATAAATTATTACATTTTTAAAATAATGCAATATACAATAAACCTAGATTGGTAAGTGTAACAATTTGCGAAATAACCCTTATGTTAATGTTATTTAATATATATTATTTAATTATTGTATTATTAACTATTTAATGTGAGATTGTATGTATTCTCCTATACTAACGTAATCTTGTGAAAATATTAAATAAAATGTATGTCATGTTAAAAAAAATATTTTTTCTTTCAAGTATTTTCATTCACAGAATATTATTTGGGGAAAGAATAGGGTAGGATCCCCTCAAAATAATGTCTGGGTAAAAAAAAAAATATATATATATATATATATATAGATAGATAGATAAACAGTATTGCCAAAGTAATGTTTAAGGTAGACTTACCTTTGAAGGTAGGCCTGTCTTCAAACGTTGGCATGCGAGAGGACTTTTTGTTGCGTCAGCCGGTGGTGCGCATGGTGGTGGTCCAGTTGCAGACCGTGTGGTTTGTCCCTCTCTGCAAACTTACCCCAACATGACCCCCCTCTTGCCCCTATAAAAGGCCGCTCTCCCTCCCTTCTGTGCACCTCTTCTTTTTGTTTTTTTCCCTCTGCCCTACCAGAATTCAGATTCGAGGCATCACCTCTGGAGCAGGACCCTGAGTTTGAACTGATGCCGCGGAGCCGGAGCAGGGTCCTGCTTGTGAAGAGGCAACCCCACGTGTGCGGTACCCCCCGAATAATACCCCCACCATCCGTCCCACAGCTGTTGCTCCCAGCCTCTCCTGTAAAAGAAAACAACACACAAATGCTCTTTTTTTTTTTCAGCGGTTGGCCTCAAAGTGTCCCCATTCATGAATGAAACGAAGAGTTGGCCGGTACAGAGCGTCCTGTTAGGGCTGAAAGGGGAACGATCGTGAGGCGAATGCGAGCCCTTAGTCTCCTCGGGACAAGGCGACCAAGCATGATACAAGGGCTCGGTTTCCCCAGACCATCCGTTGCCCATGTTTCAGCCCACTTGACAGCTCAAGAGTGAATCTTTGAGAGAGATGGACTATGGCAAAATTGTATACAATTATTGTTTTGTGATTGTGCCTTACTGGTTCTTCTTAAAAAAACGAAAAGCATCCCCTTGCACAGTAGAAATCGACTGAACTGCAAAAAATTCTAAAAAAGAAAAAAAGCAGTTTGACGCTGACTCACATGATGTACTGTGTGGGTCATAAAGGTAATGCAGTGGCTACTCTCCCCAATTATTCATGGAGATAGACACCTTGGATAATACAATACAACAGGACAAATAGAAATAAGACACAAAGTCAAAATAAAGACAACACGAGTGGTCACACGACATTAGAAAATGTGACGTACAGTATGTAAACGACTATCTAATGCTGTCAACATTGACACTTATTCAATTGTTTTGGAGTGAAATATCGTGTCTGCCCCAGCTCGAAGCCACCACCTGAACGTGGTCGAGGGGTTTGTTTGTCCCAATGCTCAAAGGAGCTAAATTCTCGGGGTCTTCACGCCTTCTAGGGTCATCCTTGAGAAACAGGGCCTAGGTGAGGGACTAGACAAACCACGGCGCTAAGACTCCTATGAAGAAAGACTTAAATGGATTGAGACGCGGGTCGCCGGGGCCCTTCTCTGGAACCAGGCCTGAAGTTGCAGCTCAAAGGCGAGTGCCTGGTGGTCAGGCATGCTCCTATAGCGCCAGGCAGACCCCAAAAGGGTAACATGGGTGCCCTTCCCATGGAATCACCACCTACTAGAGGCCATAGGTGTTGGGTGCAGTGCGAGCTGGACGGTGGCCGAAGGCAGGGACCTGAGCAATCCGATCCCCGGCTACAGAAGCTGGATCTCGGGACATGGAATGTCACCTCTCTCGCAGCGAAGGATCTCAAGTAGGTGTGTGAGGTCAAGAAGTTCTGACGAGATATAGTCAGACTTGCCTTCACACACCGGTTGGGATCTGGTACAAGTCCTCTAGAGAGAGGTTGGACTCTCTTCCACTCTGGAGTTTCCCACAGTGAAAGACGCCAAACAGGTGTGGGTGTACTTATTGCCCCGTGGCTGGGCACCTGTACATTGGGGTACACCCCGGTGGAAAAAAAGGTAGCCTCCCACCGCCTTTGGGTGGGGGGACGGGTGTTCACTATGGTTTGTGCCTATGCACCAAAAAGCAGTTCAGAGTACACACCCTTTTTGGAATCCTTAGAGGGGGTGCTGGAGAGCACGCCCACTGGGGACTCCATCATTCTAATGAGGAGCAACGCCCCCCCTGTTTAGAACCTGAATGGTGTTCTCTTAGCGGATTTCTGTGCTTTTCAGAGGTTGTCCAGAACGAACATCATGTTCAATCATAAGGGTGTCCAGATATGCATTTGGCACCAGGACACCCTATGTTGCAATTCGAAGATCGACTTTGTGGTCATGTCATCGGACTTGCTACCGCATGTCTTGGACAATCGGCTGAAGAGAGTGGCAGAGCTGTGAACAAACGACGATTCCCACCTGTGGGCTTTTTAGAGTCTTCAATTAACCGACTATGCATGTTCTTGTGATGTGGGAGGAAACCAAAGTACCCAGAGAAAACCCACACAGGGACAGGGAGAATATGTAATAGTGACCTACAAGAGCGGAGGTAGAACCACGCAGGTAGTTTATATTTTGTGCAGACGATGTAATCTGAAGGAGGTTACTGACTGTAAAGTAGTGGTAGGGGAGAGTGTAGCTCGACAGCATAGGATGGTAGTATGTAGGATGACTCTGGTGGTGGGTAGGAAGATTAAGAAGACAAAGGTAGAGCAGAGTACCATGTGGTGGAAGCTGAGAAAGGAAGAATGTTGTGCGGCCTTCCGGAAAGAGGTGAGACAGGCTCTCGATGGACAACCGAAGCTCCCGGAAGACTGGACGACGACAGCCAGGGTGATCAGAGAGACAGGCAGGAGAGTACTTGGTGTGTCATCTGGTAGGAAAGGGGAGAAGGAGACTTGGTGGTGGAACCCCAAAATACAGGAAATCATCCAAGGAACGATGTTAGCGAAGAAGAAGTGGGATACTGAGAGGACTGAGGAGAGGCGAAAGGAGTACATCGAGATGCGACGTAGGGCAAAGGTAGAGGTGGCAAAGGCTAAACAAGAGGCATATGAAGACATGTACACCAGGTTGGACACGAAAGAAGGAGAAAAGGATCTCTACAGGTTGGCCAGACAGAGGGACAGAGATGGGAAGGATGTGCAGCAGGTAAGGGTGATTAAGGATAGAGACGGAAATGTGTTGACTGGTGCCAGTGGTGTGCTAAATAGATGGAAAGAATACTTTGAGAAGTTGATTAATGAAGAAAATGAGAGAGAAGGAAGAGTTGAAGAGGCAAGAGTGAAGGACCAGGAAGTGGAAATGATTACTAAGGGGGAAGTCAGAAAGGCACTACAAAGGATGAAAAATGAAAAGGCAGTTGGTCCTGATGACATACCGGTAGAGGTATGGAAGCAATTTGGAGAAATGGCTGTGGAGTTTTTGACCAACTTATTCAAAGGAATACTAGCGGGCGAAAAGATGGCTGAAGAATGGAGGAAAAGTGTTCTAGTTCCCATTTTTAAGAACAAAGGGGATGTTCAGAGCTGTGGGAACTATAGAGGAATAAAGTTGATGAGCCACACAATGAAGTTATGGGAAAGAGTAGTGGAGGCTAGACTCAGGACAGAAGTAAGTATCTGCGAGCAACAGTATGGTTTCATGCCTAGAAAGAGTACCACAGATGCATTATTTGCCTTGAGGATGCTCGTGGAAAAGTACAGAGAAGGTCAGAAGGAGCTACATTGTGTCTTTGTGGATCTAGAGAAAGCCTATGACAGAGTACCAAGAGAGGAACTGTGGTACTCCATGCGTAAGTCTGGTGTGGCAGAGAAGTATGTTAAAATAGTACAGGACATGTATGATGGCAGCAGAACAATGGTGAGGTGTGCCTTAGGTGTGACAGAGGAATTTAAGGTGGAATTGCATCAGGGATCAGCTCTGAGCCCCTTCCTGTTTGTAGTGGTAATGGATAGACTGACAGATGAGGTTAGACTGGAATCCCCTTGGACCATGATGTTCGCAGATGATATTGTGATATGCAGTGAAATCAGGGAGCATGCAGAGGAACAATTAGAAAGATGGAGACATGCACTGGAAAGGAGAGGAATGAAGATTAGCCGAAGTAAAACAGAATATATGTGCGTGAATGAGAGGGGCGGAGGGGGAAGAGTGAAGCTCCAGGGAGAAGAGATAGCGAGGGTGGACGACTTCAAATATTTAGGGTCAACAATCCAGAGCAATGGTGAGTGTGGTAAGGAAGTGAACAAACGGGTCCAAGCAGGTTGGAACAGCTGGCGAAAGGTGTCTGGTGTGTTATGTGACAGAACAGTGTCTGCTAGGATGAAGGGCAAAGTTTACAAAACAGTGGTGAGGCCGGCCATGATGTACGGATGAGAGACGGTGGCACTGAAGAAACAACAGGAAGCAGAAATGGAGGTGGCAGAAATGAAGATGTTGAGGTTCTCGCTTGGAGTGAGCAGGTTGGATGGGATTAGAAATGAGCTAATTAGAGGGACAGCCAAAGTTGGATGTTTTGGAGACAAGATTCGAGAGAGCAGACTTTGATGGTTTGGACATGTCCAGAGGCGAGAAAGTGAGTAAATTGGTAGAAGAGTGCTAAGGATGGAGCTGCCAGGCAAAAGAGCGAGAGGAAGACCAAAGAGAAGGTTTATGGATGTGGTGAGCGAAGACATGAGGGAAGTTGGGGTTAAAGAGGAAGATGCAGGAGATAGGCTAAGATGGCAAAAGATGACACGCTGTGGCGACCCCTAACGGGACAAGCCGAAAGGAAATGAAGAAGAAGACACATGCAGGGCCGCAATTTGAACCCAGGTTTTCAGTTGTACCTAATTTGAACACTTTGTGTCATGTTCAGTACATAATAATGCAGTTGATCCTCTGATTCATGATGACTGCCATGACCCCCACCTTATGTATTACAAATAAAAACAATGACCAGAAATGAACTACAATCCGGAGCAGTTATGATCACACACATGTAATGCAATCGGATAATTAATGTAACTCCCCCTTAAATTGACCTAGAAATAATCCATCTGCTTTCCAAGCGGCTTATCCACACAAGGGTCGCGGGCACAAAGTTAAAAAAAAAATCCACAGCACACTCGTCATGCAATTTATGACATATACAGTGAAGAAAATAATTATTTGAACACCATGCTATATTGCAAGAAATCATGGAGCGGTCTGAAATTTTCATCGTAGGTGCATGTTTACTATGGGAGACATAATCTAAAAATAAAAATCCAGAAATCACAATGTATGATTTTTAACCATTTATTTGTGTGATACAGCTGCAAATAAATATTTGAACACCTGTCTTTCAGCCAGAAAGACCTGTTAGTCTGCCTTTAAAAGTCCACCTCCACTCCATGTATTATCCTGAATCACATCCACCTGTACTCCATACAATTAATAAAACTCAAGCTTGTAACATGGCCAAGACCAAAGAGCTGTCCAAAGATACCAGAGACAAACTTGTACAACTCCACACGGCTGGAAAAGGCTACGGAGAAATTGCCAAGCAGCTTGTTGAATAAAGGTCCACTGTTGGAGCAATCATTAGAAAATTGAAGAAGCTAAAATGACGGTCAATCTCAATCGGAGTGGAGCCCCATGCAAGGCATCACCTCGTGGGGTCTCAATGATCCTTAGAAAGGTGAGGAATCAGCCCAGGACTACACAACAGGACTTGGTCAATGGCCTGAAAAGACCTGGGATCACCGTTTCCAAGGTGACTGTTGATAATACACTGAGACGTCATTGTATGAAATCATGCATGGCACGGAAGGTTCTCCTGCTTAAACCAGCACATGTTAAGGCCCCGTTTTAAGTTTGCCAATGACCATTTGGATGATATAGAGGAGTCTTGGGAGAAAGTTTTGAGATCAGATGAGACCGAAATGGAACTTTTTGATCATAATTCCACTAACCGTGTTTGGAGGAAAACGAATGATGAGTTCCACCCGAAGAACACCACCTCTACTATGCAGCATATGGGTGGTAGCATCATGCTTTGGAGGTGTTTTTCTGCACATGGGACAGGACGACTGCACTGTACTAAGGAGAGGATGACCGCGGGCATGTATTGTCAGATTTTGGGGAGCAACCTCTTTCCCTCAGTCAGAGCATTGATGATGGTTCATGGCTGGATCTTTCAACATGACAACAACTAGAAGCACACAGCCAGGAAAACCAAGTAGTGGCTCCGTAAGAAGCATATCAGGGTTCTGGCCTGGCCTAGCCAATCTCCAGACTTAAACCCAATCGAAAATCTTTGAAGGGATCTGAAACTCCATGTTTCTCAGCGACATCCCAGAAACCTGTCTGATCTAGAGAAGATCTGTGTGGAGGAGTGGGCCAAAATCCACACAAATAAATCATTTAAAAAATCATACATTGTGATTTCTGGATTTTTCTTTTTAGATTATCTCTCTCACAGTGGACATGCACCTTACGATGACAATTTCAGAGCCATGCATGATTTCTATGCGAGAGAACTTGAAATATAGCATGGTGTTCAAATACTTATTTTCTTCACTGTATAATGAAGGCAGCGGCTCCTCTTGCCACTTATTCATGACAACTGCCACCAACAGAACTTGAAAAATTCCCACTGAGTCAAAAAGTCTATTACACGATTGTCCGCACAATGTGTGGGACATACAGTACAATGAATGTGATGGCTGTTATTCCCAGTTATTCATGGCGTGCGTATGTACGTGTGTGTGTGTGTGTGTGTGTGTGTGTGTGTGTGTGTGTGTGTGTGTGTGTGTGTGTGTGTGTGTGTGTTGTGTGTGTGTGTGTGTTTGTGTTCTTCCTTTTGGGTATTTATTACTGTTGCTTGTTCCACATTTTCACTTCCACCTCTGCAATTCTCTTTTTCTTCATCTTCACCCACCGCCAACGGGTTCACGGAGAATTCAGACAAACTTGACAATAACCATTCTGTGATGATATCACACAAATAAAAACAGTTTACAAATGGCCGAAGAAAAACAAAGTCACACCCAAGATATGCTGACTAGTCATCTACTGTGTCTCCTCTGTCTCGTGATCAAGTGTTGCCTTCTGGTTCAGTTTGAAATTACAGATTCAACATATGACATCAGGTGAGGCGTTGTTACATTCAGGGACAGATGAAAACATAACCAAACTAAATTGCGTGATAGTTTTGGTATGAATGTATCGTATCCAGTTTGGTGCTGCCTTTGGTAACAATCTGAAATCACAATCCTCTTCATAAACCTCCATACACTGTAATTGCAAAAATAAAAATTAAAAAAAACCTTCTAGGTACTAGATCAAATATCTTGGATTCCAGGATATTTGTAGTCTAGTCATCCCTGCAGGTACAATCTGACATAACACATTTTTGCACAGAACAATGGGTTCTATCTATCTATCTATCTATCTATCTATCTATCTATCTATCTATCTATCTATCTATCTATCTATATCTATCTATCTATCTATCGACAGTGAAGAAAATAAGTATTTGAACACTCTGCTATATTGCAAGTTCTCCCACTTCGAAATCATGGAGGGGTCTGAAATATTCATCGTAGGTGCACATCCACTGCACAAGAGATATTCTAAAAAGAAAAATCCAGAAATCACAATGTATGATTTTTTTAACGATTTATTCATGTGCTACAGCTGCAAATAAGTATTTGAACACCTGTCTATCAGCTAGAATTCTGACCCTCAAAGACCTGTTAGTCCACCTTTAAAAGTCCACCTCCACTCCATGTATTATCCTGAATCAGATGCACCTGTGTGAGGTCATTAGCTGCATAAAGACACCCGTCCACCCCATACAATCAGTAAGACTCAAACTTGTAACACGGCCAAAACCAAAGAGCTGTCCAAAGACACCAGAGACAAAATTGTACAACTCCACACGGCTGATGGTCAATTTCAATCAGAGTGGAACCCCATGGAAGATATCACCTCGTGGAATCTCAATGATCCTTAGAAAGGTGAGGAATCAGACCAGGACTACACAACAGGACTTGGTCAATTACCTGAAAAGACCCGGGATCACCGTTTCCAAGGTGACTGTTGGTAATACACTAAGACGTCATGGTTTGAAATCATGCATGGCACGGAAGGTTCCCCTGCTTAAATCAGCACGTCAAGGCCCATCTTAAGTCTGGCAATGACCATTTGTATTATGCGGCGGAGTCATGGGAGAAGGTTTTGAGGTCAGATGAGACCAAAATTGACTTTTTGGTCATAATTCCATTAACGATGTTTGGAAGAAGACGGATGATGAGTTTCATCCCAAGTACACCATCCCTACTGTGAAGCATGGGGGTGGTAGCATCATGCTTTGGGGGTGTTTTTCTGCACATGGGACAGGACGACTCCACTGTATTAAAGAGAGGATGACCGTGGCCATGTATTGTGAGATTTTGGGGAGCAACCTCTTTCCCTCAGTCAGAGCAGTGAAGATGAAGGAAGAAGCATATCCAGGTTCTGACGTGGCCTAGCCAGTCTCCAGAGTTAAACCTAATAGAAAATCTTTGGAGGGAGTTGAAACTCCGTGTTTCTCAACAACAGCCCAGAAACCTGTCTGATCTAGAGAAAATCTGTGTGGAGGAGTGGCCCAAAATCCCTCCTGCAGTCTCTGCAAACCTGGTGAACAACTCCAGGAAACATTTGACCTCTATAATTGCAAACAAAAGCTACTGTACCAAATATTAACATTGGTTTTCTCAGGTGTTCAAGTACTTATTTGCAGCTGTATCACACCTATAAATTTAAAAAAAAAATCACACATTGTGATTTCTGGATTTTTCTTTTTAGATGATCTCTCTCAAAGTGGACATGCACCTACAATGAAAATTTCAGACCCCTCCATGATTTCTAAGTGGAAGAATTTGCAATATAGCAGGGTGTTCAAATACTTAATTTCTTCACTCTATCTATCTATCTATCTATCTATCTATCTATCTATCTATCTATCTATCTATCTATCTATCTATCTATCTATCTATCTATCTATCTATCTATCTATCTATCTATCTATCTATCTATCGTAGGATTACTGCTCCTAGCCACTTCATTCATCCATTTTCCATGACCCTTCTCCTCTCTTGGGTCGCGGGGGTCCTGGACCTCGATGACAAGACCAAAACCACATACGACTCCGTGAATGGGACCAATATCACCTGCAGATGGCGGTCGTCCTCCACTAATAAAGGATTTCCTGCGTTGCGTGTGTGGTTACGGTTTTAGTGTAGGGTAGTTGCCTTCCTTTCTCATGGGAAAATGTCTTATAGAAACCTTTTTTTTTTCTTTTTGTTTGCATGACAAACCAAAAACAAAATGCGCATGTACACTCAATCCTTTCAAACATCTTATATCCTTTTCATGTTATCGCGGCCAGCGGTGTTTATTTTGAATAGTTGACGAATTTACGTACAGACTTGGAATGTTTCCACTGCTTTATTTGACATCTATTTGATTGAGTTCTACAGGGACCTACCTTATACTTTCTAAAGAGATCGATAAAGATATTGATTTTCATATCAACGTTGATGTTGAACTTGTGCTGGTGTCGAGTGATGGTTACTTTCCTAGCAATTAGTTCATCACACAAAACCAAATATTGATTTGAATCAAGGCTTTAAGGGGGTGAATTCGCTATTTATTTTTTTCAATCTGGGAAAAATATTTTTTAAATTATTTAAAATACCTGTTTAATAGAGTAAATAAGTAAAAAATGCAAAAAATGTATTTTAATTTGTATCTTGTATTAACAACAACAAATTGATTTAATTCTGTATTCATTTATTAATCTGTTTAACTCAGCAATCCTGTCCCTGTTTATACTTGAGACTTTATGGCTTCAGGATTTTTGAGGTCGGTCACCGATCAGCATGTTTGAAAAAAAATCTCCGATCATCAAGATGGAGCAATGTGTCTATTTAAAGTACCTGTTCATCTACTGTCGATACTTGTATACTTTATTTGGTCTATATATATAAAAAAGATGCATAGTCTTCTATACGGTGCCTTTAACTACATATAACAATTAATGTATCTACATTTTTGATTGTTGCTGTGGTGTAAGATTTTTAATAGAAAAATACCTGCTTTGTCCTATGGCCAGCCTGAGGATAACCGGGTAAGAAAATGGATGGATGGATGGATGGATGGAATGGATGGATGGATGGATGGATGGATGGATGGATGGATGGATGGATGGATGGATATCTGCTTTGGCTCCACAAAAGTTGGAAATCACAGGGATCATGTACATTATTCTCATCAGTAAGGTGAAATTAATGAGACAGAAATAAGGGCGGTAATATACTGTAATTAAATTACTTTACTGAAATTAAATTATTTATGACACGGCAAAACTTGAGAGCATGATTTGACAGAACGGAAGCATGTTTACATACGACCGCTAGCAGGAGGACTAGCACTAGCTTGCTTGGCTACATGAGGTTTTGTTGCCTGCTGGTGAGCCGTATCATATTAAAAGTACACAAACATACCACAAGGAAGCCTTACACAAACTTCCTCTCCTGTCCTGAGCACACACACAGACACATATATATGTATGAACATTATCATTTATGTAGAATTACTGTGACCGTTATGAGCGATACTGACCATGCATTTACTTGGTATGTAATAACAAAAGATTCCTATTCAGCAATTTGTGACACATTAACCTTCACTACTAAACATTATCTGAATGGCTGTCGGGGATGGGAACACCGCGTTGATGTGGTATCATATCGAGCTTGAATCTTAAAACTATTACATACCATGAGTCAGGGACAATGACCTTCCAAAGGTATGTACAGTACCCTTCCCCATGCAGCTATGACCAAAAACTACCACATGTACCCTCAGGATTAGCATCTGTACTGTTTTTTTTTTTTTTTTCAAACATGTCTGAAATGTTTAATGTTGCATTGACCCGTGTCACTAGTAGTGGCAATATTTGTGAATGTGTGGGTACAATGTGAAATGTCACTAAAAGCTTTGCATCTGCAGTTCATGCACACACACACACACCACACACACACACACACACAGGGCCTCTGGCGCAGAGTGGCAGGGGTCAGCCTAATTGTGTTGCAGGGGGGGCACACTGTCAGGGTTTGGGCGAAGCATTCATGCGGAACCCTTTGTGTGAATACAAATCAGGACTTATGTAACATTTGGGAAAAAAAACAACAGTGCTCCTTGTGGAGAGCACCACCCACTCAACACACATACACACACATAATGTGTATGTACACACAAATCCAAAAGAAGTCTTTATCTGGGGGAATCAAAGCATGTGGCGCTGCCTTCAGGATGCGTCTGACATAACAATAATACCATGAAGTGTTTTAAAATGCCTTTGTCAATTTGTGACTCTGTTTCTTGCTAATCCAGTTTGTGTGCTGCCATCTGTGAGAATGTGCAATCGCAATACTCATCAAAATAACTGGATGATGATTGTTATTTGACGGTCCAATTATTCCAACCGGAGCATCTTAAGTGGGAAAGATTTTCATGCACTGCAGCGCCTGTCTTACTTTCATCTGCTTTCGGGTGCAGTATGAACGTTTCCCTTAAAAAAAAAAAAAAAAAAAAAAAAAAAACAATAACCTAAGTGACTGTTGCATATCTATCTATCTATCTATCTATCTATCTATCTATCTATCTATCTATCTATCTATCTATCTATCTATCTATCTATCTATCTATCTATCTATCTATCTATCTATCTATTTAGAGCGACATGAAAGGCACGGTATATGCGTTAATATTAATAGATTATTTTGAACCTTTAAGTGTCTGTGTGTCCTTGTGGAAAAGCTGTGGGCGAGTTTGATCATTTGTGTTACATATTTATTTTCTTTTTTTTTTGTATAAAACGCGCTTTCAAGTTTCATTGACAATTCGTTTTCCGGTTCCTTCAAATAACGGGGCACCCTTGAACGCGTCACAAGCGGACCTGCGTCATGACGAAACAAACCTTTTGGTGACGCGTCGGGGGGGGGGTGTGGCTGTCCGGTGGGAGGGGGTTGGCTCCCTTTGGTTGAATGAGGGGGAAGCACGAGTGAGACCGGGGTGTTGAGGAAAAACCCGCATCATCACGGAGGCTCATTGAAGGCAAGGAAAGCTGCTCGACATATTCGGAACGAGCACCATCGAAGTCGAAACCCCCGTATCACTGCCTCAATATGGATGACAAATTGTGAGTTCTTTCACCTACGCAGCATCCTACCGCAGCCGTTTATCATTTCCAACCCAATAAACCGGTGGGCTTGGCGTCCCTGAACGCGTCGAAATCAGGCCGCGGTGAACAGAATTAGAATTATAGAATTAGAGCCAAAAACAAAAGCGCCGGAGTACAGTAGATTTTGATTTTGAGTTCGGGGCTCATGTGGTCCTCCGTGACGTCATTCGCGTACTTTTGGGAAGGTTCGAGTCCTCAGCGCACCTGACGACACGCTGAGACTTTCCGCTGCGGCGGAGGCGCGTTGAACGGGCTACGAGATGCTTGAATAAGGCCGGAAAACGTCCAAACTTCAAATGGACGACGTTTATGGAGACTTACTTCGGCTTTAAGAGCATTAAAGAGCAATGATGTCTCATAGGCTTGGCAAATCCTTTCATGAAACTGTTGGCGCGGCCAGTCGAAAGCACATGGAGTGACGACGTCAAATGCCTCAAGGGACGACTAACTACTGTTCTATACTCTACGCATCCATCATATCCTGTCGAGGCAAACCGCATATAAGGCCCAAGTCATTTTTTACATGACTGTATACCAGAGTGCTTGCTAAAAAATGTTTTACTATGCTTGTTGTAAACCTTTTTTTCCTAATTTTCCCAATCATCCTATACATAACGTGATACGTTTGGCGTGACCGGATAATAGCAGTCGGAAGTGTGGCCCGAAAGATTGTTTATATCTTTTTTTTTCTTTTCAAGATAGTGATCTGCTATGGATCACTGAGCTTGTAAAATAAAACCCAAGAGCGCATCGGCCCATCCATACGTGCCTAAGCATACTTTGATCTCGTTGTCATAAAGGACTGATTGTTGAGAAAGTGCATCATAAGATGGCGGTGCATAACTGAGCTATAAAGATTAAAAATATGAATACTTGCCATAAAGGAAGATACACGATTGTTTAGGAAAGACAGTTGATATGCTGCCCATCTGCCTCACTGAAGTATTCAAGAAAAAAATGACACTGTAGTTTTCTGTTGCTGCGATAAGAGATGAAGAAGATGCTTTTGTGACAATGCTGCTTGCTACTATCCAAACGGCAAGAAAGCTGCTCCCAATTATACAATATTATGATTTTTACTGACAGCGACGACGAGTTTCAAGTGGCGGCCGACTGGCTGATGTCCAAGACGTCCTGCCGCCCCACCGTGGGCATCGTGTGCGGTTCGGGTTTGGGCGGCCTGGCCGAAATCCTCAAGGAGCGGCAGGTCTTCAAGTACGCCGACATCCCCAACTTCCCGCGGAGCACGGGTACGCCGCCGCCTATTTTGCCGCACACGCGCACGTTCGGCCGGCTCGCAAATAACGCAAATCTTGTGTTTCAGTGCACGGTCACGCCGGTCAGCTGGTTTTTGGGACGCTCAAGGGGAAGCAGTGCGTTTGCATGCAGGGCAGGTTCCACCTGTACGAGGGATACCCCGTGCAGAAGGTGAGGAAATGTTTTGAAATTGCTCGAGATAGCGCATGCTCCTTTTGACTTACAGCTACCAAAACGATAAGTAGAATGAAGGATCATCCCAAGGATCCCAAAGAAAAAAGTTATTTTGTTGAGGAGCAAAAAGAAGTGAAAAGTAGTCTTCACGAATTGAATGTTTGGCTAGCCGTGACCAGTCTGACCTCCGGCAGGTGGCGCTGCCCATGCGCGTCTTCAAGCTGCTCGGCGTGGAGACGGTGATCCTGACCAACGCAGCCGGCGGCCTCAACCAGGACTACAAGGTGGGCGACGTCATGATCATCAAGGACCACATCAACATGCCGGGCTTCGCCGGAGTCAACCCGCTGGTGGGACCCAACCACGACAGGTCGGATGCCTGTGGAACAGCTTCAAGATTACGTTTAGGATATCAACTTGATTAGCAGGCTTTGAAGCCACCGGTCTCCACTTTGGGGATGAATCCCATTTATTGTTTTGGTTTATACCTCATGTAGGGAAGTAAGGATTTTTTTTCCTAACAGGCTTTATCCCCCACCCCCACATGAGGTTGTTTAGAAGCAGGCTATTAAGCGGTATCATTCGAAGGCCATCAAAACTCTCATAAACTTGGCTATTATTGCACAATTACCATGTTTTTCTTCATAGTATTGCTCTAAAACATCTACTGTGTTACACTATGTACTCCAAAGATCAGCCAGGCAGTCACGGTAATGAAGCCTCAAATTACTTTTTGTCACCGATGAAGCTAACAAACAGGAGGAGCCGGTTTACATAGCCAGCAGCGATTGTGGACTACGTGTGTCACATTATGCATAGTAAAAATCGTTTTTGAATATGACATCTTTATTTTTGAAATTTTCGCTGGTGTGAAATGCAAAAAAAAAGAGAAGGAATTTGACTGTCAAGTTCTGTCCAGGTTTGGCGTGCGCTTCCCCTGCATGTCTGATGCCTACGACCGCAATCTGCGCAAGCTAGCACACAGCGTGGCGGCTGAGCTGGACATGGGCGACTTTGTGCGTGAGGGTGTCTACTGCGTCCTGGGGGGGCCCTCGTTCGAGACCATCGCCGAGTGCCGCATGATGCACAAGCTCGGGGCCGACGCTGTTGGTGAGTATGGGCCACTTTATAATTAAAAAAAAAAAAAATAGTGGCCTCTTGTCATATTGTGTTCTATTTTTTTTTTAAATTGCTTGGAACAAGTTCAGTTTTTACATTAACAGCATCCTACATTGTAAAATTTTCTAAGAACATTTCAGTGTGGGTCATGTTTAATTTTAGTGATAAAAGCAAAAGGCCTCAAGGGCCACAAATTATCCCTGTGCTGGAAAAAAATATATTAAAATGCAAATATTAAACAATATATTGTATATTTTGGACAATATAGTAAAGTACTGTTTCAAAAAGAATGCCTCCATTGAAATCAAAGCAAAAATCCATAATAGTCAATACATGGCAATGAAATTATTATTGGTCAATATGAACCCATATCTTCTTATTAATATTAAAGCCAAAATCCATAATAGTCAATACATGGCAATGAAATTATTGTTGGTCAATATGAACCCATATCTTCTTATTAATATCATGGCAGCACGGTGGATCAGCTGGAAAAGCGTTGACCTCACAGCTCTGAGGACCGGGTTCAATCCCTGGCCTGTGTCGAGTTTGCATATTCTCCCCATGCCTGCGTGAGTTTTCTCCCACATCCCAAAAACATGCAACATTAATTGGACACCCTAAAATTGGCCCGAAGTGTGATTCTGAGTGCGGCTCTTTGTCTCTATGTGCCCTGTGATTGGCTGGCAACCAGTTCAGTGTGTACCCCGCTTCCTGCCCATTGACAGCTGGGATAGGCTCCAGCACACCCCGTGACTCTTGTGAGGATAAGCAGCAAAATGGATGGATGGTTATTGTATATTTTGGACAATATAGTAAAGTACGTTGCAACCCTTTGTTGAAATCAAAGCCAAAATCCTTAATAGTCAACATATGGCAATTAAATTATTATTACTCAATGTAAACCCATATTTTGTTATTAATATACTGCTGTCATTAATACTCCTGTGATTTTTTTTGGGGTCAATCAATGTCAATAGAGCATCATTCATTGTGAATTTCAATGAGGTATAGATCACAGCGTTGATGATTTATTGTTATGGGTCAAGCTGAAAAAGTTATTTGAACACAACAGGTGGGAAAAAACTTCCTTCACTTGGAATTTGTGCCGATAAGTAACAGCCAATGGGAATGCAGAACCTAGATGGTGCATTATCTTCAAACCATTCCTACACCATGCAAAAAAAAATAACTTGAATAGATTATTATCCATAAAAGCTGTTTTCCATGCACCAATGTTTAAAAAGTTTAATTCCTTTATTACCATAAACGAGCATCCCACGTGTTTAAAAAAAAAAAAAAAAAATATCTTGTATCAGCAACTGTACTCTCACCAAGTCTGCTGTTGCTTTCAGGGACAGTTTGTTATTGTCCGTTTGTTTCTAAAATAACCCAAGTGGTTGTTGAAAATGTTACAAAATGTTTAGTCTTATCTGCATATTCTGATATGTCAGGTGTTGCCTCCACGGAGAGTCCGAAACCATCGCATTTATCTCACAACAACACAGCGGTTGTCCAAAATGTTCTCAAGTATTTTCATTATTAATGGATAACTAAGTCTTGTTGTTGCCTTGAGCGAAAGGTTGACATAACATTATTCCACACTTGGGCTTTTTCCATCAGTTTAAGACGACAAATGTTGAGTCTAGCAATGTATTTTAAAGTCGGGTCAGGTGTTCCATTCAGGACAGTTGAAATTCTCAGCTCCCACCCCTGCACAACAAGACGGCAATTTCCCCCAAATGGCCTTCGAGGTTGAGCCAATCACGCTTGCTTATCCAAGTTTTCCTCGCACAAAAGTGAGAATTTGTCCCGAATCCCAGTTAAAAGTTTGCTTTATCGAATCGCACAGATGCAGAAGTCTGATGGTGCCTTCAGTTATCGTATGAAATCATAAATTCCCTTGAATAACAACCTAGTGATTACTATAAATGTCAAGTTTTATAATGTTACACATTATGTAATCCGTTATAAAATCTAACTAGTAAGTAGTTTCAAATGACATCTCTCTTCGGAAACCACCTCAGAATAATCGTTAAAAGGGATTTTTATCCTACCTTGTGTTTTATTGACTGGTGATGCTTTCAGGCAAAATCTGAAATGACAGCTTTCTTCTTTAACTCACCTGACTGGATGGATGTGGGTTGTTCGCAGGCATGAGCACGGTGCACGAGGTGATCACGGCGCGCCATGCCGGCATGCGCTGCCTGGCCATGTCGCTCATCACCAACCGGGCGGTCATGGACTACGAGAGCCAGGCCAAAGCCAACCACGAGGAGGTCCTGGAGACGGGCCGCCGGCGGGCCGTGCAGATGGAGAGCCTGGTCAGCACGCTGGTGGGGCGGCTGGGGACGTGCCACAACAAATCGCCGTGAAGACACAACTTTTTCATTTCTAAATGTCCATTTGGGGTATTTTTCTACACACACACACACACACACACAGAGAAAACACAGATCCTGGTGAACATTTTCATTAATCCCGACAATTTGGCCCAGGAGGATCCCCCAGAAATTCAACTGCCAAAGCCAGTTGCAGTTAGTAATATGAACTCTAACAGCAATGTCTCGGAAAAAGTCTGAAGAACCCATGCCCAGAAGGAGACGGGAAGTATGTCATTTTGCTTTCAGGCCACCATTTTGGGGTGATTGCTGCTAAATTGGAACAAAACATACAGGTGACATTCAATGACAAATATCTTCTTGAGTTTTGACCATTGTGTGTGGGTGACGCAAGGGGCCCAAATTTGATCATGTCAAAAAAGACAAAAACTAAGTCGTCGCTATGTGAAAATTCAGCCCCAACTTTAGTTTCCCTCAGCAATATGACATTTCATTAGTTGCCCTAATAAGAAATTAAGAAACCACAGACAGATAACAAACACACACAGGAAGTCTGCAATGTTGGTTCGAAGTCAAGGGGGAGGATTTCGGCCCTTTCCATGAGTCCTTCAAAAGCAACCCCGTGAGGATATTTTGTCCCATTACAGTACTGATAATTTCAAACACGTGGCTGACCAATATTTTTTTTGCTTTTGGTATTGTGTGTCAGCAGAGGATGTCGGCACAGTTCGAAGTGTATCGTAAGCTGCTTTGCAAACAGGATTACTCCATACACACCTGCTGGTCAGTGTTACGCAACATTCAGCACTCCAGAGTAATGCTCTACTTCCTGCTGTGTAATGTTTAATTAAAAAAAAGAAGCTACTGTTCTATGAACTAACTAGAAATGCTCATACAGTAACCTCCAAGCATTGTAAATTATTTTTTGGTTTCTTGGGGGGGGGGGGGGGGGTTAGAGTATTTATCTAAAAAGTGTATTTAATGAGAGTTTATGCGCTCTATAATAATATGCATAGTGTGTCGATGGACCAAAACTGGGAATAAAGTCTTATCAATCACTGCCTTAACTGCTGACCCGGTTAATGAACTACTTTTGCAATAAAATAAACTTGTTCGGGTTACATCTAAATATTGTGTCCTGTCATTTTTTTTTTTATATTCTAGTGGATACGATTTGAGTAATAAATCTGGATTTTTAATTAAAAGCAAAGTCTGAAATTTAAACCTATTAAATGAAATGGAAAAACACAATTCAACAATATAGATATCTAGTAATTATCAATGAATTAAAAATGTAAATATTGCATACAAAAGATGATCTGGTCATTTTAAATAACTTGCAAAAGATCTAGTAAATATAAAGTGTATGAAAGGAATGAAATCGTAGAACTAAAAATGGATACAATACTGGAGTGATTGGATGGGAATGAAATTAGATGTAAAGTCAGTAGATAATGAAACTAACATCCCTATAGTTTAAATACAAAATGATATGTATTTTTTTTAAACTATTGATAAAATTGTGATAAAATGGACAGTGAAATATTGGAAATACAATTTTCAAAATGCAATAAAAAAAACGCTACACATGAAATCTGGAAGTGACTTCCCATAAGGGTTTGGGGGGGGGGGGAGGAAAAAAAATATATATATTCAATTTGTGGGAGAGTAGACAAAAGATTTAAAGATAGTGATCATAGGAAGTGAAGATTGAACTTTTTTTTTTTACATTTTATAAAATAAGATTGAGAAAAATCTAGTAACATAAACCCAATGAAATTGAAAAAAGAACAAATCAAAACTAGGAAAGATGGATAAATGGGAATGAATGAAAATAAATGTAGTCATGGCAAAGGAATTGATTGCATTTTTTTTTAAAACGACATTTTAAAAAAAAATCTCTTCACAAAAGTGTAACTATAAATGGGTAAGAGTCATCGTTAAACATGATGCTCAAAGAGATGCTAGACGCTGTACTCAAGAGGCTTGTTTTCCAGCACGTCCTTCATTGGTTTGTTTTGCTTTTACTCTCTCTGTCTCGCTCTCAAATAAAATCCATCCTTCTTCCTCCTCCTCCAACCAGACAGGAAAACCTTTAATTTCCTTGCATGCCCATACAAGGCTGGGAGAATTTCATGACTTGAGCTTTTGCCCAAGGGCCGCAGAAGATCATTTGCAGGTGGTTCCAATTAAATGTAAAACAAGAGAAATGTCTTTCACGTGCTGTGACACGTTCACGTTGTACCTCAACTGCGTCCAGAAATATGATCACATCTGAAAAGTATTGGGCAGCACGGTGGAGCAGCTGTAGAGCTTTGGCCTCACAGTTCTGAGGACTGGGGTTCAAATCCCAGCCCCGCCTGTGCGGAGTTTGCATGTTCTTCCCTGTTGTCTGTCTCCATGTGCCGTTCAGGGTGTACCCTGACGCCTGCACGTTTACAGCTGCAATAGGCTCTAGCACTCCCGCGACCCTTGTGAGGATAAGTGGCTCAGAAAACAGATGGATGTTCTAGAAAGCTGAGTTGCATAAATTTGGGATTTTTCCCTTCACAGGAACGCACACGCAACTATGCAAACCCATGCAGACAGACAGACCTAGTCAGGAAGAGGAAGGAGCTGAAAAAGACTGTGTTGACTGTCCAGCCTCAGTGAAATAAAAGTCCCAGACTGTCAGTGAAGGCACCACTAAAGTAGACCACACCCACATACTGCTACTGTACATATACGTATATAGGAGTTACTGTATTCTTGTTTGCTCTGGACACTGTGCCCCAGAAGTATTCACAGTGCTTGATCCCTTAATCCAGAGTGGAATACATTACTTTTTACCCTTTAAATCCCAAAATGAACTTTCACATTGACATTTTGGGGTTTTGTGTATAGTTTAACTTTAAGAAACAACAAAATCAGCCAAAGTTAGCTGGGATAGACTATGTGACCCTTGTGAGGATAAGCAACTTGGAAAATGGACAGACAAACCCATCTTTGGGCAAAACAGGTTTGTGGTTATTTAGACATCTGCCTCACAGTTCTGAGATACAGGATTCGAATCTGGGCCCCAGCACTCCTTTGTGGTGGGGTTTTTTTCCCCCTCCGGGTTGTAAGTGTGAATACTTGTTTTTCTACATGTGAGTGTTGGGGACCAATCAAGGGTGTAGCCCACTTCTCTTGCCCAATTATTTGGTAGATATTTTATGTGGGTGGCACAGCACCCATGTCTGCATGGATCCCAAAAACATGCATGACAGGTTAGGTCAAGACTCTAAATTGCCCACTCCAAATGGCTGTGGTTATACGTGTGGCCTGCGATCAGCTGGCGACCAGTTAAGGGTGTATCCCGCCTCTCAACCAGCGTTAGAGGAGAGATGCACAAGCATGCAGTGACTGTGGTAAAGATAAGCACTATAGTAAACAAATGGATGGGTATTTTATGAAGGGGGGAGGGGGGATCCTGTTGTGGCTCCAGCATGAAGTTAAGATTTAGACTGCTCCCTGGTGGCAACTTCTAGACTGCAGCAAATGTTTACAAAAAAAAAACTATTGCAAACTGAAATGTACGTGACCTTCTTTATTGGAATGTTAAAACACTAATTACAAGTATTGTTAAATAAAAAAAAATAAATGAAACCTCATTTGGAACTCTAATCCTTAAGAGGGGGAAATCGAACCTTAAAGGTCAAGTGTCATGAAATGGGTGATTTTTGGTATATTATTCATGAAAAACCCACAGCCCTGTAGGTCAGTGGTTAGAGCACTGGTTTGGTAAACCAGGGGTTGTGGGTTCGTATCCCACCGGGGCCTCCACTCCCTGAGAAGGGTTGTGTCAGGAAGGGCATCCGGCGTAAAAATTGTGCCAAACATATATGTGTGTACATCTGAGATGACATGCTGTGGCGACCCCGAAAGGGACAAGCCGAAAGAAGAAGATTCATGAAAAACCCACAGCCAATATGCTCCCATGTGTTTTTTTCACCACAAAACATGATTTTGACATATACAGCTTTTTGTAACTCCCGCCATGGAAATCCTCTCGAGGGATTTGTTTTCGAGAAGCAGGAAGTGACGTACAGGACAGAGGCGCCCCCGAGTGGACTCGTTTGTTTCCATTAGTTTGACCTCCGGGAAGGTAGCTCGTTGTTCCTTCGTGTTAGCCAAAATGCTGGCTCATTGCATTGCCGGACATTGCTTGAACGCTCGGGAGAATGGATTTAGCCTTCATAAGTTTGCAAGAGACCCGGTTCGTTGTGAAAAATGGATTGCACGGGTGCAGAGGACAAGAGCTTCGTGGGTTCCAATTAACAGGTAGGCAGTAATGCTCCCCGGCTCGACGGTGTTCAACAAGTACTTCGGCGGCTTTGAACATACCCCTAAAAGCAGCATGGCTCAGCTCCACCTCCTCCTTATATCGGCCAGAAAATCAACCACACCAGTTGAAGCGCCGTGTTCTGCGGTCACTGCTTCTGCGAAGGCTGGGCCTCGCCGCGATGGCTCATCTCCGCCACGGGAGTGGATCGGACAGGGATCAGGTTTGGCCATGGTCGCACATCATATCAATATGGCTCGAAACAATAGTATAACATTGCCCCGAGGGGTCGAAACATAGTGTAATATTGCCCCGGTAACTTCACTCAGTTGTGTGGTGTTCTCCTTTTCGAAAAGAGCTTCCGTGTCAGACGGGGCGCGTTTATCTCCCATAGTTAGGGTGCACCGCATATTTTCTTTTGTGAATGTCCGGGTGACGTCACGGACGGAGGACGCAGCCAATATGGTGACTACTTGGATATCGTAGAATGACACTTCTGCAACTTTGCGCATGGATGACGCGCTCTCTGCTCACATTTATTTTTTCGTATAGACATTGAAGTGAATAATGTTATCTGTATTTTTCATTACAATATCTGTTTTAGAATGCTTATAGGGATGACATCCGGGCTTTAACACTGCTTTTAATCCTTAATTTGAAATTCTAACCTAACTGCAGGCATGAACCCTATTTCGAAACCTTAGCCTTTGTTTGAAACACAGAGGCTTGAAACCCTAATTTGAAGCCTAATGCTGCTACAGCGCTCAAAAGTATTTTGTGGTATTTCCATCAACAGAAATTATGATGAGGAATACCATAAATGCTTACACACCACAGGTGACCTTGTGGCTTTGCGATGACACATCAAACCAATTCATTCAACAAGAATAATTTAATTAAAAGGAGACGTCACACAGTAAATTCTATTCGAAAGAGTCAGACTTGAGTCATAGGAATTTCTGTTCCGAGGTGGTTCTGGTACCAGGGTAACAGGAGCCATTTTGGTACCTAACAACTACACCGTTCCGTGGAAAGGCAGTCCAATCCAATATGGGCCTTTAAAACCAAGAAACACACCACTGTTTCTTGTTGCATAGTCAAAAAAGAACCTTACAACGTCCATGCTGAGGTGTGGATGACGGTCATGCTGCACTGTGCGCATGCGACCCACCGCAAAGGTTGGCGCGCAATGTCCGGCTAGTGGCAGGCAGACATGCAATGCAACCGCCACCTCTTCAGACAGTTCCCCAACTCGCAGACGCCTCTCCGGATAGACCTGTTCTTTTGCACTGGTGGTCCTAAGAATTGGGAAGCAGGGTCACCCGACAGTCCGTGCAACAAGCACAATTCTGCCAGCACTCAGCACAGTTGAACGGTGATCCGTCACTGTGCGTGAATATAAGGAGCGGTAGAGGCATGTAGGTTGCAGCTGGTCCGATGAAAGCGACACAGCCACACAGCTGCTGCCACCCTGTCCGATACTTCCCAGACTTGGGGAGGCCTCTGCGGGTAGACTTGCTCGAAGCATGGCTCTACCTAAGGTCTGGGTACAAAGGTAGCCGACAGCATGTCCAACAAGCACAATGTCACACTTGAGAGTTGTACAGGGACTTAGCGCTGTCGTGCCTAAACAGGTGCATGGCAGGGCTGTTGAGCGACGTCCAGGTCAGACAGTTACCTGACTAGGGGACAGGAATTTGTGAGACAGCCGCCGGCACCCCGTCAGTCAGTTCCCTGACTCGGGTACGGCTCTGCTGGTCCACCAACTCCTTGCGTAGGTCATTTTAATAGTCCGGCACAATGGTACGCTTGGTGGAAATGTGGTCATATCTGATCATGACCTTTAAAACCAAACCTTTCTTCTTGCATAGTTTAAAAAAAAAAGCTGTACAATCTGTATGCTAAGCTGTCAAAGCCTCTCAGCCGTAAGTGTGGATGACGCAGTGTCGCTTGAGATGGTGCATTAGGATGAAGGTCTTTCCACACTGGGTGCAGTTGTACGGCCGCTCGCCGCTGTGCGTGCGCTGGTGCACGCGCAGGCTGCTCTGTTGCGTGAAGCGCTTTCCGCACTGCAAGCAGGCATACGGCTTTTCGCCGGTGTGCGTGCGGTGGTGGATGCTAAGGTGAGACGAGCACTGGAAGCCTTTCCCGCACACAGCGCACCAGAAGGCCCGCTTGCGCTTGTGATTCTGCTGGTGCAGCTTGAACTGGTGCAGGCGCGAGAAGGTCTTGCCGCACTGCGCACAGGCAAAGCCTCGTGGAAAGGGCCGGTGGGTCGTCTCACAGTGGGCCATCGCCGCCACCTCGTCCAACGGTTCCTCGACTTGGGGACGCCTTTGCGGGTAGAGCTGCTCCTTGCGCAGATCCGACTGAGGTCTGGGTGGAAAGGCCGAGGATGCCGGGTCCTCACCATCGTAAGCACTATTACAGAACGCCTGCGAGGGCTGATGAGAGATACTGCCCGACTTTCGCGGCTGCTCTGGAAAGACATCCGAATATTCGTCCACCACACTGGAAAAGTCCGGGAAAGCAGAGTCTATGTCGTCCCCGTCAATGATGGATGACCACAGCTGGTGGTCCCGCTCGTCCAGACACAAGTGAGCCAGTTGGTTTTGTTTCGTTGGGCCCAACTGGCACGCCGTCTCCTCTTTCTCCGTCTTGACCAGCAAGTGGAGGCCGCTTGCTTCGCCGCCGCGCTCACCTGATGCAAACGAGTCCGCGAAGTTAGAGGCAGTCTTCTGGCGGTCCTCCTCAAACCCCTCAGACACATTTTGGTACTGCAAAGATGAACCTGCCGGGTACGTTTAGCATGTCAGCATTGAAATGTTCGCAATTAGCATGTGTATCATATGCAAAGGAGTGTTGTTTTCTGACCAGAGGTGGCTGGATCACTGATCCATAGAACCTCATCCGGACTCTCTTCTTTGATAGTGAAGGAAACGTTGGCGTCTTCCATCTCAGGGCACTCAACAAAAGGAGGAGGAGGATATGGACCATTACAGTAGACTTCAAAACCCTCATTTTAAACTATAACCCTTCTTTAAAATCGGAAACCGGGCGAAAAATCCTATCGCTGGAAACTGTATTCCTGGCTTGAAACCCAAATTTCCTTGAAATCCTCCCAAACAAATTTTTCAAAAACCATAATGTTAACTCCAAACTCGATCCCCCAAATGTGTCTTGAATCTAAACTTTGAAACCCTAAAGCTGCCTTAAAGCACTAATTAAAAACCCTAACCCTAAAATCAAAACTTACCATCTATTCCACTACCAAAACTCAATTTTAAATATGACTGAAGAACAATCTGAAAAAAAAACATTTTTAAAGAGCAAAATAATAATATATCAAAACAATCGAAATCCAAAATAGCAAGAAATGAAAAAAAATACTGTCATGTTAACAAAATGCCAAAGTTTTTAGCAATGGCTGTATTGTGTATTAAATATGTCTACAAAATCCTTCTGTCACTGGCATTTGGAAAAATAGATTTTTGGGGGTAATGTCATGTCAGACAGTCATGGGAAAAAAAGCAGGTCTTTTTATAGAATGACTCGATCAGCTGATCTTGGTGTGTGTGCCCCTCAGACTCTTAGAGGCAGTGTTGTGCAATGCATGCATGGTGCTGCATATTTACTGTAACATAAAAACAAAGAGGAGGTAAAATAAATAACTAAATAAATGAAAAAAATTGCAATAAAACAATTCAACTTGTTAACAGATAAAGAATACAGAGTGGTGTGAAAGTGTTTGCCCCCTTTCTGTCACACTTAAATGTTTCTCATCAGCAAACAAATTTAAATATTGGGATTAGGATTTTTTTTTAGTAGACAGGAGAAATCATGGTTGCATTTATCACAGCAAGTTTTCCAGCACCTGACCACCATATTTTACCTTTACTGTCTGTTGGACCACACACGGCCATGTAGCTTTGCTTTTATGTTTTTCATTCCGTAATAATACAAAATGTTTAAAAACTGCTTTGTGTTTACTTGTGTTGTCTTTGACTAATATTTAAATTCGTTTGATAATTATTATATTTTTTATAAGTGCCTTGCGATTGGCTGGTGACGAGCTCAGGGTGTACCCCGCCTCTCGCCTGAAGATAGCTGAGGTGGGCTCGAGCACGCCCAGCACCCTAGCGTGGATAAACAAACCAGAAAATGTAGGGATGGGGTTTAATATTCAATATCCAACCAGTCAAGGGTTTTTTCCACAACAGTTAGCATTAAGGTGGCGATTTCTAAAACACTATGTCAGATATTTGAATATTCAATAAGTTTAATTCTTTTTGTTGTCCATTTCATTGTACAGTAAAGGTCAACTGGTGTGCCAAGTATTACAAAGCACACTCAGGAAGGGCAGGATAAAATACAGTAGTGTTCAAAATAAGAGCAGTCTAATGTGACTAATCAGATGAATCCACATTTTAAGTCTATTTATCATTGCTGCATGTCAAACAAGTTACCAGTAGGTGCAATAGATTCTCAGAAAACCAACAAAACCAAGCTTTCATGATTTTCACGCACTTTAGGCTGAGTAATTGGCAAATTTGTTGAAAGGGTGTGAGTCAGATAACACACACACACACACACACACACACACCTTTTCAACAAATTTCCCAATTGCACAGCCTTGAGACTGTGAATACCATAAATGCTGGGTCAGGTTGTTTTTTAGATACTCAATTGCACCTACATGTAACTTGCTTGATAGGTAGCAATAAAAATAGACTAAAAACGTGGATTAATCTGTGTGTGTGTGTCATATTGGACTTTTATTATTTTGAACATTACTCTAGGTAACATCCCACACTTGCTGAAAGTAACTGTGAGTTCAGGGTGTTGTTACAATGCAGGAATTTGCATATACAACCTGAGGAATTCCAGATTAATTGTTTTTCTTTGGTTATGTTTCAATAATTGTGAGAAGCCAAAATCTAAATTACAAAAAGGTTTTCATTAATCGCCCACCCCTACTTGAAACGCTAAAAACCCTAATCTTGGTTTAAAAGAACGCATTTGAATCCCAAACACAAAGGCTTGATTTGCAATCCTAACGCTGGTTTGTTACAATCCAGTAGAACCTGGATTTAACAGACTTTGGATTTAATGGACAGAAAATACCAGTTTTTGAATCAAAATCACCTTTTGTATAATAGTGGTCAAAGTTTGTTAATTGGCCGCAGTTGTCTCCTGGCACTGCGGTGCAATCGACCGGCTGAAACTGGTTCCTATATTTCTGAGTTGTGCTGCGTTTGTCACAGGTCAGGAGACACGAGTTGGGGCCAATAGATATGCCTCCGAGGCGGCCATGTTGGCAGTGGCGACATTCCCATCAAAGGCTTTGAAAGAGCTTAGGATAATGATATAATATAATATTTGCCTCCTCAACAACTTTCTGGTAATTACAACATTCATTTATTTTCCGAAGCGCTCATCCTCACAAGGGTCCCCGGAGTGCTGGAGCCTATCCCAGCTCTCTTCGAGCAAGAGGCAACGTACACACCCTGAACTGGTCACCAACCAATCGCAGAGCACATATAAACAACCACTTGCACTGACATTCACATCTACGGGCAAATTAGAGTTTTCAATCGATCTACCATGCATGTTTTGGGGATATTCTTGCAAAAAATATATATTTTGAGTTTATTCCCCATTAACAGTCAATCGGCATGAACAACCCCTCCCTACTATTAGCCTGTTAAATGAAGGTTCCACTGAAATTTGAAATGCTTACCCTTGTTTTGAAAGCAAAAATGTGACACCCTAACCCCTATACACTGTTTTCTTGTTTCACTGTGAGAATTGTATTAAAGACACAATATTTATTGAAATGTAAACTTAGCAGTCATGTATGAAGATGTTCTGGGACTCACTTTGATTTCCCCTGCAGGATGTGGAGCATTTCCTCCATCACTTCCTCTGTCGACCACCAAGTTTTCTGATCACAAGAAAAACGTCACATGAAATGTTTTGGTAAACTTAAAAGAAACATATGAACTATGCAAACTAGAAGCAGCTCTTTTCTGCTTTTTACCATGTTTCTGTTATTGCCTGCTGATGTGGTCAAGCCGGTATTACCAAAACCTTCTTCCACATTTGGCAAAATGTCTATAAGTACTGCCTCCTCGCGTAGGTAAATGGGGAACCACTCACAGGCGCTTTAAATGTTTATAATCGGTTGTTGTGGCCCTGTATATTCATGATATAATACGCTACATTTCAACAACTATTTTATAAATTCGGTCTTTAAAATGTGTGGAGTGAAGTAAAATGGCTTGAATGATTTAGGTGAATAAAAGTCAACATGCAGTATGTGGTGCATAATAGTTTTTTTTTTTTTAAACACAAAGATGACAATAGACACCATTTAGGGTTTGTCTCATATCATCCATCCATTTTCAGTACCGCTTATCCACACTAGGGTCACGGGCGTGCTGAACCATAAATAAATTCAAAACACAAATTTGCCCAACGACAACACCCAGAAGTAAAACACATTTTTAACAAGTTAGACTTCAAAAAATCTTGTCATCAAACCTACCGGAAGTTATTCGGATTAGCATAGTACTCAGCTATTCTTTTCTTCCATGTTGGTCACATGATGTTCCACATTTAGTGATTCCCTAGGGAGAGTTTAAAGCCCTAACCCCTGTTTGAAATCCTACCGTAGGATTGTAAACCCAAACCCTGGCTAAAGTACAAACCCTACTTAATACCCCAATGCTTGTTTGAAAACCAAAGACTGTCTTGACACCCTAATTTAAAACCCTAACACTGGCTCAAAACACTATCCCTAGCTTGAAACTATGACCCTGTCTTCAAATCCTAATGGATAGGTTTCCAATGACATCAACACAGTCCCAGGATTCCCTTTTTGAACATTATAACTCTTAACCAAACGGATAAACTAACGATAGGGAAAAAAAAAAAAAACTTCACACTTCACCTATCACCTGTGTTCTCTGACTTCTATGACACGCAAGATGGCGGCCGTCACAAGTAATGCCGGTTAATTGGAAACCTATCGATTTGAAACCCTCTCTTTTTGAGAGCCGGATTTGAAATCCTAACCCATGTTTGAAAACCTTATTACCCCAATCTTTGTTTGAAAGATTAATCTGAGACCCTATTTGGAACCCTACTTAGATACCCCAAACCTTGTTTGAAACCCTAACCACTGTCATACCTACAGATGTTCTATCTTTGTCTAATTCACATAATTATTCTTTTGATGTTTCAAATCATCGCAGTGTCGTGCCAACTATAGACTTGTTTGAACCCCTAACCTTGTCTAGTAGACACATCTGGGAAGTGGTGGGGGGAGGTCGTGCTTGCTGCAAGTTCCTTACCAAACATCCGCTGCATGTGCGCGTTCTTCTTCTCTACGGCTAGCAGCTTCCGCTTCAACATCTCGTTCTCGCTCTGCTTGCGCGAGATTTCCAGGTGCAGGAAGGCGCTATTGTCATCGACCAGTTTGCTGATTTCGGCCACCGCCGCCTTCACCAAAACCTCCAAGATGGACGATAGCTGTGTTTGAAAAGCCACGCACGCCATGCTTCTTACACTCGACGAGCTCGCGCACATGGAAAAAAAAAAATAACAAAGAAATGGTAGCTTTTAATAGCTAGATTATAAAGATGTTGAGTAAATTGCACGAGGATGCTGTGAAACATACTCCATCCGGACTAGAAAACTTACTTCCGCATGAGGGAGGGTCTTACCGTAATTGACACATTAATTGCGCAAGACGTTTGTAAACGAACCGTAATGATGTCATTTTCTTTAAAAGTTGAAATGTAATCACATTTTACCACATAATAGGGTTAAAATTTTGTAAAATTAATTTGATATGTAAATGGTAACAGCAGTTTTGCTTTCTTTTTTCAACATTCCATCTATCCATTTTCTTTGCCGCTTATCCTCACGAGGGTCGCAGGGAGTGCTGGAACCTATCCCAGCTGTCAACAGGCAAGAGGCAGGGGACACCCTGAACTGGTTGCCAGTCAATCGCAGGGCACATTGAGACGAACAGCCGCACACACAATCACACCTAGGGGCAATGTAGAGTGTCCAATTAATGTTGCATGTTTTTGGGATCTGGGAGGAAACCGAAGTGCCCGGAGGAAACCCACGCAGGCAAGGGAAGAAGATGCAAACTCCACACAGGCGAGTCCGGGATTGAACCCGGGACCTCAGAATTGTGAGGCCAACGCTTTAACAGGTGACCCACCGTACCACCCTCAACATATTCCAACAAATTAAATTTCAAAATCAAAATGATGTACATAAAGTTGTGTTGACTGGAATTGATGCATCTGCAGTAACATAATTGACACTAACAGATCATTAAAGTATTTGTTGGTAAAATTTGGGGGGAAAAATGATTTTTTTTCATGCAAATGATAAAAGCATTTGTTTCAATACTCACCAAAATATGAAAATTAAAAACTGTATAACCTTATTATCTAGAACAGATAAGAGCCGTAGATTATTGATAATTTAAAAACATCCTGTATTTATACTTAAATACCCTGTTGATAGATAGATAGATAGATAGATAGATAGATAGATAGATAGATAGATAGATAGATAGATAGAGATAGATAGATAGATAGATAGATAGATAGATAGATAGAGATAATTTCTATAAGTGAAACAAATCAATAGTAAAGTTGAATAACACCCAATAGATAGTTGCTCATCCTAATTAATACAAAATTAAGAACCAACAATTTAATCATTAAAAATGTATGATTAATTTTAAAAAATTGAAAAGAAATAATCCAAAATGCTAATGCTTTAATTGTTTTTGTTATAAAGTTCCACATAACAATCCCAGACTTGGTGACACACTTGACAAATGCAATCCACGTTTAATTGTCTACATATAAAAAGACCACAAAGAACAAACAAACAAAAAACCCTCATAAATGAGCACAGAGTACAAGCTAATACATTGTAGCATCGTTAAAAAAGGAATCAGTGGTGCTTGTGGTTCTTGTAAGAAACGGCAGTCATTTGTATGGAAGCATTAGTATTAGCCTTCCCTAACCAGCTAAATAGTATTTCAAGTTCATTGTTCACAAAAACCTGGGGAAAACACAGCTTTGGCTTTGTACTTTGTACAGTAAAACATGAAATAAACAACACAACAACAATTGCATACTCCTTGTTAGACGTATGGCGTAGCAATCGCATTTTAATACATCTCCTCAAACAAAGTGGCTTAAAAAAAATGGCTCAATTACACATATTCATTCCTTTTCTGAGCCACTTATCCTCATGAGGGTCGCGGAAGTGCCGGAGCCTATCCCAGCTGTCATTGGGCAGGTGGCAAGGTACACCCTGAACTGGTTGCCAGGCAATCGCAGGGCACATAGAAACAGACAACAGTCGGACTTACAATCACACCGAAGGGCAATTTAGAGTATCCAATTAATGTTGCATGTTTCTGAGATGTGGGAGGAAACCGGAGTGCCCGGAGAAAACCCACGCAGGCATGGGGTTAACATGCAAACTCCACATGAGCGGGGCCGGGATTTGAACCCCGGTCCTCAGAACTGTGGGCCAGACGCTTCACCGTTCCACCCAATTACACACAACTAAATGAAATACTACTACTTCTGCAAAACCTTCAGTGTGAGTGACCACAGGAAGACCACAATGAATACAAGTTGAATTTGTGACAAAATGAAAATACTTCCTCGACTACTTGTTTGTTATGTTGGGGGTAAAAAGTGGACTGATTTTAAGTTCTTGTAGGGCCCCAACCCATCATGTAAAAAGTGCAAGAACACCATTTATCTTTAAATATTACCGATGCTGAACTTTTGAGGTAGCTGGGCGGTATCGTTAGCTCTATTTCTGAAAAAGAATGCTGTATTTTTTTATTATTATTTAATAACCCCAATCCCAAAGAAGTTGGGACAAAGTGTAAAATGTAAATAAAAACCAGATTGCAATGATTTGCAAATCCTTTTCAACATGGAGTGTATCCAATTGAATACAGCACATGGAAAAAAAGGAAACTGATTAATTTCATTGCTTTTTTCCAAAATGATCATATTTGAATTTAATGCCTGGAACACCCCCGCACCCTAAGGAAAAAAAAAAAAAAACAAAACTCACAGGCTGAACAAAAAACTTGGAAAGTTGAGGAATGCTAAGCAAATCATGTTTAGAACATTCCACAGGTGAACAAGTTAACTGCAAACAGATGAGTGTCATGATTGGGTGTAAAAAGGAACATCCGGGAAAAGCTCACTTGCTCATCAGCATGAAACGGGCAGCGTTTCCACTTTGTGATCAACTGCTTGAGCAAATAGGCCAACATTTTAAGAACGTTTCTCAAAGTACAATTGCAAAGAATTTAGAGAGTTCATCGCATAGGGTTCGTAATATCATTAAAACATTCAGGGAATCTGGATCACTCTCTGCATCTAAGCGGCAAGGCCGGAAACCAACACTGCATTTCAGCAAAACAATGCCGAGCAACACCCTGCGCGTGTTGTAACAGTCCAAATTCGTTGTTTAAAAAAAAAAAAAGCGAGAGAGACCTGTCTCCTATTGAAGGAGTGTGGCACATTTGTAAGCGCGAAACATGACAACGGAGAATGTTGAGCAATTGAAGTTACACATCAAGCAAAACATGGTAAAGAATTACAGCTACAAAAGCTTAAAAAATGAGGATGCGCGGTTCTGAAATGCTTATTGAGTGTTGCAAAACAATGTGCAGGTGATGTACGCGCTGGTAAACATGCCCCTGTCCCAGCTTTTCTGGAACGTGTCACAAGCATCAAATTCATGAATGAATGAATATTGGCAAAAATAACAACGTTCATCCGTAAGACAATTAAATATATTGTCTTTGTACTGTATTCAATTGAATATAATGATTAAAAGGATTTGCAAATAATTGCATGTTGGTTTTTTTTATTTACAATTTCCACAACATCCCAGTATAATCGGACGGGAACTTTGTACCTTTGCGGATTCCTTGTTATTCAGAATGTTTCTACTTTGAAGGTGGCAGCGTTGAAAAATTTGCAACATGCTGAGTAAAATAAGTTTCTGTAAATTTGAACCTTATTTAGCTCGAGCACAGGTGTCAAACTCAAGGGCCGGGGGTCAGATCCAGCCCACCACATGATTTTATGTGGCCCGCAAAGGCCAACGGTGTCAACTTCCATGATTCTTGATTTCAAATTGTCATACCATAAACGATAACGTTGATATATTGCAAGCATTTTGTGTTAACAAGCATCAACAATCATTGAAAATGCTTTCGCATTGATTTATGATTCCAAAACTAGTTCATAAAATTTGTGTAAATAGGATGAGGTGATTAAAGATTTTTATGATTTCACAGTCTTAACGGCCCTCCGAGGGAAACCGTAACTACAATGCGGCCTACTACTAAAATGACACCCCTGAGCTAGAGTATAGATTTTTTTTTTTTGTGACCGTGTAAGATTATTTGTAGTGAATTGTTGATTCTTATTGTGCAAGGTGGTGCATTCCACGAGCTGTACCATGTCAAGTAACAGGAATGCATTGCAGTTGAGACCCCCTCCCCATATTTGATAGAAGGGATGTGGATTTATTTTTTTTCAAACTGAGTTATTTGTAGTCACGTGTACTTCTATTGTCCATAGTGGAAGGTACCAACGACTGCAAAAATTACATTAATAAGACACATGTAGGTACGTCCACTGCTTGTATTGTGCAAGGTGGCAGTTTCTGTAAATTTGAAGCTTCTTTAGCCATAGTTTAGATTTTGTTTGTGGGAAAGTTTTTTTAGTGGTATTAATTAAGCGTTATCGGTATCTATCGTGCAAGGTGGCACCCTCAAGCAAGTTTGACCACCTGTTGTCTCATGGACATGTTATTTGCCCCCCCCCCCGAACCCCACCAAAAACACTCACACATAATTGCTGTATTTGATGTGGGGTTTTATGACTGTGGATTATTTGTAGTTTTTTTTTTTTTTTTTTTATTGAGCAAGATGAGTGATTGCAGTACTTGTTTTCCTACCGTTTGTTCAATGACGTGATGGAAAGTGCAGTGCAGTTTCCGTCACCAGATCCTGTACAATTTTCACAGCAAAAATGGAAATGAGACGTAAAAAAAGACGTCAATCATTTTTCCTACTGGTGGGCTTTCATGTGCAGCTGCAATTTGTCTGCGTAGTCGAAGCCCTGGCCGCAGACGTCGCACTTGAACAACGTTTCGCTTTTGCATTGGTGCCTCTCGAAAAGATGGTATGAGTCGAAACTTTGCCCGCAGGCGGAACAGATGTAGCAGTTCTGAGTCGAGTCCGAAGATGGAAGACCGAAGTCCAGGATGGTCCCGTCCTCTTGCGCTGCCATTCCAACCTGCGTGAATGGATCCAGCATATCCAGTTTGCCGTCCAGGTAGGGCAGCTCGCCGTTGGTGGTGTAATCCCGCCATTCACCAGCTTCTAAATAGGCGGTGCTTTCTCTTGCCTCGCCGTACGCGTGACCGGTCAGCGTGTCGCCCAAAGCCGCTTGTCCGAGCTCAGGATCGGTCGCCGATTCCTGCGGGCGAGTGTCGCGTATGGGACACATGAGGGGATGTGGCGTCTGTACTTCCTCGTTCTTGTCTGGAAACAAACATGAAAGCAACACAATTAATGTTCCCTTTTTTTCTGGATTATTTCTAGTCACTCAGTTTATTCTTATTATGCAAGGTGGGAGTTATTATTAAAGCATTCACTGCAAGAAGATGAAGATTAGGTAGCTCGTCTTGGCTTTGTCACGTCAATTGTGACGGGAGGAAGACACCAACAAACTGGAAGATGGTCAATTTTAGGCACCCCACACTTGAAGAGTGTATGTTTATGTAAGGTATAAAAGCAGCCTTGGTTGTGGTATGCACAAAGTATGATGTGTGTGTCGCCATTGCGAGAAAAGATGACGGCGATCATGGGGTGAATGACGAACAGCTTGTAGAAAAAGCCACTGAGAATGAACCTGACGCAGGCACTGACTCATTGTCACTAATATTGTTTCTTAGTTGCATAATGGTAAATGAATGATCATTTTGCCATATATATATATATATACAGTGAAGAAAATAAGTATTTGAATACCCTGCTATATTGCAATTTCTCCTACTAGAAATCCTCAAAATCATGGAAGGGTCTGAAATTTTCATCCGAGGTACAAGTCCACTGTGAGAGAGATAATCTAAAAAGAAAAATCCAGAAATCACAATGTATGATTTTTTTTAACGTTTTATTTGTGTGATACAGCTGCAAATAAGTATTTGAACACCTGAGAAAACCAATGTTTATATTTGGTACAGTGGCCTTTGTTTGCAATTACAGAGGTCAAACATTTCCTGTAGTTGTTCACCAGGTTTGCAGAGACTGCAGGAAAGATTTTGGCCCACTCCTCCACACAGATCTTCTTTAGATCAGACAGATTTCTAGGCTGTCGCTGAGAAACACAGAGTTTCAGCTCCCTCCAAAGATTTTCTATTGGGTTTAGGTCTGGAGAATGGCTAGGCCACGCCAGAACCTTGATATGCTTCTTACGGAGCCACTCCTTGGTTTTCCTGGATGTGTGCTTCGGCTCATTGTCATGCTGAAAGACCCAGCCACGACCCATCTTCAATGCTCTGACTGAGGGTAAGAGGTTGTTCCCCAAAATCTCACAATACATGGCCGGGGTCATCCTCTTCTCAATACAGTGCAGTCGTCCTGCCCCATGTGCAGAAAAACACCCCCAAAGCATGATACTACCACCCCCACGCATTACAGTAGGGATGGTGTTCTTGGGATGGAACTCATCATTCATTGTCGTCCAAACACAGTTTGTGGAATTATGACTAAAAAGTTCCATTTTGGTCTTATCTGACCACAAAACCTTCTCCCATGACTCCTCTGTATCATCCAAATAATCATTGGCAAACTTAAGACGAGCCTTGACATGTGCTCATTTAAAAAGGGGAACGAACCTTCCATGCCATGATATCAAACCATGACGTCTTAGTGTATTACCAACAGTCACCTTGGAAACGGTGGTCCCGGACAGCTCTTTTCAGGTCATCGACCAACTCCTGTCGTGTAGTCCTGGGCTGATTCCTCACCTTTCTAAGGATCATTAAGACCCCACGAGGTGATGCCTTGCATGGGGCTCCACTCCGATTGAGATTGACCGTCATGTTTAGCTTCTTCCCTTTTCTAAAGATTGCTCCAACAGTGGACCTTTTTTCACCAAGCTGCTTGGCAATTTTGCCGTGGCCTTTCCAGCTGTGTGGAGTTGTACAATTTTTTTGTCTCTTGTGTCATTGGACAGCTCTTTGGTCTTGGCCATGTTACAAGTTCGAGTCTTACTGATTGTATGAGGTGGACAGGGGTCTTTATGCATCTTAGAACCTCACACAGGTGCATCTGATTTTTGTTTTGAGGGTCAAAATTCTAGCTGATAGACAGGTGTTCAAATACTTATTTTCAGCTGCATCACCCAAATAAATCATTGAAAAAAATTCATACATTGTGATTTCTGGATTTTTCTTTTTGGATTAACTCTCTCACAGTGGACATGCAGCTATGATGAACATTTCAGACCCCTCCATGATTTCTAAGTGGGAGAACTTGGTGTTCAAATAATTATTTTCTTCGCTGTATATGTCATAAATTGCATGACATGTGTGCTGTGGACTTTTTTTTTTTTAAACTTTGTGCGCGCGACCCTTGTGTTTAGCAGGGTTTACAAATGCTTACTTTCTTCACTGTATATATATATATATATATATATTTTTTTTTTTTTTTTTTCTTGCGGCCGAGTCAGTTCGGCTTGACATTTTGGCGTTATTAGTGACAAGAATACATTCTACTGCTAATTATTAGATTAAAGAAGGTTCTGTGCTTACATTGTCACAGAAAACAGTATTGTGTGGATCTTGAAAGATCAGTCAAAATGCTCTTAAGTAAACTGTAGGGTATTGGACGTCCAAGGCAGTCAACAAGTTCACAAAGTTCACATTTATTTCAGTTGTGCAAGGTGATGATTATCATGATTAAGACACAAGAGGAGCGATCACATTAATTACAGGATGCATTCAATATGTATAGCTGTCAAGTACTATTTCTGTGGCAATTTTTAGTCGTTAAACCTAGCATAGTTTGTGGTCAACCTCAATAGGGGGCATGGACTACTTTCATGAACATGGATGGCTGAATTGTTGTGATGTAATTGGCTTTGGAGTCAGCCACTCCCTCCTGAAACATCTTAAGCGTGTCCACAATGCTGCGGCTCGCCTCGTAACGGCAGCACATAAGACCGCGCACCAAACTCCTGTCCTGGAATCCCTTCACTGATTGTCTGCATATTTTAGTCTATTTTAAAAGTTTGCTGTTTGTATTTAAACTTGTAAATGTTCTGACCCTGCCTTACCTTGCCATTACAAAATTGAGTTGAGTTGAATTGGACATGGCAATGAGCTTGATGCAGACTTTTAAAAAAAAAAAAAATTTGGGACCAGGATCATTTCTTGGTGTCTATTTGTCTTGTGCAAGGTGTCTGTTTCTGCTGACCCATACCTTTCCTGTGCGTCTTCATGTGGCACTTGAGACTGGACTTCTGGTTGAAGCATCGTCCACAGATGTGACATCCGTAGGGCTTCTCGCCCGTGTGGATGCGCAGGTGTCGTTCCAGGTGGCCGGCGCGCACAAACATCTTACCACAGTACGAGCAGAAAAAACACTTCTTGGGCCGGGACCCCGGGTAAAAGGAGCTGGGGCCGTTTCGAGGGCGGCCGGACGGCCCCCACTGCAAACTGTGGGGGCCGGCGGCAGCGCGGGGGTACGGGAGTTGCGATGTCATCACGTTGTTGTTGTTGTTGTCTCCGTAAGGCTTTGGAGGGAAGGCGAAAGTGCTGCAAGAAGGTTCAGCGTGAGTTGGGATAAGCTGAGCTACTGCTGCACTGTTCTGTAGCGACCGATCATTTTTTCCATCACATAAAGCGGGCAACTTCTGCTTGTCCGCCGCTTCTCTTTCAGGCTGTGTCACACTCTCCTCAACAGGCTCCGACTTGACCGTTGGCGTGCGGGACGATTCGGGACGGTTGCTGGAAACGCCCTCCGCCGCAGAAGTGATGTCTCCCTCTGATGAACGACGGCTGTCGGCGCTCGGAGGATTTGGTGGGCGCCCGTGACTGGGTGGCGTGTCCGCTGGGGCTGACTGAAGACCTGCAAGGACAAGTCGATAAATTGAGGTCTGCCACGCAATACAACCAAGGGAGGAAATTTCTGCAAGTGACCACTTTCATACAGCCACATAACATCCCAAGACCTTTTTTCAAGATAATGGATACTCATTAGGGCTGCATAATATTGGGGGGAAAAAATGACTGCTTTTTTTTTTTTTTTCTTTCTTTCTTACTTTAACCTGCACTTAATAATACAGAATCAGTGTTGGGAAAGTTCATTTTCTACGTGAACTCGTAGAGATTTCAGTTTATTGATCCAAAAATGAACTATTTCAGTTCATAATTAAAATTTTTGAATTAAGTTCACTGGTCCAAAAACAAATGAGTTCAAAGTGTTTTTTTCAATATGTTGGTGATGGGCTATTACCCTGAAAGTACTGGCATTTCATTTCCCCATTGTTGCCACACATTCAGTCCACACAAGTAGCTAGCTACAGGTTTCACGCTTAAAAGCTCAAAAACCTCAGGAAAAACATGTTTGAAGTCTTTTTTTTTAAATGTGGAACTAAAACAGTAATATAACTTTTGTCCATACTGTACAAACAAAAAACACAGAAAGACTGTAAGACAGTGTCTAGGCCAGTGATTTCCAACGTTTATAGAGCAAAGGCACATATTTTACAATTGAAAAATCCCACGACACACCAACAAAAGTAAATGTCACCAAAAATGAATCGATTAATTACTGTATGTACTTCCTACCATCTAATAGAAGAGGATTTTTTCTGTTCTGTCTGTCATTGTGACTCACTGGCATAAACAGATGAATAAAGATGCATTATTTCTTGGAATAAATGTTTTTTTTTTTCTTAGTGATTACATAAAATTGGATAACTTCCCACGGCACACCTGAAGAGCGCTCACGGCACACAGTTTGGGAATCACTGGTCTAGGCTCAGTATCAAGCCGACTCAAAAGTGAATACTCGTGGTGGTACCAGTATGAAAAACCTTTTTTGATCAAACCTCCTTCAATCTCAAATCCACAACAACAAAAATGTTTTCACCCAAGCCAATAGTAGAGGAGATGACAAAATGCTGACTTAGCTCCTCTAACATCTTGCTGTATCTGGATACTGTAAAGTCACTGGCTATATTCTAATTTCATCTTTGCTGTATTTGCCGTTGGTGACGCGCAGAAAATGATGGCACAGAAATTAGGCATTTTGCTGAGCATTGCTCACTAAATATTATTTTGTGTGCCTGTGGCATAAAATAGTCATACAATAATTATTGCGCAGATAAAAACAAGAATAAAAAAATGCCATATCCTGCCCATGTACATTTTGTCCGCAGCTTTCACTTTATTGACAGTTACATTATAAATGAACTTAAAACGCAATATCTTTACTTTCTAATGTACATTATTTGAATGGATTAGCAAAAATCCAGAAATGTATTTTATGTCTCCACATTATCAAGTAATCTAACACGCAGTGGTTAAGAGTATGACGGATATTGAACTATTTACAGTTTCACGGCCATTAAATGGAACTCGACAGTTTCAACAGCGGCAGTACAGTGGAGCAGCTGTTGAGCGTTGGCCCCACAGTTCTGAGGACCAGGGTTCAAATCCCGACCGCGCCTGTGTGGAGTTTGCATGTTCTCCCAGCGCCTGTGTGGGTTTTCCCCAGGCACTCCGGTTTCCTCCCGCATCCCAAAAACATGCAAGATTAATTGGACATTCTAAATTGCCCCGAGATGTGATTGTGAGTGCGGCTGTTTGTCTCTATGTGCCCTGCGTTTGGCTGGCAACCAGTTCAGGGCGTACCCCGCCTCCTGCCCGTTGACAGCTGGGATAGGCTCCAGCACGCTCCGTGACCCTTATGAGGATAAGCGGCTAAGAAAATGGATGGATGGTTTCAACGGCTCTATTACATATTACGTTGGTGTATATTCACCAGCAAGGGATTGGGAGAAGCGGAGATGGGGAAAGTTGGACCTGGCCCACTCCACATCATATCAAAGCATAACTGAGTAAGTAAATTGAGACGAGGTCATCATCAACGTCGTATGGAACATCATAATCCACACACTGCCTTACAATTGTGATACTACGTGAGAGAAGGTGGAAAATTTCACAGTAGTCCATCCATACTTTAGCTTTCCCCGACAACAGCGAGACAGCATAAAAGTCGCTAAAAAATGTCACATGTGACTTACATCTCTGGTGGATCTTGGTGTGCTCTTTGAGGCTGCACTTCTGGTTGAAGCGCCTCCCGCAGATGTCACAGCGGTACGGCTTCTCTCCTGTGTGGATCCTCTTGTGCCGCTCCAGGTTTCCCGAATGCTCAAAATATTTCCCGCAGAAGGGGCAAGCGAAACCTCGCTTGAACATCAGCCGGTTGACCATCCGCCGCCGAATGCTGCTGTACAGCTGGCGGTGTGGCCCGCGGCCAGCCGCTCCTGTTTGCCTGACGGCCGCTGGAATGTCCATCTGGTTTTCACGGAGTCTTTCCGCCGATGGTTCTGGTTGACCGCATGCCGTCTGTTCTGCGGGTTCACATTTCACCGCCACTTCAACATTGGGAAAGTCACTTTGGAGCTTTTCAGACCTCTTGGCTTCGTCTCCAACTGTGGACATTCGAGACAGAAGATTTGAAATGGATTTACCTGTGTCCTTTGCCCCCCCCCCAAAAAATGGAACCCAGCCAACAGTGACATTGCCAGAAATGTAATACCCTTCTTCCAATATTACAGAATTTTCTCTTGTTCCGCTTCTGTTATGGCTCTGACACTACCTCCTAAAGGCAGAAAATGGCGGCACCATTATGCCACAAAATTTCCCCAAAACAACCCTAACAGAAGAGCTGGAATTCAGATGGCTGTTTTTTTTTTTAATACAAAACTATTAAACGATTTAAACCGTCTTACCAAAACGCATGTGTTTGAATCTTTGAAGACACAAACTTGTCTTTAACAAAAAGAGGTACAGTGAGACTGTTAAACGATCAAAATTGTTTTTGATGTTGAGAAAATTGTGCATAATGCATTCATAGAAGACTTGCATTCTCATTTTGATATACAAGGGGTTTGAAAATTTTATTAACACAGCAACGGCGATTCACTTATTTTCTCCCTCCACTCTTTACACATTTATCCATCATTTTTTTGAGCCACTTATCCCCACAAGGGCCGTGGGCATGCTGGAGTCAATCCCAGCTGTCTTTGGGCAGCATTTGGTGTACAACCAGAACTTGTTGCCAGCCAATTCCCGGGCATGTAGAGACAAACAACAGTTGCACTCACAAACACACCTCGGGGCAATTTAGATTGTCCAAATAATGTTGCATGTTTATGAGATGTGAGAGGAAACCGGATTGCCCGGAAAAAACCCATGCAGACACGGGCAGAACATGCAAACTCTACACAGACGGAACCCTTGTCCTCAGAACTGTGAGCCCAAAGCTATTACCAGTTGCTTAACTCTTATGCCTGTTTACACATCATTTTCAATAAAATTACAAAACTATACATTTATTTGTGTGGTATTAGTTTAGGAAAACTGTTTATCCTTGTGGTTTAGATGAGGCTCAGACCACATTATATGAGCAAGAGATGCAGAAATGTTAAAAATTGCAAAGGGTTCACAGACTTTTTTATTATCATTGTACGTGCTTCAAGAGTAAGATTATTAACAGTGAAACAATCCAATTTAGCCAAGTCGAGTGGGGTGCACTCCAACCCGGGTCCAAAGTTCATGCTCACCTCGGGAATGGTGATGCTGATGCTGATGATGCTGCTGCTGCTGCTGTTGTTGTGCTTCCCGCAGGCTCTCCGCCGCGCGATGGGCGGCTCTCAGTTCGCCGTGCAGCACTTCCACACTGCTCCTCAGCCGCCGGATCTCGTGTTCCCTCTGGGTCACCTCCAGGCGCAGTACCACCATGCCATCCTCCACCACTTTTGTGATCTGCGCCGCGGCGGCGTTGCACAAGGCGGTAATGATGGAGCCGATCTGGCTGTGGAGAGCCGCACCGTTGGACATGATGGAAGAGTGGCCCGGCAAAATCCGGCAAGCAATAGCCCCAACCACGGGGGACAGCTTAAACGATGGCGGGGTGGGCGAATTTTCTCCGCGTAAGCATCGTGCGTGCTGCTTTACGCTAGCTAACTTCCTAATTAGTGTAAACACAACAGCGTAGCCTGGGCCGGAAACCGTGGTGGCTGTCGTACCGTAAAGCAGGTACAAACGACGTAACGCTAGTTGCTGTAAACTTCATAGATAAATATACTCTAGAGGCGCCTCGGCAGGATGAGGGCATAGAGATTCAGCCGCCATTTTGAATTGACACTTTATTTGTATTGAGATCAAGTTAATTGTTTGACTCCAGTAAATTGATGAACAGATAACTAATTAATAAATAATTCTGAGCCCATTTTGACGAAAATCGGGCATGTAGTTATGATACATTTTGTAATCATGGGTTTCATAAGAAATTATTTTGTTTGCATTTAAGCACCTGCTGAAGTACCCAGATGCCAAAGGGCCCGCAATGCCCAAGAGCAAAGCAAAGAAAATGACTTTTCAAATCTTGGAACACTACGTTTGTCCTTAAAAAAATAATAATTCAGAGTGCAAATGTAATTAATCGTCCATCACAGCCAAGAAAATGGGTTCTGTTAGTAGTATTGCACACCACTAATTGCACCCGAAATCAGACCGTAAATCGTACTACCATAAGGTACCTGTAAATGAGCTCACCAAATGAAAACAATACTACTTTTTTAACTTTGTAAAATAATTTATTTTACCTTGTACAATCACATAGCACGTCATATTACCCCACAGCAAAGGAATTCTAATCCTAAAAAAACTGATTAATGAACAATTTAGAAACAGGAAAAACAGCATTATGAACTTCGGAGGCACAAAATAAGTAACTGAATAAAAATATTCTGTACATAGCTTCAAATCGGAAACTTTATAAAACAGAATCAAAATAATCAGTTGACCAAACAGTTTTTAAAAATAAGCTGACAAAGGACAATCAGACAGGGGCTTTCATTTATATCGCCAATGTTTTGGTTCAAGTTCTGGGCATACCAACAACATTGAGGCTTGGAAATTGGAATTATGAGGATGAGCATGCATTCTGTTGATTAACGCACAGTTTAAAGGGCTGATGGGTTGTATGAAACACCAGTAGACCTAAATATATACAATGGTGATATTCCTCATGTATGTCCAAAATGTACAGACCACATAGAAACACTAATACTGCCCCCCCCCCCCCAAAAAAATGAGGATGTGTGGTGAGAAAGATTAGCCCTAAACCTGTAACAATGAAGTCCTAGTTGTTTCTGTTCAGACCCAACACCGAGCGACACTTTTGGACCTACCTACGCTTGCTCTTTGGAAAAGGATCTGTCTCTTTCCTGGAAGAAATTTATAGACCAAGACGAGACAAAAGATTGCATCAAATGTCCTCACTTCTACGATAAGAAAGATTCATGTGTACCCAAGGGCCAAGTGGAAAGTTTGAATCTACCTTTTATCTCTTTTATTAGAAAGAAGTTTGACATAAGAGATTTGTAATTATTTAGTTCTACAAGAATAGATAGGCCACTTGTTTGTGTTTGTTAGTGTCAGCAGGGTTTTTTTTTTGTTTGTTTTACAAAATCCTGTTTAGTATTCCATTCTGAAACGCTTAATGTTTTTTTTTTGAAACAATAAAACATTTGTGACAAAAACAACAGTGTGGAGTTTGCATGCTTTCCCCGTGCCTGTGTGGTTTTCTCTGGGCACTCCAGTTTCCTCCCACATCCTAAAAACATCCAACATTAATTGGACACTCTAAAATTGCCCCTAAGTGTGATTGTGACCGTTATGTCTCCATGTGCCCTGCAATTGGCTGATAACCAGTTCAGCGTGTACCCTGCCTCCCGCCCCATTACAGCCAGGATTGGCTCAAGCAGTCCTGCCACCTTTGTGGGGATAAGCAGCTCAGAAAATGGATGGATGGATTCAAAAATTACTGCATTGTATTTTTGCTGTAGGAAAAAAAAAAAAAAACATGCATTGAATCTGCTTACATTCATAACATCTGACTTCCTAACCCATTCATCATATTAAATTTCATTTTACTTTATTTGTTGTTTTTAATTTGTCCAATAACTAGCAATTATAAAGAATATACAGTTGTTCTTTCAATGTCATGCAGTGAAAATCTATGCAGGTGCACTTTCTTTTGCTTTGATCCCCTTACTTCTCTGTGCAGTAACAGAGTACAATAGGTAATAATCTGACCTCTGCCTGGACATGGGCAATCAGACTGTGAACAATAAACAATAACTTATTAGCAATAACTGTGCCTTGATCGTAAATATTTTATCTCTGGCACTTTACCTCACATTTAATACTTTATCCATCCATCCATTTTCTTAGCTACTTATCCTCACGAGGGTCACCGGGAGCCTATCCCAGCTGTCAACAGGATAACAACACTCTGAACTGGTTGCCAACCAATCGCAGGGCACATGGAGACAAACGGCGGCACTCACAATCACACCTCGGGGTAATTTAGAGTGTCCAATTAATGTAGCATGTTTTTGGGATGTGGGAAGAAACCCGAGTGCTCGGAGAAAACCCAGGCAAACACTGGGAGAACATGGAAACTCCACACTGGCAGGGCCGGGATCGAACCCGGGTTAGAACTGTGAGGCCAATGCTTTACCAGCTGCGTCACCGTGCAGCCTACACATATCATATAATAACAATAAAGGCTTTTGATTTGATTGCTTTATTCATGTCATCAGACATGAAATTGAGTTGTAAGAGAAAACAGCGAGTCACTGATGGCACACGTCTGACTTTGGTGCGGGCAGCGTGGGATCGATTCCCGCTCAGTGATGTGAAGTGTCGATTTCTGCCCTGCGACTGACTGGCGACCAGTTCAGGGTCTAGTCCGCCTTTGGCCCAAAGCTAGCTGGGATAGCCTCAAGCTGCTCCGTGACCCTTGTGAGGATATGCGGTTTGGATAATGGATGGAGAAAACAGTGTATGTTGGAGGGACTAGGGCTGGACCGTATAGGTCAATATAAGTATGTCCGGTTCGCCCCTGGGGTGTCGGTCAGAAAACAACAGGCATGAAAATTGGTGTTGGGTCGAGCAGTTTTGATAATGTAACATTTCAGTATGGCAGACAAGCGGGCATACAGGATTGTACAGGTGCTGATTACGACTTTCACAGATATACAGGGCACATGGATTCGTTCAATGTGAGAAACTGGATTCCACGTCTACTCTGCCTTTTGTGAGGCGTGTCATTCAGGAATGCACATGGACACAGCACACTTTAGAACCCTGATAGCAGCGCAACAAGTCCAACGGCTTAAAAGTGACGGGGACCATCCCGCGGCTCAACTCACTGACAATATCACAAACATCACTATTGGGAACAATTTTTAACGCTGTAACTTGAGCCAAATGATGAGTGACAAATATCGCAAAGCAGCGAAAAAGACAACAAACTACCTGAATGCCTATAAGGGTTCGTTTTGGTGGTCAGTCGTGGTGCCAGTAATATTTTTGCAAAGTAACGAACAACAATGCAAAGAGGAGCTGGTGATAACTTTCTGAAAGATTTTGCTTCAAATATGATATCCTGGAAATGTATATAGTGGGTCAGAAACTATTCATTGTCCTTCTTTTTTCACTGTTTTTTGTAAGTATATACAAGTATTCAGACCCATTGCTCACAAGTGAGTAAACGTACCCTTTTGAACTAATACAGCCATGAGTCTTTTTTGGGAATGATGCAACAAGTTTTTTTCACATCTCTGGAATTCATCCTTGCAGATCCTCTCCAGTTCTTTCAGGTTGGATGGTGAACGTTGGTGGAGAGCTATTTTCAGGTCTCTCCAGAGATCCTCAATTTGGTTTAAGTCAGAGCTCCTGCTGGGGCCAACCAAAAGCAATCACTGAGTTGTTCTGAAGCCGCACCTTTTCTATTTTAGCTGTGTGCTTAGGGTCATTGTGCTGTTGGAAGGTGAACCTTTGGCCCAGTCCGAGGTTCTCAGCTCTCTGGAGAAGGTGTCCCTGCAGGTGAAAAACACCTACATCACATGTTGCTGCCCCCACTATGCGTCACTGTTGGGACTCTATTGGACAGGTAGTCAGCGGTGCCTGGTTTATTGCACACATATGTACGCTACAAAATTCATTGCCATGAAAGGACAAATATTTTTTAGCTACCTATTTTTCCAGAGCCATTGTTTTTGTGCAGGCTTTTTCCCCCACTCAAAAACGTGCTGTAAAAATTGGAAATGCGTCAACAATTGAAATGTCTTCCGTCAGGACGGAGAGATTTACCGCAAATAACTCAGCATGCAAAAATTTCCCTTTATCAGAATTGATCTCAGCATACAGCACCTTCATGACGTGTAGAGAGAGTCGCGCCGCACAAGAACGCATTGTTAGAATCAAACCAGATTTTCTTGTTGGACAAACCAACTATGTACTGTATAAAGAGTCACATGCTATCCACATGCTGGATTCCAATCCCCATTGATAATACCATGGGGCAAATTAGTTTGTTTCTGATTTTGACAAAGGCATACATTAGGTTTGTTAAATCACTTCAAATGTTTGCTGTATATGTTAGCTTCACTGAAGACTTAAAAAATGTGTTTGTTTGGTTAGTTGGAGACTTAAAAATCCCACATCCAGAGTGATGGCTTGCAAACCAAGAGAAAGCTCATCCACGCCTTTACCTCAAGCAGATTTGATCGTAATGGTCTTCTGACTGGACTCCCCAAAAAGAGCATGAAACAGCAGCAGGTCATTCAGAATGCTGCAGCTCGGGTTCTGATTGGGACAAAAAGGGCAGAGCATGGAAGTCCAATTCTAAAGTCTTTACACTTCCTTCAAGTCAGCTTTAGAATAGATTTTAAAGTTCTGCTACTGCTCTATAAATCATTGAATGTTTTAGGGACTGAATACATGAAAGAGATGCTTACAGAATACAAACCCAGTAGGGGTCTGAGATCGACAGAGAGGTCAAATTGAGTTCGACGCAAAGGCATGATTTAGGTCTGGTAACTCATCCTTCTATTGAGGTCTCCAAATTCGCGCATGCTATGGCCATTAAATCATAAATACTATTTGCTGATCTCTTCGGGACACTGACTTCACCATATTGTTTACAAAACACGTGCTCGGGTGACTCAAGACTAAATTGTCTTTGGTGTTTGGAAAAAAAAATGTTTGCTTCATTTCTCGTAAATATCTTTGTTTACAAAAATTTTGGTTGGCTAAGAGAGAAACGTTCCTTGATCATTACAAAACACGGTTATCATCTAACGTTAGGGCCATGAAATCATTCGCAGCGTCATTTATGTGCACAAAAGTTAGTTTTAAGACTGAATTGTCTGAGATGTTAGCAGAATACATCTTGGGTCTTTAAATAATCATTTCCCTTTGATGTTTACAAAATATTTGTTGGGCTCGTTGAAGACCAAACTGACTGTGACTGTTTTGTCCATTGAACACATCCTGTCAACTTGTTTTCGATTTTACAAAAATGTCGCCTGAGCTCACTGAAGACCTGGACGCAAGGTTCATTGAAGACTAACCTGTCGTTGTCGATTAAAAAAAAAAAAAAAAAAAGAAACATGGTTTTGTTAAGTGAAGACTTTTTCTAGACAAAAAAAAAAAAATTATAGGCTGGTTGAAGACTAAATTCCTTGCACATTCCATTCATTGAAGACTAAATGGTGGCGTTATTATTGATGATTAAGGCTGGTTTAAAACCATTCAATTTACAAAATTGTGTAAACCCATATTGGATTTATTCCGGACCAAAATTCTCCTTGATGTTTTGAAAAATGCCCGTTTTGGTTGTTTTTCGGTGGGTGTTCATGTGTATGTTTTCATGTGTGTGTGTGTATGTGTCATCCGTGTGATTAACAGGCCATCAGTCACGTGTTCCACCGCTCACCATGAGTCAGCTGATCAGTGTTAGATTTTTTTTTCCAGTTGGGGACATGCAGAATTCCATGACTCAGTTTTTGACAGGCTTGTTTTTTCTGGGTTCTGGAATTATGAAAAAAAATTAACATTGTTTTTTTTATACTGCACTTCCGGCTCACATAACTCGCTCATCAACTTCCTCTACCGTTGACGTAAGAAGGACGTAAAATAGCTTGGTGGCAAAAGCATTGGTGTTTCTTTTTTTTGTGGAATCACCACACCCTGGCAAGAAGCATTTGCATTTTATATTCTGATTCAAAGCTGTTTATTTCCTGTTTGGTGAGATCAAATACCTTGGCGTCCTGTTCTCGATTATCCTCATCATGGAAGGTGCCTAAAAAAAAAAAAGTCTCAAACACCTGCTAAACTTATAATTTAGCTTCCGGTTTCCACGCTATTCACAAGCTACACCTTACATTTTGTTTTGGGCATTTTTTGGGCCAAGGAATCATTTTGATGATGTCACTCAGGGTTGCATAAATTTAAAATACCAAAAACCTAGAGAAAAGATTTTGGGTTAAGACTTATTAAGTAATTACAGTTCAATCCCAAAGTTTAGAGCAAGCATGGGCACAAATTGTCATATTTGCTTTTAAGTTCCAATTTTTAAAAAGAGTGCAATGAAATGAAAATGAATATATGTTATTTAAAAAAAAAAAAAAAAAAGAATATTGCTCCAGTTTTTTTTAAACGTTCTGTTCCTGAGGGAAGTAGGGGATGAAGGGGGTAAGCGAGGCCAGATGCACCCATCCGTTCATCCATCCATTTTCTGAGCCACTTATCCTCACGAGGGTCGTGGGATTGCTGGAGCCAATCCCAGCTGTCAACGGGCAGGAGGCGGGGTACACCCTGAACTGGTTGCCAGCCAATGGCAGGGCACGTGGAGACAGGCAACTGTCGCACTCACAATCACATCTAGGGGCAATTTAGAGTGTCCAATTAATATTGGAAGTTTTTGGGATGTGGGAGGGAACCTGGAGTGCCTGGGGAAAACCCACACAGGCCCTGGGAGAACATGCAAACTCCACACAGGCGGGGCCGTGTTTTGAACCCCAGTCCTCAGAACTGTGAGGGCAACAATCCAGCGAGTTGGACCA